>NW_028186418.1:914569-917456 GCF_003343005.1 Rhea americana
CCCCTCGGCGGCCCGCTCCAGCTCCCGCTGCAGCTCCCGCTCGGACGCCCGCTGCCGCTGCAGAGCCTCGGTTTTCCCCCGCAGCTCCACGTAGAGGTTGCGGTAGATCTCCTCCTCCTAACGGGCGGCAGGGCAGGACAGAGCGGGCTTTGCACCAGCCCTGAGGTTTGGCAAGCGCTCCCCAGCCGCGCCGCCGCCCGTCCTTCCCCGGCGCAGGTTGCCCGCTGCAATGGGGGTAGCTGACTGCCACATTCCCCCTCCCCAAAAAAAGGGTTCGTATTCAGCAAAGTCATCGGGTTCAGCAGGCTGACCAGCACGCAGCCAGGCGCGATAACGAGGAGAGGCGGCTGGCGCGGCGGCAGCCCGGCGTGCACGCACGCGCCCGCGTCCCCGCTCGCCCCGCTTTGCTTCCGCTCCACTTGCGCCCGGCCGCCGTCACGGCTCAAAGCCCGCTCGGGGCGTCACCCCGGCGCAGCCCCGTACCCCTTCGGGGTGGGTGACGTCCGTCTGGGCGAGCGCGTCCCTCTGCTCGGCCGGCCCCACGCCGGGCAGCGGCCGCCGGCTCTCCTGCCAGCCGCGCAGCTGCAGCGAGAGCGCCTCGATGATGATGAGGGTGCTCTCCAGCCGCCCCTCCAGCTCCGCTCGCGGCAGGGACTTCAGCTGCTCCCGGGGACAGCTAAGGAAGGAGACGCCTGAGGGCCCACGGCAGGGGCACCCCACGGGTGGGTGGCCTGCCAAGAGGGGTGGCYCCGGGAAGGCACCTCCCGGGGCTGCGCGGGGACTTACTGCCAGAGCAGACAGTCTGTTTCGGCAGCGCTGTCCTTGGCGCGAGCAGGCCCTTCCGCAGACGTGTTGGTGCTCCTCTCCAGCAGGTCCCGCGGGGTCATGAAGGTCCCGGTGGCCACAGTGGGCATGGGGGTGACGCTGGTGCCAGCATCCTGCTGCAGCACGGGCAGGGGCAGGCTTTGCCGCAGGGACTCCAGCAGGGTCGAGGAGTTGAGGCTCTTCTCCAGCCACGCCAGTGGCATCATCCAGGACACAGCACCCGGGGCCAGCTCGGGCGAGGGGACAAGGGTGGCCGCTGGCTCTGGCCCTGCGGGCTTCAACTCCTCTGCCTTGGTGGGCGAGGGCTCAGGGGGGGCCTGCCCTGGAGGGGAGGGGGCTGGCGATGCAGCACCCCTGGAGGTGCCTTTGCAGGGTGCCAGGCTGGAATCCCCATGGCTGCCTGGGGGCTCGGACGCCACCAGGCTGCAGGAGAGGCTGACGGGCGCTGTGGGGCTGCTGGTGAGGTCAGTGAGTGCCACTCGCCACCCATGGAAGGGGGCTTCCTGTGGGGTGGAGCTGGTGCCGGGGGACCCCAGGCTGCAGGACGCTGGGGTAGCGCTGCCAGGGGAACCCAGTGCGATGCTGCCACAGGGCCTTGGGGTATAGAGTCCCAAGGGGGTACTGTTGGGGGGCTCCAGGCTGCAGGGCCCCAGSGTGGTGCTCTCAGGGGGCTCCAGGCTGCAGGGACCTGGTGTGGTGCTGCTGGGGGGCTCCAGGCTGCAGGGCCCCAGGGTGGTGCTCTCAGGGGGCTCCAGGCTGCAGGGCCCCAGGGTGGTGCTCTCAGGGGGCTCCAGGGCACTTGGCCCCGGGGTGGCACTGCTAAGGGGCTCCAGGCTGCAGGGACCTGGCGCTGCACTGCTKTGRGGCTCCAGRCTGCTGGGGGGCTCCAGGCTGCAGGGAACCGGGGTGGCACTGCCGGGGGGCTCCAGGCTGCAGGGACCTGGTGCTGCGCTGCTGTGGGGCTCCAGACTGCTGGGGGGTTGCAGGGCACTTGGCCCTGGGGTGGCACTGGTGGGGGGCTCCAGGCTGCAGGGCCTCAGAGGCACACTCTCAGGGGGCTCCAGGCTGCAGGGACCTGGGGTGGCACTGTCAGGGGTCTCCAGGCTGCAGGGACCTGGGGTGGCACTGTCAGGGGGCTCCAGGCTGCTGGGGGGCTCCAGGCTGCAGGGACCTGGGGTGGCACTGCCAGGGGGCTCCAGGCTGCCGGGGGGCTCCAGGCTGCAGGGACCTGGGGTGGCACTGCCAGGGGGCTCCAGGCTGCCAGGGGGCTCCAGGCTGCCGGGACCTGGGGTGGCACTGCCAGGGGGCTCCAGGCTGCAGGGCCTCAGAGGCACACTCTCAGGAGGCTCCAGGGTGCAGGGACCTGGTGCGGTGCTGCTGCAGGGCTCCAGGGTGCTTGGCCCCAGGGGGGAGCTTGCAAGGGGCTCCAGGGCCCTGGTGCTACCAGGGGGCTGCAGGATGGCACTGCTGGGGGGCTCTGGGCTGCAGAGCCCCAGGGTGGTGCTGCCAGAGGGCCCCAGAGTGCACGGCACTGCGGTGACGCTGCTGAGGGGTCCCAGGGTGGTACTGCCAGGAGACCCCGGGGTGCATGGCCCCAAGGGCATACTGCTGGAGGGCCCTGGGGTGGTGCTGCCAGGGGACCCTGGGGTGCACAACCCCAGGGGGATGCTGCTACTGGTGGGCCCTAGGGTGGTGCTGCCAGGGGACCCTGGGGTGCACAACCCCAGGGAGATGCTGCTGGGGGGAGCTGGGGTGCATGGCCTTGGAGGGATGCTGCTGGGGGGGGCCAGGGTGGTGCTGCCAGGGGACCCCGGGGTGCACAACCCCAGGGGAATGCTGCTGGGGGGCCCTGGGGTGTACAGCCTTGGGGGAATGCTGCCAGGGGGCCCCGGGGTGCACGGTCCCGGACTGGTGCCATCATGGTCCTGCAGGACATGGTAGGAGTGGATGTCAGGGCTGCCCCAAAGCCCCCCAGCTGCCCCCCTGTTGCCCCCCAGCTCCCCACCTCAGCACCTCCAGCTGACTCCCTGCTACCCCCAGCGCCCCGCTGCCCCCTCCCCAG
>NW_028186418.1:918761-921890 GCF_003343005.1 Rhea americana
CCGCGGGCGGAGCAGCCCTGGCCCGGGCACGGCGCCCGGCTCCCGCCCGCCCCTGGGACGCGCCTCCACCCTCCGCTGCCCCTGAGAGATGGAGGCACCCGCTCCAGAGCGTCGTGCTCTCTGCGGGGGGCAGTGCACGGGTGGGGTGGCGATGCCCGGGGGTCTCTGGTTTATTGCTCCCGCCGAGCGCACGGAGAGGTACAGCGTTGGTGGGGAAGGGGGCACTGGCACGAGGGGCTCCGAGCCGGYGCCAGGAGAGGGGGGTGTCTCCCTGAGTGATGTCGAAGGGGGCCCAGGTGCCGGGCACGGCCTCCGGCTGGCAAGGCCACGGCTCAGCCGGGCCAGGGCCGGTCCGAGGGGGCAGCGAGGTCGCAGTCAAAGTCGTCGAAGGTGACAGCGGCCTCGGGCAGGGGCTCCTCCGCCGGCCGCGGGGCCACGTCCACGTCGACGGGGTCCTTCTGCAGCAGCTCGGCGTCAAAGGCCACCCCCCGGAAGAAGGGGTGGCCCTGGAAGTGGTGGAGGTAGCGCAGGCGCCGCAGCGGGTTTCGGCACAGCAGCTGAGGGCAGAGGACGCCGAGCTGCAGGGACCCCGGCGTGCGGCCCGGGAGGCCAGCGGGGACCCCAGCGTCCGGGCGGGCCAGAGGTACCTCTGCGAGCAGCCGGGCCAGCGCCGGGCTGAGGGCGCCCGGGCTCTYGTAGCTGCTGTGGGTGACGCGCTCCAGCATGGCCACGTGGTCTGGCGCCGGTGCCACCGGGAACTGGGGGGTGGCGGGGGTTAGCAGGGCTCCCCGGGGTGGGGGGAGCCCGATCCGCCGCCAGCCCCCGCGGCGCTCACCTTCCCGCTGGCCAGGGCGAAGAGCAGGACTCCCAGGGACCACCAGTCGGCGGCGTGGCCGTAGGGACCCCCGCTCAGCACCTCGGGGGCTGCGGGGCAGCAGCGGGTCAGCGCCGGGGGCGGCCGTGCCGCCCGCCGCCCCCCGCCGCCCCCTTACCCATGTAGTGCAGGGTGCCGCAGATGGTGCGCGCCCGCTCGCCCTGCCGCAGGTGCCGCGAGAGCCCGAAGTCGGCGAGCTTGAGGTGCCCTGCGGGGTGACATTGCGGTGGGGGCCCCCCGCGGCATTGGCCGTCCCCCCGCCCGGCGCCGCCGCGCTCTCACCTCGTTCGTCCAGGAGGATGTTCTCCATCTGCAACGAGATGGAGGCCGGGGTGAGCCCCCGCCGTGCCCGCCCGGAGCAGCCCCGGCGCCGCCGGCCGCTCTCACCCACCTTCACGTCTCTGTGCACGATGCCCAGGTCGTGGAGATAAACTGCGGGAGGAGATGGAGCCGTCAGAGCGGCGGCTCCCCTCCCCGCGCCCGTCCCCTCCGCCGGCCGCCCACCAGCGCACGGCTCGCCCTGGAGGCAGGAGGCCCCCGGCCACGAGCCACTCACCCAGCACCAGCACCAGCTCAGCGGCGAAGAGGCGGACGGTGGCTTCGGCAAAGCGCCCGGCAGCCAGCCACCGCGCGTGCAGGTCTCCGGTGCTGCAGTACGTGCACACTGCAGGGACGGGGCGGACGGGCCTTACGGCCGGGCTGCCCCATGGCGCCGGGGCCGCGTAGGCACYGGGAAGGGGCCGGAACTGGGGGCACCAAGGTGGCAAAAGCACCAGGGCCACCTGGGCCGTGCACCAAGCTCACGCGGACACTGAAGCCACGCAGGTACCACGCCACGCGCCACGGGTGACGTGGGCACCGGGAACACGCAAGCATGCGAGCACCAAGGTGGCAAAAGCACAGGGGCCACGCGGGCACCGTGGGGACCGAGGTTGCTCAAGCACCAGGGACGGGTGAGCATCGGGGCCGGGCGGGCACCGGGGCCGAAGCGGCTCGCTCGGCGCTGCGCGAGCCCTTGCCCAGCCGTGTCCCCGTCCCCTCAGCCGAGAGCTGTGGCCACGGTGCCCACTGGAGGGGGGCAGCGGGGGGTAGAGGCAGCCGAGCATCCCCTGCCCGGCGGGCAGGCGGGTGGCGGGGGAGGCATGCGCGTGTGCAGGGCGACACGTGTGCGAGCAGCTCCGGACACGTGCGCACGCACGCGGGGGCGCGGGGGGGCCGCTCCGGCGAGCCCGCCGGGCAGATGGTCACTCACTAATGAAGAGGTGGCGCTGGCCCTGCCAGCTGTCCCCGAGGCAGTGAACGAACGGGTGCCTGACCTGTCTCTGGGGACACAAAAGAGAGGGGGTGAGCGGCCCCCAGGGCGGGGGGCCCCGTTCCTGGTTCCTGCCACGGTCCCTTGGCACCCCCGGGGCCCCCTCCCCTGGCCCTGGCCGCCCCTCCGGCCCCCCTCTACCTGGATGCTCACTTCCTCCTTACACTGCTTGAGGGTGTCACGGCGCAGCACCTCCACCTTGGGCACGACCTGGGGGCGAGGGGCTGTCAGGGGGGGTCCCCAGGATGGGGGGGGTGCCCCCAGTCCCGCCAGCAGCACCCACCTTCACGGCGCAGACCTTCTCCCGCCTGCAGTCCAGCACTTTGAGGATGGTCCCGAAGGAGCCTTTGGCCACGAAGCCCAGGATCTAGGTGGGGAGCGGGGCCTGAGCGCCCCGCAGAGCCCCCGGCGTGTCCCTGGCGCGGGGCCACCCCAGCGCAGGGGTGTCCCCAGGTGTGGGTGCTCTGCAGCAGGGGCACCTATGCACGGCTGGGGCACGTGGCATGTCAGCTATAGGGCAGGGTACCCAGCACGGGGCGAGGCGGGGGCAGCACGCGGGTCCCCCGGCACGGGCGCAGGGTGCTCCGCAGGCCCGTGGGAACCTCGGCGCGGGGTCTGGGAGAGGCACAGGGACCCCAGCAGGACACTTGGGGACTGTTGAGGTGCACGGGGACCCTGGTAGGAGGCACAAGGACCCGACGCGGCGTGCGAAGGAGCCCGGTAAGAAGGTCGGGGATCCCGGTGCGACGGTCGGTGACCCGCCGGGGGGCACGGGGGGGTCCCGGGAGTGTGCGGAGGGACCCGCCGCGGGGCGCACGGGGACGGCGAGGGGTCCGGGCGGGATGCACGAGGAGCCGGTGGGACGCTCGGGGAGCCCGGGGGGAAGCCCCGGGGGGGCGCCCGGGGCCGCGGGACGGCACCTTGAGCTGCTGCTGGCGGGCGG
>NW_028186418.1:922676-937166 GCF_003343005.1 Rhea americana
ACACACACCCCCCCCTTGCATGGGGCTTGCACCCATGCACACCCCAGCAATGCAGCCCCCTGTGGGTCTCAGGCCCCCTTCCCCACAGCTGGCCCCCACTACCACCCTGCTCCCCCTCCTTGCACCCTCCTTACTGCAGCCCACCCACCTTGGAGCAGCTGCTGCCTCCCCCGACCAGCTGCCCCCTGCTTCCCCCCAAGCCCCCATGCAGTTCTGGGTGCAGATGTGGGGCTGGAGTTGCACAAGGCCAAGCAAATGCCGAACCCAGGGCAACGAACCCAGGGCAACGGCTGCTCCTGTGAGGGAGCCACGAGCCCCCGGGCTAGGTGCTGCCAGGAGCCACCCTTGAGCAGCCAAGGTGGAAAAGGCAGCGGCAGCAGCATACAAACGTGGGTGCTGCCCCCACCACTGCGGCACAGGCGGCGAGGCTGGTGCTGACCCASAGAACAGAGGCTATCCCAAATTAAAAACTCTTATTTAAATTCTCTCCCGTTCCCCTTTCTCCCAGCCGATAACCAGCCTGGAGCGATCCTGCTGCTTCACTGGGCCCAAGGGCCTGGCCCAGCACCCGCACAGCAGGGAGGTGGCAAGTTCACGGGAGCACTTGGCACTGGGGGCTGTGCCCCCCGGAGCGATGCTGCGTCCCCTGGCCCCATGCTGCTGCACCCTTGCCCCGCACCGCGGCCATCGGGCTGCCGAGGGCTTGCGCAGGGCTAACCCCCGCCCTGGGTCTTGCCACTGCTGAGTGGCACACAGCCCTCCCTGCCATGGGGCTGCCCCCGCTGGCGGGGGGAGCACAGGCTGCCCCAGTCCCTTCCCGGCCCGCCGGGTGCTGTCCTCATTTGCGCCTGCCGAAGATCGACTTCTTGCTGGGGTTCTTCTCGCCCACGCTCAGCCCGATAAGCAGGCGCGCCTTCTCGTCCTCTTCCTGCTGCTGGATGGTCCCGTCCGATTTGTTCTCCAGCTTGCCCCGGGCCTCCGCGCCAGCTGCTGGCTTCAGGCGTAGCTTCTCTTTGATCACCTGTCCCGGAAGAGGTGGCCTCAGCGCCAAGCGGCTGCACCCAGCCCAGGCACCCTCATGTGGGTGAGGGCCCAAGTTGCCAAGCCAGCCTGGCCACTTCCCGCTCTGGAGACTGAGCTGCCCAGGATGGGGTTGCTGCCTCTGTCCTGTGCAGAGAGGCTCCTGGAGCCTCTCTACAAGTAGGAAGCAGGCTGTGAGCTCAGGGCTCCTGGCATCACCAGAGCGGAGAAGGCCAAGGCAGCCCTGTCCCACCATACCTGTGCCACCAAGGCCTTGCGGCTGTCCCTCTTCACCGCCATGGCGAAGTCCAGCCATGTCCACGTGTTGTTGTGGTACTCCAGACACGGCAGCACGAGGTTTAGGTCTCCCCAGTCCACACTGTTCTTCTCGCCCTGGGCAGAAGACAGGTTTGTCACCCACTATGGGCTGCTCCCCTAGGCCATCCCTGGCCAGAAGAGCTGTGGTCCTGCATCACCCTCCATCCGTGGCTGGCAGGCCCCTCACCTTATAGCTGACACAGAGYGGCACCTGTGGGATCTTGATGTAGATGAAGGAGTTGTTCATGGCTGCGCGCTCTTTCATCTTGTCGATATCATCCACAGGATGCTGGGGACAGAGCCAAGAGCCATAAGGAGAGGGGACACTGCCAGGCACCAGGCCACGGCACTGTTTCACCAGGGAGCCATGGAAGCTGCACTGGTGTGGGGGCAGGAACACCGGGGCTCCACAGCACAGATCTCCCCCCTCAAGGCAGCAGCGGGTACCTCRGGTGCTTTTCGGAAAGATCTTCTGACCCCTGACGTCCGATTCAGTCCCTGAGCGACCCCCTTCCCTGGGCCCAGTGAGTCATCAGTCACGATCAGCTGCCGTGGCTTCACCACAGGTATCCCTGAGATAAACACAGAGCTGTGAGGGGCTCCTGGTCGTGGGAAACCCCAGCCCCAAAGGGCACCTCACACAGTCGTGGCACAGAGTGGAGGAGGAGGACCAAGCTGTGCCCTGTGCCTCCCACCCTCACCTGTTGTCACCAGCTTGGACTTGTCTTCCTCATCCCCCACTTCCTCCTCCTCCACGTTGCGGCCAGGAAAGAAGAAACCCATCATCCTGTGGAAGAACTGGTGGGTGAGCTGGATGGTGAGGGGTACCACGTTCACCTGTGGGGAGAGCAATGCATCAGAGCCAGGCAGATGCTGCCTGCGCCCCATGGGGCCATGTCACCTCCCGGCCCAGCCTTGACACCTCAAAGTGCTCCTTGATGGAGATGCCTCCCACAGGCGGCCGGACCTTGCTGAAGATCCTCAGTGCCAGCTGCCGGCCAGACTGGCAGGAGCTCTGGGGACGCAGCACGACCTGCAAGGAACAAGGTGGGTGCCTGGGGTGACAACAGGCCAGCCTGCCAGGCCCAGCCTCCCACCCCCAGGGCACCCGAGGGACTCGCAGGTCCCCAGCACACAGGGTGGATGGCTTAGCGTGAGGACAGACCAACTAGCTGCRCCTGGTCTTCCTCCGTGGCCAGTGMAACATGGGGTCCCACGGCACTYRAGGAAYCCCAGGTACAGGGCAGGCRGYTTGAGGTGARGATAGGCCAGCTGGCCATGTCAGGGCACCCAGGGACCACCCAAAAAACGACAGCAGAAGGGTGAGGACAGACCCAGCCATTCCCGGCCCATCCCTAGCTGCAGCAAGTCCTCCTCTCCCTTCCTAGCCAGGGACCCCAGGGTGCTAGGCTATTCCCTCAGGCTGCTACTTGCCTTGTAAACAGCATTGGGCAGGAGGTTATTCATTGTGACCCAGCCCAGTTCCAGAAGATGTTCTGCAGTGTCGTCAGACTTGTTTACCTGCACACACACACACATCTGTCGGCCCCACGCGCCCTGGGCCCCAGCCCAGGGGCTGCCCATGCCATCAGCTGGCTCCAAACCTTGCTGTAGAGGAAGCGCTGGAGCTCCAGCTCAGCTATGCCCAGCTGCCCGTCCTCCTCAGTGAGGCGCCAGCGYGCCTGGGCAAAGTAGAATTCAGTCCGCCGTGCCACACTCACATCCTCTGGCTGCTTTCGCAGCTCCATCTTGTTGGCTCGCTGCAGCTGGAAGTCCTTGAAGCACCTGCAGCAGAAGAGGTAGTGCTGGGGCACAGAAGCTCTGGAGGAAGGAGGGTACAACTCTGGGGAAGCCAAAGATGGCTCCTACCTGATCAGTATGTTCAGCTCCTCACTTTCCAGCTGCAGGTCAGCTTTCTCCTGGCTCAGCTGCTGCTGCAGCCTGTGGTTGAGGTCAAGCAGGCTCTCATTTTTGCTGTCGTCCTGCAGGGACTAAAGCACAGACAGCCCTCAGTGCCCTCCACTCCAGAGTAGGGACCGAGAGGAGCCCAGCCTTGACAGAGATGTGAGCTCACCTTCACGTTGGAGTACATCTGCTTCTCCAGCTGGCGGATCTGGGCAACATGCTGCCTCACGGCCTCCTGCAGGTGTAGAATACTGCTGCGCTGCTCCTCGGGGTTGCTAGAGATTTCCAGCTGAAAGCGCACTCGCTGTTTCTTCTCACTGTGCTCCTGGACATAGGGACAGGGGGAGGTGAGGAGTGCCCCGGGTGCAGGCAATCACGTAGCACAGGTAAGTCACCCAGGGCCTCACAGGTACCTTGCGTTTGGGCTCCACATGCAGCAGCAGATTGTTGACTATGTCAAGGATCATGGCATACTGTGCAGGATTGGTGGAGATCTCCAGGTCGTGGTGGATCAGCGTGAACGTGTCCACAGCTCCTGTGAGGACACACAAAGGACAAGTGGGGCCACAGCATGGCCACAGATGGCATGTCTCAGGATGCACCTGGGGGGGGGGGACTAGCACTAATGGGCCAGCCAGTGATGGAGAGGGACAGTGAACAAGCTGTGGTAGTTACACTGGCAGGCACAGCRTGTCCAGCATCACCTGGTGCATGGCCACATGCACTGGAGATTGCTCCCACAGGCACCCCTCTGATCACAGCAGAGACAAGACAGACCTCCCCTGGACTSAGGAGGCACCTGTGAGGTCAGCCCAGAATTCTAACCACTGAGACACACTGCCTGGATGTACTCACCTTCCTGCTTCTTCAGCAGATCCTCCTTCTCCTGGTTGGCAGGAGTCTCGGGGGGCTTAATCTGTGTGGCCAGCTCAGGGTCAATGTCATGGCTGTAGCTGATATAGTACATGCGGCAGCTGCAGCGAGAGATAATCCTCTGCACTTGCTGGGTCTGCTGCGCTTCCGAGGGCTGGTTCCAGTCTAGAGATGAGCAGGGGGACCACAGTCAGTGTCGTGCCCCTGTGGGCTGGAGAGCCCCRAGCACAGTGCTTAGAGCAGCAGCCCAGCTCTCAGAGACAGCCTGGGAACAGGCCATGAGCTCTCAGCTTTGTGCTCACAAGGAAGAGGGTTGGGGTAGGCACAGTGGCCTGCCCCACGGGCAGTACCTGTGGTGGTGCTGACCATGCCACCCACTGCCTGCCCACTCTCCATCAGCTCCTGCACCGAGTCCAGGCTCCGCTGCCGATGCTCTTCGATATTCTTCACCTGGGGATAGAGGAGGCACCGGTGGTTGTCCCCGCTCTCCCTGCCCTCGCTAGGGCTCTGGCAGCACTACCTGCCCTCCACACAGCTCATTCACTACTGAGCCCATCCCAAYTGCCCCTGGCACTTACCTCCAGCCAGAGCTGCCCGTGTTCCCTCTCAGTAGGGCTGCTCTCTGTCGTGGCAAAGTACTGCATGCCATCGAGCAAACAGGTCCAAGATGTCTTCTGCTTCAGTGTGTCCCCATACCAGGCAGGGTGGTGCTGGCACTGCAGCAGCTGGGCCTTGGCAGCAGACACAATCACACAGCCCTCRGTCTCTGCACCACGCAGCACCATCTGTGGAGGGAGAGACTGTGTGGATGAGAGGAGCCCTGCAAGGCCAGACATGGCCCACCTTCACAGCGAGGCCACGGGCAGTGGAGAACGCAGGCACAGGCAGGCTGGCCRAGGGCAGGTACCTGGCAGTTGACTAGCTCGATGAGGCAGTTGCGGTTGAAGATGTCATCGGTTTGGCAGGCAGCAATGCCACACAGCTGCTCACTTGCCCCTGACTCTTCCTCTGTGAAGACCACAAACTTGTCCGTCTCCTCAATGAGCTTCTGCAGCATGTAGGCCCCTGGAGAAGGCGAAAGGGTCAGCACGGAACGGAGACAGACTGGCTTGAGAGGATGGGGCGAAGGCAGGCATAGCCTTGGTCTACGATGCTACATGCAGCAAGGCATCCTAGCTGTGTGGAGCTTTCCACTTGCTCCCAGTGCCCTCCGTGCAGCTCTCGGGGGGAGACAAGCACGATCTGCCTTTCAGGGCTGGGAGCCAGGAACAGGGTGCAGAAAACAGGATTCCCTAAGGGGGGCTGASAGCCCTGAGCCTAGGGCCAGCCTGCTCCCCGCCCTGACATGCTCACCCCCCGAGGAGGCTCTCTCGGGACGGCCACTGGTGATGGGGGCAGTCACTCTGGCAGGAACAGAGTGAGCAGAGAGTGGGCCCCTCTTCAGCTTCTTGGCTTGCAGCTGCGTGTCAATCTTCAGCCCTTTCAGGGCCTCGGTGGATAGGTTGCGCTTGAGCACGGCTGCCTTCTTGTAGCCATCGTAGAGGCCAAAGGCAATGTCCCGGTTCGTGGTGGTCCAGGATGCCCGCAGGTCCACCAGGTGCAGCTGGTGCGTGTGGAACCCGTCGTCCCCATCCCGCAGGGGCAGCTCCTGAGCACAGAGGGTCAGAGCCCCATCACAGCAAAGCCACCGCCAGCCCATGTACAAGGACATGTACAGGCCTCGTACATAGAGGCTGGTAGCCCTGCCAGCCCCCAGCAGGCAGGGCACAGGGATCAGAGCCTGGGGGACCATTCCCAAGTGCTACAGCAGGGCCCCATCCCAAGGGTATTGTGGCTGGAACAGGGCACATGGCATCCCTTTGGCCAAGTCCTCAGACCTGCAGGTCTGTCTCTTCTTCAGCCACATCCCTTCCCCATTGCATCCAAAGATGAAGGTTCCCTGTCCTAGGGGGATGCCACTAAGCCAGTGCAGGCTGTTATGCCTGTCATGTCCTGCCCTGCAGTAGTACCTCCTCAGCCGTGCGGTTGCTGTGCCGTTGGTAGGTGAGGGAGGACAGACTCAGCAGGTGGGTTTTCTTGACCAGGGTGTCAAGCCGGTGGTCAGCGTTCTCATCACAGGTAGAGGCCATGAGGTGCACAGTGACCTGGCTCAGGTCGCTCACCATCTGCGTGATGCTCCACTCCGAAATGAGGCGTCGCATCACTGTACCAGCTGGGGACAGGAAGAGGTGTCAGCCGTGCCCTGCGCTGGCCAGAGGCACTGCCAGCAGGGCCTGGTCTCACCTTGCGGGATGAGCCGCTGGGTGCCGCGAGTGAAGATGTGCCCCTGACAACACTCCACCTGGATCCCCCGCTGCTGAGCAAAGGAGGCCCAGTAATGCACCTGCGAAGGGGCAAAGAGCAAGCGCTGAGAACCCAGCCCAGGCTGAGCAGCGAGATAAGGCAGGGTCCCATCCCCAGGACTTGCCTGCAGCTGGGGGAAGAGCGCAGTGTAAGACAGCTGCTTGTAATGCTGCCCCAGCTTCTTCTTACTGGGTTTCATGTTGTTGAAGAGTTTCCCGCGACAGATGGGGCGCGTCACACTGGTCCACGTGGCCCAGAAGTTCTGCATCCAGCGGAGGGTGCTGCTGTAGAGCAGGATCCGGGGCTGGGAGTGCTCTGAGAATACACTCGTCATCAGCACTGCAGGGCAGGGACATGGCAGCCCCCCAGCTTGGGACTGCAGAGCAGTCACAGCACAGGATGGACAAAGATCACTAAAACCAGCATCCCCCACCCCAGCTCCCTTGTCTGGTGAGGGGGTCCCTAGAGTGCCATCACCCACCCTCACTGGGCCGCGTCAGGTCCATCCGGATGGAGAGGTTGAGGTTCTCAGAGCGGAAGGCACGGTACGAGTCGTACTGCTGCCCCACTGGCACCTCAGGCAGGAAGTCGGGGGAGCGCAGCACCACACCGTGGTGGTCATGGGGGTTCCCATGGCACAGCCACTGCAGGTCCAGCGTCATGCACAGGTCGGGCAGGTGCAGGAAGCAGCAGTCGTCGTATCTGCACAGAGAGGGAGGCCTCTGGTTACTCCCCCAGCACCACATGGCTGTCCCGTGCTCCTTGGCCCACACTCACTTGGAGGCTGTCCGGACGTTGATGTCTAGGTTGCCCTTGAAGACAAACTGCCCAGGTTTCCAGTGGAAGGAGAAGTGGCTCCACTCCCAGTGCATGTTCTCYGTGGTGTTGTAGGGGTCCTGCAAGGACAAGCGCGGGGTGAGGCAGGTGTAAGCCAGCTCCACGCTTTGCTCTGCTCCCCGTCCCCGTGGCACTCACCTCTGTGGCCAGCTGGTGCAGGTTGGCCTGTTCGATATCCATGTGCCAGTCCCCATGCAAGAGAAGGCGGCTCTTGTCCCACCAGGGCAATGGGGCACTGGGGTCCTCTGAGGGCTTGGTGAGCAGATCCACACACTGGCCAATCAGGGTCCAGGCTGGGTCCCAGCAGGGCCCCCAAACGATGGTGAATTGGGAGATCTCCGCTGGGGACACAGGAGTTGGCTCAGTTCTCAGTCTGCCATACACAGCCCCCATCTCTGTCCCAGCACAGAGCCCCGGCCTCTCTGCCTCTCCAGCTCTTACAGTGGAAGTCATGGTAGAACTTCAAGGGTGGCATGTTCCTCTCCACCGTCACATCCCCCCAGGGCAACCCCAGCTTCAGGACTTGGCGACGCCGGGAACAGGTTTGGCCGCACTGCTCTGCTCCAATCAGTCGGCCTGAGAGCTGCCAGTTCCGGATCTCAAAGAGGTAGCGAGGATAGTCACGGATCCGCACTGCAGGGCAGAGCGAGGGCTAGGGGACAGAGCAGCAAAGGGACGCTACTCTGGTCCCCTATTCTGGGCCACGGCAGGAGCCACAGCCTCACCACTCTCCTGTCTCTGCTCCCTTCTCACTCCCTTACACCTCTGAAAACCATTTCCCCAGTTTGGCCACAAATCACGTGGCGCCGGTAGGTCTCTGTCCTGGGAGCCCAGACCCTGCAGCCACCGTGCCATACTCAGAGGGCACCCCGTGTGGGGCCACTCACCAAAGAAGCTGCCAACGCTGCCCTTCATCATGCGGCACCACTGGGTGACCATCTCCAGCCCCTCGGAGGGGAACGGGCTGACACTGTCCAGGTCCTTCATCTGCTCCAATACACGCTCTGTGCCATGGAAGGACTCGTCAGCCAGAGCCACCAGCTGAAGGTGAGCCAGGGTCCAGGTGAGCAGGGCCTTCCGCATGGGTGTGTTGGCATAGAGGCGCCGCGAGCGCTGGATGTAGATCTCGATGTTCTTCTTCTCCAGTGAGGCATAAAGCTCCTCTATCTTGCGGGCGGGCAGCAGCTCACCATGCTGCTTGCGCAGTGCAGCCACCTTGGCATCCAGCAGCTGCAACCGCTTCGCACTCTCCTTGCTTTCATCTTTCATCAGTTCGTAGTTGTCTCGCAACTTGACCTCAAAGACGTCGTCCAGGAAGACCCAGGAGAAGTGCTCCACCTTGAGCAGGAGGTCAGGGGGCAGAGCCATGCTGGCAGGGTGCCCGCGCTGGTGCAGGCTTTTCAGCCACTTCTGCACACCCACAGCAGCATCCAGCGTGCAGGAAAAGTCATACTGGTAGGGGAACTCAATGGTCACACTAGCAAAGGAGAAGGCCCAGCCACGGTTGCGAAGGGTGTGGAGGGTGGGGAAGGCGCAGCGGTGCAAGATGACCTCCTCCAGCTCTGGCAGCAGCCTCACCTCCACCTCCTTGAAGCTGAAGATACTGTGTCCATCAAAGCCGGCAGCTAGCTCAGGGCAGTAACCATGCAGGGCACCACCATGCCAATTCACAGACGCCCGTTCAGCAGCCAGGCTGATGTAGTTGGCCTCAGAGACAAAGGCTGTGACCTTGGCAGAGCTCAGCTCTAGCAGGAGGGACAGGAGTCTTTTGGGAGGAGTCCCATCTGCTTGGAGGGGGCCTAGTGTCTCAGTACGGGTGGCTGCCTCCAACACTGGGCCCTCCAGGGGCAGGGAAGGAGGCGTCCTGTGACCAAGGGCGCTCCGCAGGGCTTCATGGCACTGCAGGGTGGCCAGGGTGTGATGGTACAAATGCATGTGGTCGGGCGGGCTCCACAGCACTGCCAGCCCCTCGCCGCACTGCACCTGCAGTGGTGACAGCGAGCAGCACCAAATTACTGCCAGGTCCAGCCCCAGCACAGCCCCCTTCCCTTCATACCCTTTCGATGCCAGCCCAACCTCCCTCTGCCCCATCCATTCCAGCCCCTCCAGGGTGGGACAGATCAGAGACTGAGGGGCCTACACCAACCTCCAGGGAGCGGATGCTGCTGTGGTAGGTGACAGAGAGCATGGAGAGACTGGCCACTGGGTTGGGGATGGCAGGGGCTTTGCAGCACGGCTGCATCTTCTCTGTGATGCTCTTCACCAAGGCCAGCACCATGCCCTGAACACTGACTGTGCAGCTCTCAGCACTCCCCAGGACAGTCAGTGTGTCCAGCCGCAGCTCCAGGGCACCTGGACAGATGGCATATCAGCACTGCAGGCCCGGAGGAGGAACATACCACATTCCTTTGACCACCGGGTTGTTTTGGGACAGCCATCTGGAGACAGCCTGGATGCTACAGCTGCGCTTACCAACCAGGGCAGAGAGCGTAAAAAGGTTCACATCCTCCACCTTCAGATCCACCTTCCACAGCAGCCCCCAGGGCTCCCCTGGGGAAGACGGTGGCTCCTCTGCAAGCTCAGCTCCGCTAGGTCGCAGGCAAAACAGGGGCAGGACCCGGGCCAGGCAATCAGTGCAGGTGTCTGACGACTCCACTTGCAGCCCACGGATGGTGCAGTCCAGGAACAGTGTGTCTGACTGAGTGCTGGACATGCCCAGAGGCTGATTGTAGCTGCCCTGCAGGACAAACAGATAAACCAGTCTTGGGCTCCAGGATATTCCCCTGCCACTACACGTCGCTGTGTCACTAGCACAGGGATGCAGACAGGCAGCCCCAAGCAAAGCCACCCCTCGGCTTGCCACTCACCTGCAGGTTGAAGGAGTCGAGGATTAGGGCCTCTCCCCACACGTGCATATTGGGAGGRTGCGAGGCACGCTGGATGTGTGAGTCATTGCCCACGCGCCAGCAGAGGTGGTCCACGGCCAGCACTGCCCGCTGGTGCACACTCTGGGGTCGCAGGTGCTGGTAATCTGCAGCACAGAGCAGGAGACCAGTGCAGGCAGGCTTGTGGTTGCCCGACAAACACACCGGTAGAACCAGCCCAGGAAAGAGGCAACTCAGACAAAACCAGGCAGCAGTCCAGCAGCCCTTGGCCAGGCACGGACACACGAGCAAGCACGGAGACCTTCCCATTCCCATGTCATGGGCCCAGGACTCGGACAGTCCCACTGCCTCTGTGAAGCCCCTCCCTGAGGCAAGCCCTGCAGGCACCCAGGGCTGGCCACCRGCCTGTACCTGCAGAGATGGAGTTGAAGCCCAAGGCGAAGGGAGGTGTGTCCCCCAGCTGCACCGACACGTTAACGTTGGATAGCGAGGCACATAGGATGATGGGTGCTATGATTTGGGGACAGCTCCTGCGCAGGAGGAACACTGTTACTGGAGCACTGCATCCCAGAGAACCTGCCAGGGCGCAGGCCCACAGGGGCACCTTTTCCRGGGCTCTCTGCCTGCCTGCTGGCCTCCACGGAGCCTCCCCCTCCCGCAGGCCGCGCACAAGGCAGAGAAGGCACTGTGTGCCTGGGCGTCCTGCCAGAGAGCAGCAGGCCAGAGGAAACAAGCTGCAACCCCAGCAGCTGCGCTGAGGCTGAGTTTACCTGCCCTTGTGACCTTGGCTGGGGACAGGCACTCTCTGGCTCCTGTATTCCTGTGCCAACAGGCCCAGCCAGTGCGAAAACTCTTGGTGGCGGTAGTGGATGATGCAGGTGTTGAGCAGCACAGCAGCTGAGAGGTCAATGGCTGTGACCTAGAGAAAGGAGAGGGCAGGGTGACAGCAAACTCATACCAGGAGCTGAGCCAGCCCCTCCAGCAGGCAGGAGYGTGCCTGGCGCTTGCTCACTTGTATACTGGTCTTCAGGGAGTTGAGGCACACGATGCGCTGGCGGCTCTGTGACAGAAGAAGGCCATCTGGGGAGAGAGGAGCATGGGTGAGGGGTGGTGGAGGGCAGCGACCACAGCCCTGCTCCACAGGTATCCTCTTGGCTACTTGCCCTCCAACTGGAGGTCTACACTCATTTGGTCCAGGTCTGAGGTGGGTGTGAAGTTGCGCAGTGGGATCTGCTCCTCTTCGCGCTGATATAGAAACTGTAGCAGCTTCAGGCTCCAGGTGAGGTATCTGTGTGAGAAGCAGGGAGTCACCGCCAGAAGAAAACCGTGACAACCTGCGTGTCTCCCTTTCCCTGGCTGTCTGGCACAGGCAATGACACTGGCYAGTGCCCAGCTGCAGCCCAGCACAGCGCTCCCACGCCAGCAGATGATGATCCATCAGACTGTTCCACCRGAGAGCCAGCTCACCACCTTCCCTCCTCCCAAACAGCCAGATATCAGGCCACAYTCAATCCTTCCCACTAGGGTGGTCTCCAGGACTCACTCTTGGCAGTCTGGCAGGGCAGGGCACAACCAGGGAATGGCACTGCTGTCCCCAAGTCCATGTCCCCTGCACTGATCAGGGCTAGGACAGCCTCCTCCTCCACCTGCCCCCTCACCTCTTCTGGCTGTTCACAGACAGCACTGTGCTGGTGTTCTCCAGCTTCACCTCCACCTTCCTGGGGATGAGCTGCAGCGTATCCCTGCTCAGCACGGACAGGAGCTTTGGGGTCTGCCCCAGGCCTGGGGGAGGACATGCAGGGTCACAGCAAGGCTCTTGTCCAGACCCCACTCCCTGCAGCAGGAAGCAGCGACAGCCCAGCCAGATCCCTCTGACTGTAAGGGAAGTGTGAGACCTGCCAGCCCTCACCCTGCCCAGAGCCCGTCCCTGTCCTTGTCCCTGACCTGCGCTGGGCTGGTCCCCGACACTGCCGGGCCGGGTCCTGGCAGTCACCCGCTGCAGCAGCTGGCTGTAGAAGAGCCCTTCATGCAGCTCCGCCTGCAGGGTCCGGACATGCAGCCTGACACCCACCAGCCGCCGCTTGACACTGATCTCCAGTGAGAGGGAGAGCGCCAGGGCCACCTCCGCCAGGCACGTGTCGTCCTGTGCAGGGACAGGGGTAAGGAGTGCAGGAGGAGTCTCCCACTCTCCCTGGTGGTGGATGCTGCAGGCAAAGCCTTGGGCACAGCGTGAAGCAGAGCGTTTCGCAGCCGGATGCTCTGCAGGGCTCCGGGAAGCCCATGTTTAGTGTCGCCTGGCCTCAGGGACGGGCTGCACTGGAACAAGTCCTGGTGTCCCAGTGAGCTTGTGCTTGCCCTTGAACCACTGCATTTCTCCCCTTCACAGTACTCACCAGCTGGCTGCTCCGTAGCACTTTGCTGTTCACCTTTGTCAAGCTCACCTCACAGTTCAGGCTGGGGAGACCACACAACAAATTAACATTGCAGATCCTGCTGCCTCCAAACCAAACACCTTTGTTTCCCATTTTGTGGGGCACAGGGGTCCCATGTCCCCGTTCCAAGTCCTCCCTGAAGCAGAGTAGAGCCTAACTCCTTCCACAGCAGAACTCATAATTTGGAAGACAAATGACTCTAGTTTGGCCTAGCATCATGAAGGGAAGAAGGACTACACCAGCCTCTGAGGAAGAGGCTGGTCTGTCATGCCATCTGTGGCTGTGGGAAGCTGCTGAGCAGGACGCAGCAAGGAGAAGAGTGGAGCCTGGCTGGCTGGGGTCAGAAGGAACCCTGTCTCCCAGCCCAGTAGGGCAACAGGGCTGTGCTGGGGGAGCAAAGCAGGGTGCGAGCACAGCATTACCTCTTCCCATCACCATCCAGGAGGAGACGTGTCTTGCTGGCCCAGATGTGCCAGAGAGACTCAGAGGTGGCCACATGCAGAACCATGATGTTGACGGAGTCCACATGGATGGAGAAGAGCTGGAAGAAACATGGTACTGTGAAGGTTGTCAGAGAGCAGAGTGGCCTGCAACACCCTCTCAGAGAGCCAAGGCCTCACCTGGCTAAGGACTCTCAGCAGGGAGGGCTTAAGGGTCAGGTCCCCCCTGCTTTCCTCTCCATCAGCCTCTTTGGGAGCCTCTGGGAAGGAAGGCTGGAACACAGGGCCCTTCTGGAGATCTGTGCGGACTCGCACCTCACCAAAACACAGTTCAAAATAGCGCCTGCCGAAGAATAGCAAGAACAGTCACAAGAGCTTGTGTGCTGCACTCCGGGCCTCATCGCCTGGGTGCTCCTTGCCCCAGGACGCACAGGATCAGCTTAAGAGCATCCACACGATGCTGACATGCCAGAAGACAGTGAATGGCTTCTGCACAATGCAGACCCCAAGGAAATGCGCTTTGCAGGAAGGCGCTAAGGTCTAACGCCAGTCAGCAGGGCCGGGGATGAGGCAGACCCCCAAGCAAAGCCAAGAGAGCAGGGAAGGCGTTGGGGTGGGGGTACATACGGCAGCTCTCGACTCAGTTTACTGGAAATCCAGATGCTGTCGATCTCCTGCAAGGACACACAGGCACGTCAGGAGAGCGACAGCCCAGCTCTGCGCTACAATGCTCGCTCCAGTACTCCTGCTCTGCCCCCAACATCACCATTGCTCAGGACGTGCTGAGAAGCAGCACAAGACCCCAAAGCTCAACTGGAGGAGAAAGGGCCCGGCACCAGCTACAGGGCTCTGCAAAAGGAGCTGGGCTGGACGGATTCGCTTCCGGGTCTGGAATCAGCAGCAGCCATCCTGCCTGGCATTGTCCTCCCACAACTCACACTGGGGTGAGCTGATCACCGTCACCCCGGTACCCACCACGGTCTGCTGCTCCCGCTGAAACTTGAGGCTGACGTTCTGGGCCCAGAAGAAGCCGAAGGAGCCGATCTTCAGCTCTGCCTGCAGCTTCTGGCGGCACCAGGTGACAGCCAGGCGACATGCCAGCCACCTGTGGGGACACCGGGAGGGTCGTGGTCCAGCAATCTGTGTGGGACCCTCCTTGGGGCCGGGTGTGATGGCCCTCATTTGCCCTCTGAACACCAGCTCAGGGGCCCCCCACACCTCTTACCCTTGATGCCTCCCACCACGCTCTAGAGCCCCCCACTTTGACTTCTGTGGGCTCCCCAAGTTCCTGATACCCCACACCCAGCCCTGGACCCCTCTTTGACCCCCCCCAGACATGGCACCCCCCACACCTATCTCACACCCCTGACACTCCTACTCAGCCCTAGGCCCCCCCCCCAAACTCTCATGAACCCCTCCACACCTTGACACCCCCTC
>NW_028186418.1:937966-972695 GCF_003343005.1 Rhea americana
GCGCAGGGCCCCCGATACCGAGAGCGGGGAGGTACAGAGGGGTCACACGGTGACAACAGGCTCGCGCCAAGCTGCGGGGACACCGGCGGGGACACCTGGCAGCTCCTCTTCTCTCGTGTTGCTTCGTCTCGGCACCTCCGCCCGGGCGCCTGCGACCAGCAAGCGCCGGGGCAAGGGGCAGAACCCGGCAACGCGGACCGTCACAGACAGGATAACCGAGAGACCCCGAGCACCGCTCTGGGGCCCGTCCCCAGGGCCACCCGGGGTTTCAGCAGTCACTCCACAACTCTGACACCTCACAGCAGAGCCCGGAGGCTCCACCCCGGTCCATCACAGCTCAGCGTGATACTGCTTCGCCTTCAGCAGCTCGCTGGGCTGCATAAAGATGCCCTCCATGACCTTCCAGTAGTTATTCTGGCTGGGGGAGGCCATGCCGTGCACCTCCTTCTGGCCATGAATGGGCCGCCCGTACTGCTCCCCCGTCACGGAGAGGAAGACGTCGGTGGAGGCATGCTTGAAGCGCACCTCGCTGTCGCGCGCCCAGTAGGCCCCGCTGCACACCACGGTCCAGTCGTCCAGGTAGTCGCCCTCGCCGTCCTCCCCGAAGGCGCTCACCTCCTGTAACGAGGGCAGCCATCAGGCGGGTGGCCCTGGCCCGCACAGCCCGCACAGAGGCAGGGAAGAAGTGCCCGTCCCTGGCACCAGTTGTGCGTTCGCCTAAAAACGCAAAGCAGCCCGCGTAACGCTGAGCAGGGACTTAAGCGGGGATCTCGGGAGAAGTTCGGTGTKGAGGTCTGCACCTCCCTGCCGCGGCTTGTAGCATGGCGGCACTGGGGACGCAGGGTCCCGGCGTGGCCCCTGTCCCCACATTTTGGGGGGCCCCGGCCCAACACAGGGACCTGCAAGCGTGGCTGCGGCGGGGGGCGGCCGTTGGGACGGCCGGGTCTCCCCTCGGAGAGGAAGGGGCTCGGGCCGGCTGGGGCAGGGCCCGGCCCCAGGGCTCCGGGGGCCGCCCGCTGTCGGGGCAGGGACCTGCGCGGCGGCGGGGGCGGGAGGCGGCGGGGGCGGGAGGCGGCGGCGCCGCACCTGGTTGCCGGAGAGCGGCGAGGTGAAGCGGTGGCTGTGGAGGTTGCGGCCGGTGCCGACGTGCGTGAGGCGGATGGCCTGGCCGCAGCGCACCGGCGCGCCGCGCTCGCACGCCGCCGCCGTGCGGCCCCGCACCCGCCAGTAGCTGTTACCGTCGTCCACCGCCGACACGCCGGTCACCGACTGCTGCCCGCTGCCTGCGGAGGGGGAACAGCGGGTCAGCACCGACCGGAGCCGCAGCCGGAGCCGGGCCCGGGCCCCGCCGCGGCGGCTGCCGGGAAGGCCCCGGTCCTCCCGGCGGCGGAGGGCAGGAGCGGGGGCCGTTACCGGATCCGTAGCGCACGTCGTGCGAGTGGAGGCGGACGTTGTGGCGCACGTTGAGCAGCTTCACCACGGAGCCGCAGGTGACGGGCGCCGGGCCGCCGCCGCCGCCGCGCGCTGCCGCCGCCGCCCCCAGCACCAGCASCAGCACCGGCAGCCGCCGCGCCGCCCGCATCCTCGCCGCCGCCGGAAGCGGACGTGACGCCGCTCCGGCCGGCCGGAGGTCGCGCTCGTCTGCTCCGCCCCCTCTGGCTGCCGCTCGGCCGCGGCGGAGGCCTCCATTTTCCCTCGGCGCCAGGGCGGGCGGCGGCGGCGAAGGCCTGGCCGGTTTGCGTCGTCCCCGCCGCTCCGGGACGGGCCCCTTGCCGGGTCGCGGTGAAGCCCCGCCGGGGCCGCATCCAACTCCGAGGCCTCCGCCGGCTGCCGCGGGGCCTGCGGCTGGGGCCGGCGTTGGGGCGGCGGCAGCGGGGAGCGCTCCCAGTCCGCGGCCGCGGGGCGAAGGCAGCCGGGACCGGCCCGCTGCGGACCCCGGTTGGGAGGCGAAGGTAACCGAGCCCCTTCCCGGGTCCCTGGTGTGTGTGGAGGGAAGGCAACGCCCTCCCCCGCGCCCTGCTGTAGGGCGAAGGCAGCTTCCCCTCCCCGCCCCGGTGCCTGCTGCGGGGGAAGGCGCGAGTAGCCCTTCGGGCCACGGTTGGAGCGGAGCTGGTGGATCCCTATCCCCGTCCGCGGTTGTGGGGTGAAGACGTTTGGGATCCCGCKGTGCTTGGTCCCCACCCTTTGCCCCTACTTGTGGGGTGGGGATGGGGCCCCCCCCCATCCTGCTTGTGGGGGGTGCAGGCAGTGGGGATGCCCCCTCCTAGTTGTGGGGGTGGGAGCAGCAGATTTCCCTCCCCACATCCCCATTTTAGTGGCAAAGGTGCCTGGTCCCTCCTTGGTTGTGGACGGGGAATGGCGAACCCCTCCCTGGTTCTTGTGGGGTGAAGGCTGGGTCGTCTCTCCCACCCACGCGCTGCGGTTCCCACTCCGGGTGATGRCGGTGCCCAGGCGTGGGTGAAGGTGGCAGTGTCCTCTCCCCGCTTCCCAGCTGTGGGGTCCTGGGTGCAGGGTGCGGTGCTGGGCGGCCCTGCAGGCACCACAGTGCCGCACGGCGTGGTGGGGTGCGCCCTGCGGGGCAGTGGTCTTGGCTTGAGGCTGCGCCGCGGCGTGGTGACAAGGCCTGGCGCGACTGTTGGAGCAGACCCCTACGACTTGCAGGAGGGAGAAGAAGAGCTCACCCCGTGCGAGCAGCAGGCAGGCATGGGGCTGGACGTGCTCCTTGGGGCTGCTCTCCTGGAGCCTGGAATATACCGTGGTTTGCCTGCCCCACTGGAGCAACATGGCTGCCTCGTTGCAGGCCTCAAAGAGCTGCAAGAACCTGGGGACTAGCATGGGGGAAAGTGGCTGAAAATCATAGTAAAAACAGATGGTGAATGCGTTGCTATATCTGATATAATGGAAATGGAGAGCATCAACGTGCTTTTTAAGAAAAAAAAAAAAAATCTGTTTCCCACATATGCTACAGTTCTTCATCACCCCTGTTCATAGGCGCAATTCCTGTAGAGTTGGCATTTCAGTTTGTAAACTTTTGGCAGGGTAGTTCTCAAGGGCAGCAGTCTGGGAAGGTCCTCTTTGGAACTAACAACATGTTAAAAATGACAAATGGAGTAGGAATAAATGATTGGTGTTTGCAGCAGGTGTTGTGGAGTGACTTCTGCTTTTGTTTTCTGGGTATAATGATATGGAGAAAGAAAGTAAAACAATGAATTTTGATACTAAATTTTATAGGATAACCAAAACTGGCTATGAGAAGTAGTGTAGAAACCACGTGTTACTGAGTGACGAAGTGCTAATACGATGCATGAGATACGATGGCTGTAGATGTAACGAAGGTAGCGGACCTCTCAGCAATAGACTCTATGTTAGCTTTTACTATTCGGGAAAGAGCTGTTCGTATCTCAGTGATTGTTCCACTTAAAACACGAGTTCAATGCCCTGCTGTAGTTAAAAAAAAAGGAAATTTTGGAATTACTTAGAAGGAGCAGAGAATAAAGCAGAAAAACGTTATACCAGTGTGTAAATTGTTGGCAGCTTGTGTCGTGGATGTTGTTTGTACTTTTGTTTTGTCCCTCAAAAGGGGAACACTGTAAAAAGTACTAGGAGGAGCAGTAAGGATGACCAGGTTTCCAGGCAGGTGAAGCCTACGTTTAGACAACAGCTTACTGAAGGGAGATATGACACAGGTCAAGAACAGGTCAGAGAAAGTGAACAGGGAACATCAATCTTCTATTTTTACAGGAAATTATGCAGCAGGTCTGAAATAAACAAACGGAAATGTGTTTTCTCACAGCATATAATTAAACTGTGCCACTCATTGCCACAAGATGTTCTGTGTTGATAGTATTGGGGAGCATTAAAACTAACAAAGCAGGTATGTCCACCTGCTTTTGGACATCCTTTGCTGCAGCAGCTGTCTTTGACCTCTCTTTATCACAGGGATGTTTGTCTGCAATCTTTAGTGGAATTGAACATCAGGGCATAATTCATCGTTTTGCTCCTGTGTTCTTTGCATACCTTTATCAAGGAGTTTTTAGAGAAAAATGAAATTGATTTTGCTGCAAGAATTTCAGGTGGTGGAAAAGTGAGTTACCTTTGCAATTGGCATGAGTTTTCCCAATGGGCTGTTTATTGTCACAAGTCTTTTACCATTGTGGATTAGCTGTGATAAAATTCATTTCATGAGCATCTCACTGATAAAATGAATAGATTGTGCTTCTGTAGACTGTACACTTTAGCTGAGTGAAGTCTTCCAGCCTTCTTACTCTCATAGTGCTTTCTGAATGCTCTGCAATTGGATTGTTTTCTCTTTGAAGTGTGGACTTGAGAACTGGACAAAACTGTCCAGTTAATGGGTTTGATGGTGTGGTCTTTTGGTAATAGGAATAGTCAAATCCTTGGGCCACTTCTAGGGGACAGGATTGCACTGGACTGATCACTGAATAATAAACATATCTCACTGTAAGGATACTCTGGTATCCTAACTCTTGGTTATTTTGTGCCCCTATGTGCACAACTGAGCCCCACACCTTAGCTGTCGTCCCTGTGCCTGGAGAGCACAAGATGCTTCTGGTTTCCCTTCTCCTGTATCCTTTCTCCACCCAGCCATGGGTGCTGCTTGGGCCGTGATGCTTCTGTGGGGCACTGCTCTTCCCAGGTCTGKTCCTGCACAGAGTTGTTTCCCTGCTTCGGCAGTGTGCCACCGCAACCAGCACTATGCAGGAGTCTTCCTGTAACAAATTGCAATATTTTGAAGCTGCTCATTGTATTTCCATTTCTAAACCTAGCRAATTAGCTTCCGTTTGTGTATAATGTACAAAGCTGCATCTGCCTCCAGCACTGTGATGTTTTGCAGTACGGAGCAAGCTGCAAACACCTAGATGTGCAGCCAAGCCCTTACTGATACCTGAACGTCTGGTTTCCAGTATATTCAGGACCATCACAAAGAAGCATTTGTTCCAAAGGCACTTCCTCATTCCCTCACCTACACRGGAGGTAGCCCACARTGCCTACAGCCACCCAGCGCAATCRATATCTAGCCCAGTTCTGTTGACCTGATCAGAGATCTACGATCTCTGTATCAGCAGTGAAGGAAACTATCTGTTCTGTACTGTCTTGTTCAACAGGAGCTTGTGGACTCTGGAAAATTGCCACTGTGCCCTKGAGCTGAGCAAAGTGCAGACACCCCTGGTCTGAAGCGGAGGTGGTGTAATTGCTTAGCACTGGGTTTCTTTGGCATCGCTGCTGGATGGGAGAGGCAGTGCTCAAGGTGCCTGGCCCAGCATGGAGGTACCCGTGTTTTCCTCACCTGCTGTTGCTGTGCCATCACAGCACTACTTGCTATGTTGCTGTTGTCTTTGGTCCATTTTGGTCAGTCTCTAGTGGCCTCGAGCTATCTTTACTGTAGCGCTAATCACCCTTAGGAGCAGGCCTGCTCGCATACAGATAAGCATGCAGAGTTAGGCATTTCTTCCCTGCCTTYTTGTCCCTCTAGTCCTGAAGCATTTTAGTCCTTGCTCCCGTGCTCCAGCAATCTTTGACCCTATCCTGGGAGTATGTTACAGTAGCAGGGATGCTGATGTGCTATACTGAGAAAATGCCCATGYCAGGCTGGCACAACACCCAGGGATACCATTAAACCCTCCCAAGAGCCAAACAAGCTGTACTGTTAGAGCAGGGTTTTCCCTGTGTGACAGCATATATGCTGGGGGCTCCTGCCTGTGCAGCAGCRCTGATCTGAGGTTCACTTCCCCCCATGCTGGCAGAAGTCTCTGGCTATCTTCCTTCCCTATTTTATTTCAGGCGAATGCCTGTCTCAAGCAAAGGGTGGAAGAGGCACTATTAGTATGTGTTTGATTCAACATCTCCATGGTAATAGCTACCCTTGGTTCTATTTGCCATGTTAAGTGGCATCTGTGCTGTCCTTGGGTGGGTTTTACTGGAGCTGAAAACACCCAGTATTGCTTTGTGGTTGGCTTRTCTGGAACCTGTTAGGCGGATCATTAAATGAGATGGTTTTCCTAAGCCATAGCTGTTTCTTGTGTCTAGACAAATTTGATTTGACATGAACTGAAGTTGCCAGGAAATGGTAGAACAAGTGATGAGGAAGCAAGTTTGAATTGTGAATGCAATGTTTTACTGGCAGAAAATAGTAAAATGTTAGTGTTGCTCTATTATGAGCCATTCTCTTTCTTGCTGGATGTTTTGTTTGTTGATCATAGACAGAAGAAGTAGTGATGTTACTAGGTTTAGAAATGGAAATGCTCTCTCAAAAAAAAAAAAAAAAAGCGCTCTAGCCTGCTATTACAAGTATGTTAGTAGGTCCTTATGGAGATATGTATAGAAAAATTAGTGAGAAAGTGTGAAGTTGACATACTGTTTGTACAGAGACTGAACRTGGCAGTTTTCTGTTTCTCTGCTGCATCTAGTTATACAATTAATCAGTGGCAATGCCTCAGAATGCAGGAAYACATATTTAACTGTAGCATCTGTGCAGCCCTCGGAAGTGTTATTTCTGAGGGATGTTCAAATAAGTATGTGCAACTTTTACAGTGCCCTTTTGAGRATGGAGATGACCCTGTACCCACACTGAGCCAAGAACAGTGGTGTTCTGTCTGGGTGCAGAGCAGTAGCCTTGATCTGCTGTTATGTGTCCCTGCTAGAGCATTGTAAATAGATGTTGGCTAGAACCACATAATCTTCAGCCAAGGAAGACAAGCTACTATCTGCTCACGTCTGAAATTTTGCAGAGGTCTTTCCTTTCTCTTTGTTTTGGGTTTTCTGTAATGAGATATGCCCAGCACTTTCCTTTGGAACTATTAATATTTTAAGGCTTAAAAGATTCTCAAAGATCAGCCTAGCTTTTTTTCTTTTTTTTTTTTAATCCTTGGTTTTCTATAAGTAGTTGTATATGTGCATCAGATGTGGGGGTCTCTGGGCTGAACAAGAAGTCAGCCTTTGTGTGGCAGCAAAGCCCCATGGAGCTTGATTAGGTTGTCTTGTGTGTGGCTAATTTCCTTCAGCTATTTATTTGCAGTGGGAAGATGATTACGGGGACATTTTAAAGCATGTGTGTGTAGGCACTGTTCCTTGTATTATGGAATTCTTTTCTGTTTCTCTCCTTTTTTATATATATATGCATACCTTGCATCAGATGTTATTTAACATGCAGATTTTTGCTTTAGATCTGACACCTCCTCTRAGCTTCTATTCATACCTTCCCAGAGGCTGGTACTTCTTTCTGGCTTGGCATTTGCATCTTCACAGTCATTTGAGGAATTGATTTGTTTTGTCTCACATCTGACCTTTGAAATTTTCTGTTGTTCTGTGTATTTAAAAACAAACAAAGGAAAAACATATTTTCCTTTGAAGACTACAGYGAATTTTGTAACTGTCAGAAGTCAAAGACAGAACTGGAGCCGCACCATTATGAACATTGACTTTCCGATGTGTCAGCCCTGAGTTACACCACTTCCAGAAACTCCTTTGGGAAAAAAACATCAAACAGAAGGGTCTGGTCATGGAAATATCCTGTTTCTGCTGTGCTTTGTTACTTCATAATTGCTGCTCAGAGGCCCTGAGCCTGGAACGTTCTGGCCCTGGCGACCCTGGCCACGGGGTAGTGGAGCCAGGTACCCACTGGCCCTGCTGCCATCCCGCACAGCACCCCTCTGCACCTCTCCTGTTTGCTCTGGGTGCTCCCCAGATCTCCGGAGAGAGCTTGGCTACAGGCTGCAAACATGACTCGGTCATGTCCTATTTCAGGATCACTCTGGCTTCATTAACTGAGTGAGGATTAATCACATTAAGGTCTTAATGGATTGGACTTTGTGCCTAGTGCAGTGYAGCATCAGTGACAGCATGGGGTTGCTTTCCTGGCCGAGTATGGGGGTATGGACAGGGTGAAAGGCTTTGGCTGTGTGTGGTGGTTCAGCTGTGTCCAGGAGCCCAGCTGCCTGATGAGTGTTCTTGTGATGACCCGTGCGCTGCCTGCTGAGATGCAGGTTGACAGGAGCTGGCGGCACTTGGCTGCTGACTCCACTTGCCTAATCCCTGGTGACAGGTATATTCAGGCAAGGTGGACTATGGATAATTCAGGGCCTTGAAAGTTATTTGAAACCCTTCTTTAGCTGTCCTCTCTTCAAAACACAGTAGGGGGAGATACTTGTGTTTTACTCCCTCTGCTGATTGGATCGATGTGTCCTCTTCCAGCAGTTCCTGTGAAGCGGTGTGTGGGACGCTGCAGCCATGTCTGACTTTGTAGAGAGTGAAGCTGAGGAGTCGGAGGAGGAGTACAACCAGGATGGGGAGGTTGTTCCCAGAGTAAACAAGAAATTTGTGGAGGAGGATGAGGATGGTGAGTCTGCTTGTCTGTTCTGAGTTTGCTGAACTGTCTGTGTGCTTCACTGCTGTATTCTACATGCCTTATCTCTGCAGATGAAGAAATAACTCTGCAATAACAGCATGACTGTCTGCAGTCAATGCTCTCAGCTGTTTAAGTGCTTCCTTTCGTAAAAGTACTTAGGTGGTTTTTTATATTTGACAGTAGAAGATACACTGCTTCACCCCAGTGGGAGTTACAGTCATGTAATTTGATAGTAACCAGTAAAAGCAGAAGAATGCTCCCTGTGTGACCATTCCACCTGTTTCCTGTGCATAAAGTACATGAGTCAACAAGACAAGCATCACTGGGGTTCTGACATGAGCAGCTGTCTGGGTTCTGTGTCAGTAAAAGCATTAAGAATCTCTGCATAGATAGTGTGAAGGAAGATACTGTTTGCACAAAGCCGAGGAGTCTTTGCAGATTAACACTCATTGCTCTTCATTCCAGATGAGGAAGAGGAAGAGGAAAATCTTGATGATCAAGATGAGCAGGGAAACCTGAAAGGATTTATTAATGATGATGATGATGAAGAGGAGGAAGAGGAGGAAGAAGCCAGTGACTCCGGAGACTCTGAGGACGATGTTGGCCACAAAAAGAGAAAGCGCAGTAAGTTTTGTGACTGCGTAACACCTCCACACAGCCCTTCTGGAGAGCATAGCTCTCCCTCTGCCCTRCCTGTCTGCATGGGCTGGATAAATTCTGCCCTTCCCGGTGATTTGTCCATTCCCAGAGTAGTGAAGGGAGAGTAACTCATCTCTGCTTTCTCCTGTCAGCTTTTGATGACCGCCTGGAGGATGACGATTTTGACCTCATTGAAGAGAACTTAGGTGTTAAAGTCAAAAGAGTGAGTTATGGTCCCATGCGGTTATTAATGGTATGATGCCTCGTAGCACAGAGAGGGTGGGCTTCCACTTGAAGTGAATGAGTTGTGCCTCCAGTTTGCTCCTGCCCCCTTGAAAAAGGGTGGAGAGATGAGTGCTTGGAGGAAGCAGTTCTCTCCCTGGCCAAACAACTGGACGTTGTCTCCTAGAGTTTGCAGATGACTTTCTGCATGTCCCTAATGTTGACTCTGTTCCCCCCCTTTCCATGTCTGCAGTGCAGGCACAGAGGAGTCCAGCTTCMAACAGCTTCTTCCTGCATAGTGCTAACTGCAAAGACGGTGCAGCATATTACAGGCTCTGAAGCTTCTTCCATACAACCTTCTGGAGACATATCAAGCCAGGCTAACCMTTATAGTGACAGCATATGAGCAACGCAGGCCTGCATCCAGTATAGTCCTCAACAGGCGGTTGCACAGTCTTTCATGCTGTGCCATACAAGTGCTTGCAACTCATTTGGAGGCGGGGAACGGTTTTCTGCCCCTGCAAACCTGTGCTAAGCTGGGCTCCTGTTCTTGCTCCAGTTGGTACTTGGGSAGCAGAGGAAGTGCAGCACTGGCCTGACGGAGACCGTACTTGAACATGAGTGTCTGTGCCAGGGATTCTGTACACTAATAAGACTTTTTGCTTGCAGCAAAAATTCAGGCGTGTGCGAAAAATGTCTGATGATGAGGATGACGAAGAAGAAGATTATGGGAAGGAAGAACATGAGAAGGAAGCCATTGCTGAAGAAATATTTCAAGATGGTGAAGGTGAGGAGGGAGGTGAAGCTGTTGAAGCTCCTGTTGCTCCACCAGAAGAGGAAGAGGAGGAAGAGGAAGATGAATCTGGTAAGCATCCAAAGTTTGATGGAGGAATCAAGTTAAAGCTTTCTTTGGGCTATAATGAGCCAAAACTGCAGCCATATTCTGAGCAAGCTATTCCTAGTGTGATTAGTTCAGTCTTTAGAATTAAATGTTCCTGAGTAGCAGGTTTAATTTGTCTGCATCTAAATCTCTTTGTCCAGAAGCAAGTTGCGTACACTGAGGTTCTGAACTGTCTCCTGCAAGCTGCCCGCAAAGTGGAGATCYTTCAAAAGAAGGATTTTAGGCATTCTTTAACACTTAGTAGCACAGCACATGTCTGCCCTAATTCTCCTCTTTTGGCATCAGCCCATCATCACTGCTAGTGCCATACTGAAGGAGAKGCAAGAATTCTTTTTCTGCTGTCCAAGGCAGTGAGGCTTTTTCTGACTATATTTTCTATGCCCTAAACTGCAGATAGTTGCCAGATGTCTTTGCCTGTGTTTGTAAGTTAGTTCTAGTTTGTTAGTCRGACTCCTGGAATTTCTGAAGTTGATGTATGAGGTGCTGTGAGTAGCTGGGCTGACTGACAGCCAGCAACAACCAAAGTCTTTAATGGAGACTCATAGTTGCACTGGCTGAACTGAGCTTTGTCAGAGGTACCRGTTTGAATACAGGAGTGTCCTCACCATGGAACTGCTTCTCTGTGTCCAGACATTGATGACTTCATTGTGGATGATGATGGACAACCTCTGAAGAAGCCAAAATGGCGGAAGAAGCTCCCTGGATACACAGATGCGTAAGTACCAATTGGAAAWTGGCCTGCAGCCTCAAAAACATTGCTCAGATTCTTTGACTGTTGCAGCTGTGGTGTGGTTCAGCTTGYGGTTGGATAACACTCACATCTTTCCCAAAGAAACCCTGGTAAATTTAATTTTGGGGCTTTAGTTTTTGATTTCTTGAACATTTGACTCCCTCCCTCTCTCCCCTAGATTTTTTTTTTTTTTTTTAGGGACATCAGAACCAGTCTCTTAAGAGAAACATTCACATCTTTTCTTGAATTAGGCTTCTGTCTGAGCATGTAACTTAACATTAGCATTCAGGTCCCAAATTTTAAACCAATAGTGCTGCTGAACTGCTGATCTTTTAGCTAATCTAGAGTAAGTATTATTCAGGTGCACATGGCTTCCTGTGTAGTATAAATAAGTTACAATTCTGCTCACTGCACCTTCTCTGTTTACTGGAGAAATACAGGCAAAGGGCTTTACTGGTAAACAGATCTCTGCAATGGGGTGTTAAGTGCTACAGACCTCCTGCAGAATCCTTGCTCTTAACAATAGCAACTACTTCTGCTAATCTAGGGATCAAATTAACTGAAAAGAGACAAAATACYTTTTCCTTCTGGACAAAGCATGTGTCATGGAAAGCTCAGTGATTTGTTTTTCCTATCCACCAATTTTTAGCCAACGTACAAGACTAAAGCTTAGACTTAGATACTGCGAAACCTGTGTGAGTCCAGGATGTTCTGTGAACTGCACTGTGGGGCTGAATGACTGTTTTCTCTTCCAGTGCTTTGCAGGAAGCCCAGGAAATATTTGGTGTGGACTTYGACTATGATGAGTTTGAGAAGTACAATGAGTATGATGAGGAGATGGAGGAGGAATATGAGTATGAGGATGAAGAAGCTGAAGGGGAGRCCCGTGTCCGACCCAAAAAGACCACCAAGAAACGTGTCAGTCGGCGTAGCATCTTTGAGATGTATGAGCCCAGTGAGCTGGAAAGCAGTCACCTAACAGACCAGGACAACGAGATCCGCATGACRGACATGCCCGAGAGGTTCCAGGTGAGGGAAGAGGGTGCCAGTGTGCAGGCAGAGGGTATTTTAGTTCCCACCAAGAACAGCAGGCCTGTGACCTGCAGGACAGCTTCTTGCCTAGCTACTGCCTGGATTTGGGCATCTCTTTTGCCTCTTTGCCGACCTCACCTCTCAAGTGTATGGGCTGAAACTCAGCATTCAAACACAGCTGTAAAACTTTGAACTGTTCTAGCTGCATAAATCCCAGTTTTACAGTGCTGGTGGTAATTTTCCCTTTGGCCACTAGATGCCAGTGTTGTGTTTGTGGGAGTAGTGCAGAGCTTGTGTTCTGCTGAGTTGTCCTGCATGATTGATGCCATTAGTAATACTATGAGTTACACTACTGTATAGCARGAGAGAAGCTTGCAGTGTGAGATAATGCTTGCAAGAGTTTTCCAGCCTAGTCCTACACCAGCCAGCCTGTAACTGCTCTGTCCAAGGTGTTTCTATAATCTGTTTTAACCGGCTCAAGCAATTGGGGCTTATATGGCCCTCAGCATGGAGTCTCCTTTATGCTGCTGGGAATCATTCTGATATCTCATATTTTTCTCTTAATATCACCTTATATTCAGTTTTTTCTGAGTAGTCTGCATTCTTTATTCTCCCTCTGGCATATATAAATGTAATTCTGTGCAGAGACTTATACCCATCTTTGTGAAATGAGATATCTGAAGCTGCCAGCTTTTCAAAATGACCTTTTTTCCATGCCAGTGTGTGCAGCACAGGGGAGTGCTATGTAATATCGCCTGGCCTGTTCAGACATTTTGTCTTCTGCACAGATGTCGATGATGAGTTGAGCAGACCCACAAAAGAGAACTGGACAGGACTAAACACGCAGAGGTTTAGAGTTGTTTTATATGTTCTGTTATTCTATGATTGGAGCAAGAAAGTGATGACAAAGCCTGAGTAGATCAGAATAGAGTAAGAAGATGTAACTGCAAAGGGAAAGCATGGTTTTGGGGGCCCTGTAGGAAGCAGGGAGACCCTGACTTGATCGTTATGGAAGGTTACACATCATTGCAGGCCTTACCACAAGCCTTCAAAAGATTTGTTAACTGCTGTCACCCAGTGTAGAGCTGATGCAAGTTTCCTGTGTGCTCAGATGGATACATGGAGGTGCTATGCTCAGCAAAGCCCTTTGGATATAGAAGGACCAAGACCTCATATGCACCCTGCAGTTCAGAACAAACATTTCTAGGCTTCTTGAAAAGAAGGTAGTTCAAGCACCAGTGCCGCAAATGGCTCTGCTTATCCTGTCATCTTCTTACAGTTGCGCTCCATCCCAGTGAAGAGTGCTGAAGATGATGAGCTGGAAGAGGAAGCCGACTGGATTTACAGGAATGCATTTGCAACACCCACTATCTCCCTGCAGGTAACAGCCATACCTGAGACTTCTGTCCTGAGAGGGCTGCAAATCTCCAGCCTGGAGATGCAGGATTGTTTCAGGATTCTTTTTGGAGGAATGTGGTACAAAATATACTGATGTCTTTCTGTTTTGAGTAGATTGTTTACCATGCACCTGTCTTTATTCTCCCACATAAAACAGAGCAAAGCACAGCATAGAGAGATTGCAAGGATAATTAGTTTGAAAGCGCTCAGAGTCGCTGGGCACTTAACGGTAGACTAATATTAGCTGTGATCATCTCTTAACCATGAATTACCTTGGACAAATGCTACTTCTCAGTTTTCCTTTAAGCCCAGTCAGGACTAGGATGCTTTTCTATAGTCTAAAAGCAGAGCATGCAGCCAAGCCTGCATTTCCAGTTAACAGAAGGATCATCATTTTTCAGAATTAATCTGGGCTGATCATCTAGGGAAAATAGCTCCAGGACATGATCAATACAATGTGTTTCTCTTTATAGGAAAGTTCTGACTACCTTGACCGTGGACAAGCCAGCAGCAGCTTCAGCCGTAAGGGGCCTAGCACCATCCAGAAGATTAAAGAAGCTCTGAATTTCATGAGAAATCAACATTTTGAGGTACCTGGCAATTTAACTTAATGCCAAGATGGTTAGGTTTGAGTTGCTTTCTCCTTATCCTGGCAGGAGTAGCAGAGGTATTGGGAGTAGCAAACCAGGAGGGACAGAGATACCATGGGGCGCCTGCTTCCCTCCCTTGTCCCTACTGGAACGCACAGCTCATCTTGCAAGAGCTGGGACAGCACAGGCTTTAATGACTGATGCTGCTGCTGTTGCCATATTTCCCTGTTTCTGGACAAATCGATGCTAAATTAGATAGAAGAATAACTTGAGTTTCTTGAACCTTAATTGGTCCATTCAACTTATCCTCCAAGGTGTTGCCTGATGTCACAAAAGCCTTTTAGTGTGTGTTTAGGTGAACAGATTGAGAGGAGGCATCCATGCTGCGAGAATCCTGGGGTCCCAGAGCCCTGTGTGCAGCAGGGAGGGCGAGGGGAATTGTTTCTGTGGAACAGTTCTAGGAGCCAAGGCACAGCTCAGTGCATCTCCCYGCTGCTGCCGCATCAGGTTGTTCTCTCACGTGGGACAACAGCATTCTCTGAACTCTTGGCTGCTGGGAGCAGCTCTGTCTTCTTTTGCTTGGTGATGATGAGTCTTGTTTTTGACCCAGGTCCCATTCATCGCCTTCTACAGAAAGGAGTATGTAGAGCCAGAGCTGCACATCAATGACCTGTGGAGGGTCTGGCAGTGGGATGAGAAGGTGAGAAGTATTTTCACTGGTTGTTATCCTGTCAACGTTTACGTGTCTTTCTGCCTAGCTTGATACTTTACAAAAGATTTTTTTTTTTTTTGGCACTGCAGACCTTTTGTGCTTTTTTACTCATGTAATATGCCTTATTAAACATGTTGATGAATATTTTTGTGACAGATATCCTAAGAGCCTGGGAGCTCTCTGTAGGAGCCCCTATTTGGGAAGGGAGGAAACAGATATGATGCACAGCTACAGTGCATTTAATTAAAAGCCGCTGTTTGTGTGTTAGTGGACCCAGCTGAAGATCCGCAAGCAGAACCTGACACGTCTCTTTGAGAAGATGCAGGCCTATCAGTATGAGCAAATCTCTGCTGACCCAGACAAACCTTTGGCTGATGGAATAAGGGCCCTTGATACCACMGACATGGAGAGGTATGGTTCCGTGACTTCCTTGTGTTCATTCCACGGTGACTTAAAATGTATGTTAACCTACACACATAGCACAGGCTTTATGGCCACTGCAGTATCTTGACTTTAGCCTCTCTACAAAGCCATTGATGACAAATGTTTAAAATTCTCTTGAAAGATGAGCCTGAGCACTCCCTATGACTGATCTGTAGCAGAGCAGGCTCCATGGGCACTCTGATCCCCGCTCGGCTTTGGGTGGGAATTAACATGCTGGCTTTGCATGCCCTAGGCTGAAGGACGTGCAGTCCATGGATGAGCTGAAAGACGTGTATAATCACTTCCTGCTGTACTATGGGCGAGACATCCCAAAGATGCAGAATGCTGCCAAGGCTGCTCGAAAGAAGCAAAAGCGTATCCGAGAGGATGGTGAAGAGGAGGAAGGTTTGTCCCTGAACTTGATAAGTCTTCTAATTGTAGGTTKGTTGAAACTCCTGGTTCCAAAGAGTTTCCATTTGAAGCTAATGCCAGGCCTTCCAGACATCTCCAAAAATGCTTAAAGCTTTTCCACACAGGAGGTTACTTCTTYAAGGGACTGAATGCCACTCCTCATAGCAGGAGGCAAAGCAAGTATCAACTCCCTTGATCTGTATTTGAATGTACATCAGAGAGATACTGCTATTAAAATTRTGAAAGAGTGAAACTGAAAAAAAATAGAGTTTTCAGGGAATTTTTCTAACGCTGAATAATTTTAAGGCTATTGTGATCTTTCAGATGCATTTGTGGAATCCAAGGACTCTTAGATTTTGTTTGTCCGCTTCACTGTGCCACTGACACGCTGCTGCGGCTGTCTGGATGCCTCTGCAAATATGCCTTATTAAACATATCCTTCCCCTTAGGTGAAGGGGAGGATGCAGAAGATGATGAGCAGAAAGGGCCTGAACTGAAGCAGGCCTCCCGTCGGGATATGTACACCATCTGTCAAACTGCTGGGCTGGGTAAGGGCTGTACTCTGTCACGCTGAGCTTGCAGCATGTTGTGGCCTAACTTGCAAGCTCTTCTGGGCTGTGGCTTGCTTATGGAAAGAGGACTGGTAGTTTAGTTCAGTATAAGCTACARTGTCCCTCTCCTCCTCATTTTGTGTTCTTTTTCCCAGATGGCCTGGCTAAGAAGTTTGGTCTGACACCAGAGCAGTTTGGAGAAAATCTCCGGGACAGTTACCAGCGTCACGAGACGGAGCAGTTCCCTGCAGAGCCCCTAGAGCTGGCCAAGGACTACGTGTGTAGGTTAGTGTGTTGAAAACCTTTGTAGATATCCTGTGGCTATGGCAGGACAGAGGATCCAGGCTCATTCTCAAGTTCTAAGCTTTCATGTTGCTTTTCTGCTTTTAGTCAATTCCCAAGCCCGGAAGCTGTGCTAGAAGGAGCCCGGTACATGGTGGCTTTGCAGATAGCCAGAGAGCCATTGGTCAGGCAGGTCCTGAGACAGACTTTCCAAGAAAGAGCTAAGATTAACATTTCACCAACCAAGAAGGGCAAGAAGGTAAGGAAGGGATCTCTGACTGTGTTGATCAATTCAGAAAAGGATCTAAATTACACACACGTACTCATTTTGCATCTGAAGACATTTCCCACATCAGTGACAGCTCTGAATAAATCTTTCAGCAGTATGTAAGGTGGGCTGTTCAAAAGGCCAACTCAACAATATGCTGCATTTTAATCTCAGCATTTCATAAGACCTGATTCTTGCTGTTGAGATATTACCTTCACTTATTGGAGCATTTTCTGTTTATGTGGGGTCGGGAATGAATTGTTCTGTGCCCTGCTACGGAAGGAAATGCAGACTGGGAGCATATGGGTGAGGGGGACATTGAATAAAACACATTGTCTCTTACAATATTCAGAAGGGTCTTGCTACCTGAATACCCTGGGTGTGTGCTGACTGTTTCTTCTCTCTCACAGGATATTGATGAAGCCCATTATGCCTATTCCTTTAAATACTTGAAGAACAAGCCTGTGAAGGAGCTGCGAGATGACCAGTTCCTGAAAATGAGCCTAGCGGAGGATGAGGCACTGCTGACCATTGACATCAGTATTGACATGAAAGGAGTGGAAGGGTGAGTCCTCACTGTACATGACAAGCCTTGGCAGAGCTCTTTCATCCAGTGCTGCMACGCTGTTAGAGCTCCTCCATAACCCAAGCTGCTTCTGGAGGCCTTGGCCTGCCAGTCACCTGTACTTTAAAGCCAAGGAGCCTCTCAGGGCCTCGCTTTTCTCTTCACCACAGCGAGAACTTTAGAAAACATCTGGTTTATTCATTTGAAGGCAAATTTTGAAGCCTTTAAACTTTCTATAAAAGAAAATGCTTATTGCCCAGCCACCCTCACTGTGTGGCTCCTTGGTTCCTTCCTTGCACATCTGAGTAGCCACACTGTGCAATATGGGTCTTCTGGAGCAGCTCTTGGCTGCCCCATGGTGCCCTGATGGGAGCTTTCCATGCTGCCAGCACAGCATTCAGCTGAGGTATGTCTAGCGACCTAGGTTTTGCAACTAACAGTGTTTGATGTGAGAACTGGCTCTTTGGATTTTCCAGGCCTCCTCTCAAATCTGAGGAGCTGCCTTCGTATTCCTGCATGGGAATCTCCCAGTGGTGGTATCAGTGCAGGAGTTTGGAGCCCTTCTGTATCTCCCTCTCTCATTTCTTCCAGTTATGGTAGTGACCAGACGTACTTTGAGGAAATCAAACAGTTCTATTATCGGGACGAGTTCAGCCACCAGGTGCAGGAGTGGAACCGGCAGCGTACAATGGCCATCGAGCGGTCCCTTAACCAGTTCCTCTATGTGCAGATGGCTAAAGAGTTAAAAAACAAGCTGTTGGTGGAGGCCAAGGAGTATGTCCTCAAGGTGAGATGGGGGACAGGTGGATCTGAGTCAGAGCTGGGATTGCAAATKCCAGCAGTTCCTCCACATGTTGGAGAGAGGTACTGACAGGGTGGTACACAAGGAAGGATGAGGGGACAGGCAGGCATCTGAGTCAGGTTCTTTTCCAGGCAGGGAGAAGCAACAGAATACTTTAGTGGGAGGGAAGATGGGCTCCTTGGTTCTGGAGTGCTAATCGCAATTCTAGCAAAATCATACTGTATTGCTGCCTGCARTTGAGGCAGGATCATGTGTATCCTCCCTGCAGAGAAGAGCTGTACCAAAGGGCCTGCAGTGAATTTTCTCATTCCTCTCTCTCTCTTCTGTCAGGCTTGCAGCCGGAAGCTGTACAACTGGCTAAAAGTAGCTTCATATCGTCCTGATCAGCAAGTGGAGGAAGACGATGATTTCATGGATGAAAACCAAGGGAAGGGGATTCGGGTGCTAGGCATTGCGTTTTCTTCAGCCAGGTAGGAGGAGAGGAATCAGCCCTGGATCCATGTCCAACGTTAATGTTTCTCTGTGCTCAAGTGATACCCATTTGTTTTGCAGGGACCACCCCGTGTTTTGTGCCCTTGTTAATGGGGAGGGCGAGGTTACAGACTTCCTTCGATTGCCACACTTCACAAAGAGAAGGAATGCCTGGCGTGAGGAAGAGAGGGAAAAGAAGGTGGGCTGTGAAAGAGCTACTGTGGTTGCTGATTTTTTCACCCTCTAATTATTCTGGGAGTTGCTTCCAGTTAGATTATGATTCATCTGTCCTCCTCTTAGAGGATGGCAGAGCATTAGCATTCCTAAATACTGTTTGTTGGAGATTCATGAGCTGCTATGGCCACAGCTACAGCAATTTTCTCCCCTTTCCTTGATCACACCATAGTAGCAAGAGGTTGTGTGACCCAGCAGCACTGAGACAGGCTTTAGACCTGCATTGCCCAATTTCCTGCAGCACAGGAGCAAGGTGCTCCTGTCTTTCTTTACACATCCTTCCTCTTTGTCTGTCAAACAGGCAGTTGACACTGTCTGTCAATGTTCAGGAGTTGAGGCCTGTGGTGAAGGATTTTAGCCAGCTCTAGGTGGCGGAATAGGGCAGCAGAGCCACGAAGGCAGTGGGCAGAGGATTTCCCCTTTGAAATAGGAACCAAAGACCCTCAGTTAGCTCAGTAAAGGAACCCTCTAGCTATTCTGCTCTGCCCTGTGTCACTTCCTTTTTTTTTTTTTTTTTTTCTCTAGGCCCAGGATATTGAAACTTTGAAAAAATTCCTTCTGAACAAGAAGCCCCATGTGGTGACAATTGCAGGCGAGAACAGGTCAGAGCGAGTCTTTTTGCCCCTTCCACTTGCAGACCTATTTGCTGTCCTTCCCGCATGCCCCTCGATATTTCACTGTTGATGGGGTCACTGGGAGGAGGGAAGGGCTAATGGTTTCTCCAAACTGATCTTTAATGTGCTATGAGAGCTGCTCTCTGCTGTTCCATTTCTGGCTGACCTCTAATGTTGTACTTTTGCTTAAAGAAGCCTCTTCTTGTCACTGATCTGAGTTAATAACCCATTGGGGTAGCTGACTTACATTAGTGAATGCCTAAGGTCATCTCCYTAAGTGATCTGAGGAGCCAGCTTAGCACTCTTGCCTCAATTTTCTTGTTTGTCTCTCCCTAGGGATGCTCAGATGTTGATGGAAGATGTAAAGAGAATTGTTCATGAGCTGGATCAGGGGCAGCAGCTGTCATCTATTGGAGTGGAGCTGGTAGACAATGAACTGGCCATCCTCTACATGAACAGCAAAAAGTCTGAGGTGAACCTAGTATACCAGCCGTCCCTTAGTCTGTGGCTAGTTCAGACTATCTCACCCTTTCTATTTGTTGTGCTGGCCCTGCCTTGCATTACCTGCTGCCTCATGTGATCCATCWTGACAGTGACATACTGATCTTTGTGTCATGGCAAAACATCTTGTTCAGGTTTYCCTGAGGAAATTAGTGTCAGCAGATGTACAAAGTAGATATTGATGCAGTCTGGAATGAGTTTTGCTCAGCTGAATGGATTGAGGTTTTGTTGCTGCACCTTTCCCTATATAGAAGAAGAATGAGGCAGTTGGGGAACTGACACCAGTCTTCCTCTTCTGTCCTGGAATTTTTTGTTCTCAGTCATAGCAGAGTTCCTGGCAGGCTTTGATCTTAGTTCTCCTTGTCCTAAGCACCAAATACTTCCCTTATTCCAGTTCTTATCTGATGCTTCTTTGCTAGTAGTGCTACAGAGTGTGAAAATACTGTCAAGATTTTCCCTAATTCTCTGACCTGTTGTAGAATGAATTCCGGGATTACCCACCTTTGCTGCGTCAAGCTGTCTCCCTTGCTCGCCGCATTCAAGATCCTCTTATAGAGTTTGCCCAAGTCTGCAGCTCTGATGATGATATCCTCTGTCTGAAGCTCCACCCTCTGCAGGTAACTTTTTATTCTGGGATCCTCATAGGGGGTGAGAAACTTCTGCAAGAGGGAATGACCTGGGACAGTTCACTGTCAAGGAAGAGTATTCCAAGYTGAACTGCCAGTTCTTCCTGTTCTGTGACATATTCAGGCTACCTTTTTTCTGCCTCCTTTAGCTTATCTGCTTTCTTCCTTTAGACTGTTTTCAGGTGCTGTAGTGAACCTCAGAGTCACCCCTGAGAATAGTCTGCCACGTCTGGCTCGGCTTGCTATGGCAAAGAGTCACACACATCTCCTTTGTGAGACTAACACCTCTCCCTTCTGTCAGGAACACGTGGTGAAGGAGGAACTGCTGAATGCCCTCTACTGCGAATTCATAAACCGTGTGAATGAGGTGGGCGTGGATGTCAATCGGGCAATTGCTCACCCACACAGCCAGGCTTTGCTGCAATATGTGTGTGGCCTAGGACCACGCAAAGGCACTCATCTGCTAAAGGTAAGGAGGCTTCTGTTTCTGTCACTGCCTGCAAAAACAGTGCATCACCAACAGTGTGCAAGTTGGCCTCATGGCATTCCTGTAAAGAGCTGAGTCAGGGCCCTGTGTGCCAGATGCAGCTGACAGCTCTGTCACCATGTGCTTCRGTGTGTGTTATCTCTGCGTATAACCTCAAAGCTGTGCATGGACTAATGTCCTCGTTAGACCCAAGCAACTCAGCTGATCTGTCAATCGTAGCTAGTTTCTGAACTCACAGGAGTGGATCCACTGTTACAGTATCAGAACGCCTCCATTTTGTAGAAAACGTAAGGCAGAAAGCCAACACTTCCTTCCTGGAGAGCTGGAGTGGTTCCATGTAGACTCATCTCTTTTCATACAGTGTTGAGACACAAGACAGTGAGAAATGATTAACGAGTTGTGATGGATTTGGTTATATCAGATGCTTTGAACACTACAGTGTCCAGTGTGAGTTCTCTGCTTTTCCTGGGGAACCTTTGTATTTCAGTAGCAAGGATTATGTTGTTACCTCTCTCTGCAGATCTTAAAACAAAACAACACACGTCTGGAGAATCGGACCCAGCTTGTTACAATGTGTCACATGGGACCCAAGGTGTTCATCAACTGTGCTGGCTTCATCAAAATTGACACAGCATCGCTGGGCGATAGGTTGGTCTTGGGTTATGTTAAATGCCGTGCAGGGTATGGAGTTGGTATGAGTGACTAAAGCAGTCTTGTTCTGTAGAATCCATATTCCCAGGAATTTCTGTGCAGCCCCTCTGATCTCTGGCCAAGTTCAGGTATTGCTGGTCCTTAATCTGATTCTTAAGGGCAGCTGAACTTTCACAGCAGTGTGAGCTGCAGAACATTAATTATATAGCACGCAATGGTTTGAAAGACCCTTTGTGATGGAGAGAAACTAAACTAAAAACAGTTGTTCTCAACTTTCATAATTGTCATGCCTGTCTGTCAGTAACCCATAAGCGCTTTTGCTTAGTTGTTGCTGAGTCCTACCAACAGTATCTTTTTTTAGTTTCAAACTTAAAGGCATATAACAGCAATTCAGCTTCCTCTTAAACCAGTAGCAACATTGAGAATTTTAGAGCATTAGGTTATCGGCAACTAAATAGCAGAGATGTGGTTGGAGGACAGTGATAACCTGGTTTTGAAATATCTAGCTGACTGCTTTGCTCAGAAAGGTCACTTGTTGGGAATGTGCTTTTTCTAAGGCTATCGCAATTTCCCTTTTGCCTTTGAAAAACAGTCTGAGAAAGGACACCTGGCTGAATGCTTACACTTAGCGTTCCAACCCCGCTAGGTCTTGGTTCTTGCAGGATGCAAGTCCTAGAGATGCAAGAGAAGTTTAGACTCCTTTGAACAGCTGGATACAGAGGTCTGCACTGCCAATTGGCAGCGTTAATTTGTAGGAGAAGGAAACTGTAAAGAGCTGTGTGCTCGGAGTGCAGCCATAGCGCACATTTACATAGCATCGAAAGATGCCTGGCTATATCCTTGCAGTGCAGGAGCTGCAGCCTGAAATTTGCCTTTTCTTACCTCGACCTCTGTTGATTTAGCTATGAAGAATTTGTATGTCCTTTTGAGTAGCTTGTTTTGTTGGAGGGAAAGAGGTGACAAAGCAGCCCCACAGCTGACAGTGATGATCCAACAGCATGATTTGTTGTTGATCTGAAGGAGGTGCCTCAGGAACCCTTACAGGGTCCTTATCTGAACAATGTTTTGCTTCTATTTTAGTACTGATTCTTACATCGAAGTCCTAGATGGATCCAGGGTCCATCCTGAAACCTATGAATGGGCAAGAAAAATGGCCGTAGATGCCTTAGAGTATGATGAGTCGGCAGAGGATGCTAATCCTGCAGGAGCTCTAGAGGAGATCTTAGAAAACCCTGAGCGTCTGAAAGACCTGGATCTTGATGCCTTTGCTGAGGAACTGGAAAGACAGGTGTGTTGAGGGTTCCTGGTCTTGAGAAAAAGAGGTGAAGCTGTGCTGTCTAGCTCAATTCCTTAGCTTTTGTAGCTGGTGACCTTTATGCTTTCTGGTAGCTAAGCATTTAGCTGTTGCCCTTGTAAAATGTTTAAGCAGCCATGGCAAGTATTTAGCATCTGACAATGGAATGTAATAAATGCTTGCAGAAAGTATACTCGGGGGGGGGGGGGAGTCAGGAGTCAGTAATTTAGTCCACTTAATCTGTTCTTCCTGAATTAATCTAACTTTTGGGGGGAACAGATGAATACTTTTGCACTTCCACAGCATCCTGGGGCAGAGAGTTCCACAGTTTAATGACACATTGTGCGTTCTTCTTTGTTTTAAATATGCTGTATGATAACTTCCTTGGTTACTGTGTTATAACTTACACTGAATTCTCCTATTTTCCTCCACTCTACGTCTCATGGCTTTATAACTTTTGACACCACACAGGGCTATGGTGACAAGCATATCACTCTATATGACATCCGAGCTGAATTAAGCTGCAGGTACAAGGACCTGAGAACCCCGTACCGCTCTCCAAATACAGAAGAGGTCTTCAATATGCTGACCAAAGAAACTCCAGAGACTTTTTATATAGGTACATTGCTGTTCACTAAGAAGGCTCTGATGGTTGTCATCACAGGCTGAATTAGGATGTGTAGAGGTAGGCAGAGGGATCTTGGTGAGGGTGACATTCGCACAGTGCCAGGTCTGCAGCTCCCTCTGTATACTGACACAAAGATCTCGTGCTGTGCACCTAGTTGTTTTGGGCATCGCTGCTTGGTGGTGTGCTGATGGGTTTTGTCTAAGGCAGTATATAGGTGAAGCCCCTTCAGGTAGCTGCATAATCTCCTAATGCATTCATGCACTTCTGCCTTAGATTGAGGGAATTGTCCAGCCCTGCAGTTCTTCATTCTCCCCTTCTCTTCTCCCTCTACACCCAGGTAAAATGATCATCTGTAATGTGACTGGGATAGCCCACAGGCGGCCTCAAGGAGAAAGCTATGACCAGGCAATACGAAACGACGAAACTGGCCTTTGGCAGTGTCCTTTCTGTCAGCAGGATAACTTTCCAGAGCTCAGCGAGGTGGGGCTGCTTCTCATGGTGGGTCTGTCTTTGCCTGAAGTCTGGCATCAGCAGACTTGAATGCTTCTGAGGGATGCAGTAGCCGAGGGGTCTTGGGAAGCAGAGGGCACCAGAGCAAAGATTGTGTCTGCAGTGCTCCAGGACCCCAATCTGAATGTGGCCTTTGGCTGCAAACAATCTCTTCCAGTTGCGACTGATTTGCATCTGTGCAGGTTTAACAGGCCGTTTATGGCTGCATTAAGGACTTCGGTGAAGCAGACTAGGAGTGAAATGGACTTAAGGCCAAGCTAACTGGTTCTTCTCTGTAAATATATAAAGCAGGCTTGTTTGTGTTCTCAGATTCTGTCTTATGCAGAGAAGCCACCTGTGACGCTGAAAATTGAAGCTCTTTCTACCACCTTTTCAAGTTTAAAAATTAATCTGGACTCCCTGCAACTAAATGCAGCTGTACTTCATGTCTCTTCTAAACAGTGCCAAATTCCAACTTCAGTAATTAGTGATTTTAAAGCCCTGAAGTGTTCATTAGAAACCAACCCTAGCTGCACACTTGTGCCCAGAGTCTAAAATATGGGGCTTTGCAAGCAGAAAGGCCAGAATAAGCTGAGAAGAACTGAAGACTGCATTACTGGGCAGCATTCCTCAAACTCCTCTGTCCCCTGCTATTCTGTATGTCTATGCCTGTTGCACCAGTTTGTTGACACAGCTTTTAGACTTTTGTTTGAGTGTGAGCTATCTGGGTAATTTTATTTCCACACTGAATAACTTTTACCTTTGCCTTGAAGGTTTGGAATCACTTCGACAGTGGTTCCTGCCCAGGTCAGGCCATTGGAGTGAAGACACGGCTGGACAATGGAGTGGCTGGCTTCATCCCAACAAAATTCCTTAGTGATAAGGTGGTCAAACGGCCAGAAGAAAGGGTGAAGGTATGAAAGCAGTGAATTTTCACATATCCAACAAAAGCAGGAAAAGCGTGAAGCCAATACCAAAGACTCGGTTTAGTTAATTCTACTGTTCCCTAAATGATTTTTCAAACCTTGTTTTCACTTAAGGACTTTAAATCAGCAAGAAGTTCAGGTCCTGGATAGTGTCCTCTCACACTGCAAATCTCTTCTTGGCAGCTGGTTCAAACCATGTTAATCGGTTAGCTTGTTATACTGCAGGAGGATTTATTATTGTCTGGCTAGGAGGCCAGAAGGCATTCTAATGCAGAGCTGCCCTTTGTTTCTGGCTTTTTAAAGAGCTCGCAGAACTGCGGTTAGATATGTGGAGAGTCCTTTCCCTTTCTTGTAGCTTTTTGTTCTGTCTGAATTCATCTGTGGAGGTCATCAGAGTTGCTAGTCTTGCTCAGAACGGGGATTTGGGTTCTAGGAGAAACAGACTCTCACATTTTTTATCACATGATAAAATAGAGGTTTAACATCTTTTGCAGTCTTTTGGGGAAACTCCTGACAGTCCATGCAGGTGATGGATAATCCTGTAAGCTCAGAGGTCTCCTAGCAGTTCCTTAAGAAGCTATTGTCAACTTCAGCACGGTTAACTGGACTAAGACATTGCAGTTTTTGTAGTGGGATTTTCTGTTTCTTATTTAAATAGAAAAGTCCTTTGGATGTCTTCCACTCTTTTGTTTCTGCACAAAATTAACTGCTTTGCTGCTCGTCATCAAGTCCAGTTTGGCATCTCCCATTCTTAGACAACAAAAATAACAAAGTTAGTTGTCTGCAGCCCCCGCACACACACGCACACAGTTTCTGTATGCTATGGGACACGCATAGTAGACACACTGGAGAAGTGCCCATTTTTCTTTTAATCTCTTTTGATTCTAGTCATCTGTGGGTCAGTTGATTTTTGGTTCAAATGGAAGAATCACTTTTAAAGGTTGTTTCAATCTGAAGTATGAGAGGTAACTTTTAGCTCCTCACTGGCAGCATGACCTGCCACAGAGAGCTCTGTAGCACAGGGTGCCTGGTGTACCAGCCAGACCTGCTGATAAACCTCACCTGTCCCTCTCCTGTAGGTGGGAATGACTGTTCACTGCAGGATTATGAAGATTGACATTGAAAAGTTCAGCACTGACCTGACGTGCAGGACGTCAGACCTGATGGATAAAAACAACGAGTGGAAGTTGCCTAAAGACACATACTACGATTTTGATTCTGAGGCAGCAGATCACAAGCAGGAAGAAGACCTGAAAAGAAAGCAGCAGCGGACAAGTGAGTCTCTTGTTCTTCTCTCCCCAGCAACACCAGCCTTCCCAGGGTGCTTCAGGAAAGTAAACACAACTGGACATATGCTTGCAATAAGGCAGTCAATAACTTGAAACCTAAATGCCCCTCTTTGTCCTCTAGCATACATCAAGAGAGTAATTGCTCACCCATCATTCCACAATATCAGCTTCAAACAAGCTGAGAAGATGATGGAGACAATGGACCAAGGGGATGTGATCATTCGGCCAAGCAGCAAAGGAGAGAACCACCTGACTGTCACCTGGAAGGTGAATGATGGGATTTACCAGCATGTGGATGTCCGAGAAGAGGGCAAGGAGAATGCCTTCAGTCTGGGCTCCACACTTTGGATTAACACGGAGGTAAGAGTCCTGCAGAGTATGCCTGGGAAGGAGAACCACCTATTTGTCAGGGACAGGTTGGCACAGTGCTTTGCAGGATCCATTACAATACTTGAATTCTGATTAATGGCCTGTGATGCAGTTCCTGAGCGTTGGGCAGAGCTATGGTGCTCTGTCTGTTCAGTAGCACAGACTTTATTGCATGTTTTTTGGAAGAGGCTTTTTCTCTTGCTCTCACAGCTAATGCAGAAATATATCAGTTTGGTTGATTTCTATATGCAGTTCTCTGGCTTCTTAGACAATACTTAGCTGTTTTATCCTCAAAGCATGCAGCCTTGCTATGCAGATTGATAACTGTATCCTAGAATGAGAAGGTTCCTCATCACACACCCTAAGTACCTCTTTAAATATATTCATTCAAAGGAATTTGAAGACCTAGATGAAATTGTTGCTCGCTATGTCCAGCCAATGGCTTCTTTTGCCAGAGACCTGTTGAATCACAAATACTATCAGGACTGCAATGGTGGAGACAAGAAGGTGAGCCCATCTCAAGCTGTGGAAGCTTGTGTGGGAGGTATGGGAGCATGATATAAGTTTCTCTATCTCAAGAGAGTTTGTCATGAGCTGCTGCTGGACTGAGCTGTTGACCTATTGCTGTAGATGTCAAGGAGATTCTGTCTGGGAGCAGTATAGCCAGGACAAGTTCCTGGAGAAGGAGTGCAGGAGAACTATAGCGGTATGCCAGAGCAGTAAAGGGTTGCCCTGACAGCAAATACCAGTGAAAGGAGACGTGTTGGCTTTCTCTGACCTGATGACATTTGTGTGTCTTTCCAAAAAGACAGAAGGAGATGAGCTCTGTCTGTCTCTTAACTTTTCTATTCCAACATTCTGAGAGGAACCTAATGATGGTGTCAAAGCTGTGACAGAAGAATTCTTCTCATTATGGTTTCTTGGAGACTTCTTTTTGCAGCTTTGTGATCTGAACCAGTAATGTGCATTGTCTGGGCTGTACTTCCCAGGCATGCGTGCTGTGACCTGTGTACCCACGGAACCCTCTGCAATAGCAGTGCAGATGGTGTTGGAATATGCCTAGAGGCTGCCCTTGTCTGGTTGCTAACAACAGGGCGGGGGGAAGAGGACTAAGCACAGCACCAGGAGGAGGTATCTGTAGGCCTTGTGTGTTGCAAAAAATGTAGGCGTTCCCTGAACGTTTCTCCTCTTTCTGTCTCATTAGAAGCTGGAAGAACTGCTGATAAAGACGAAGAAAGAGAAGCCAACTTTTATTCCCTACTTTATCAGTGCCTGTAAAGATCTACCTGGCAAATTCCTCTTGGGATATCAGCCTCGAGGCAAACCAAGGTAAGTGAGATGCAAGCCCAGCAGCTGAAGTAGATGGTTGCCAGTACCGCACCTCAGCTTATTGCTGCCAGTTTCTTTTCCAGCTCTGTCTGTATCACAGTCAGTCAGGCCTCTCCTTAACCAGTGCTTGGCCTGCTGACAGTAGAGTATCCATGTCTAGTAGTAAATCCCACCAAGAAGACTCCCGTGTTTCTAACCAGCTGGCTGCCACAAGCCGTGACACCCTGTGCAAGTGGTGTCACTAGAGTACAGGCAGTGACTGATAGATTTTCCAGGGAAAGGCATGTTATTTTAGGGTACTTGTTTGAAAACAAAACAAAACTGTCTTGGGTAGCTCTTTCTGTTCAATTTCAGTACAACCATTACCTGAGTTCACAGATCCTGTCCATCATGCCTGTTCTGACTGAGGCTTGTTAGTGTGAGGGCACTGTGCAGCAGCAGGTACAGCTGCAAAGCAGTGTGTGATCTCCTGTGCTCTCCTCACAGGATAGAATATGTGACAGTGACGCCAGAAGGATTCCGCTACCGGGGCCAGATCTTCCCTACTGTGAATGGACTCTTCCGATGGTTTAAGGATCATTATCAGGACCCTGTTCCAGGTGAAGCCCCCAAAACCTGAATGCTTCAGCATTTGTTTCATCAGTGTCATGCAGTAGGGCAGTTAGTAAAGGACATTCCCATGTTCTTTGTCCCTAAAGTGTGTCCTTCCCTAGGACTTCCTCTGTGTTGGAAGTTTCAGAGTGACATTCAAGTGTTTGGCTTCCATGAACCCATTGAGAGCTCTCCCAAGAACTAATTTTTCAGCCAAGAAGCCCATACAGCAAAAGCTGAGCTTGTTCCTTTTCTCTCCCTTGGCTTCCCCCATCATTCAATCCTACGTGCACTATTTACTGATAAGATGCTATTTTACCAGGACAAATGTTTTCTGTTTTTTTTTTTTGTTTGTTTGTTTGTTTGTTTGCTTGCTTTTTTCAAATGCTGAGTTTCAAGGCAATAGCTGCTCTGTTGGGAGAACTAACCTATTCTCTTGGCTTACATTTTATACAGGTATTACCCCCAGCAGTAGCAGTCGGACCAGGACTCCAGCCTCCATTAATGCTACTCCAGCTAACATTAATCTGGCAGGTCAGTGCAGGCCTTTCTTGGTTGGAATTAGGATGCGAGTTCCTTTCTCAGGCTCTGCTTTCCCTAACACAGTGGTCTTTCTTGCAGACCTGACTCGTGCAGTGAATGCTCTACCACAGAACATGACCTCCCAAATGTTCAGTGCCATCGCTGCTGTGACAGGCCAGGGACAGAACCCAAATGCCACCCCTGCGCAGTGGGCATCCAGTCAGTACGGCTATGGAGGCAGTGGAGGTGGCAGCAGCGCGTACCACGTAGGTGTCTCAAACCTGTGGACAGAGTGTTGCGAGGCCTCTTCCCATTGCTAGAAACCATCCCATGGGCTCATCTGGTAGTGTAAGGGGTTACTCATGGCTATGKCTGACTAATCCCTAGCAATACCCATGCGGCTGAATGCAGGAGCCTTGTTGGATTCTTGGACCAGGTTTCTTCTTGCCTCCTGTGGCTGAGGAAATAAGGCATTGCAATATAGTCCTGCTCTGGAGAGAGCTGAAACAAGTAGCAAATTGGTCTGGCCCCCAAGGATTGTGGCAGGGTAGAGAGAAGGAATCCAGCAGTGAGGGGACACAGCCTTCCGACTGTGCCCCTGAACCGTCAACGTGAGCTGCCAGTGGAAGAGATTAGCTGTGAAAATATGCGCTGAGTTTGCAGGGCTTTTCAGCTCAGCGTGCTAATCTCCAAGCTGCACCGGCAGGCCAACACCTCAGCCTGACTGAACACCCAGAGGCTTTGCGGAGAATAAGATGGAATTGGACAGTTTCGGTTCGTGCTGGAGCCTTTCCTCATGTACGCTGGTGCCTACCTCCTCCCAGCACGTGCTGTCAATCCCCCAGCTGACTGCAAGGCTAAATCCAGCTGCAGAAGGAATGAAGTGCTGGGGTGCAAGAAACACACCCTGCCCTTAGAGAGATCTGCTAAAGAGCTGCTGCAAGACAAGGCTTGCAGAGAGGAATGATCCTGTATTAGACCACATTGGGAGGCTTTCATGGAGTTTGGCACAGTATAGGTAGGGGATAGGTAGGGACTGTGGATAACCTAATGGTGTTAATGAGACAATTTGAGGGAAAATGGCAGTGAACACTGGAAGGCTCCCCTTCCCGTACATGAACAGTGAGCCAGGCAGCTTGGGATCTGGGAGGAAGCTGTCCCAGGAGCTGCTGTGCCTTCTATGCAGCCTATTGGAGCAGAAAATCAGGAGAAATTCATCTGTTCTTCTCGCCCATTGCAGGGTGTGATTTCTGCTAGGTTTCCCAAAGTGTCTCTTGTGTCACTCACTTGTGCTCCTTACCTTTGCTTGGTTTAGTGTTTCCCCTGGTACCTTTATGGATGAGCAAGTAAGGCAGGCTGCAGTGGCCCTGCTGGCCCAGGTTGAGCGGGTGCTAGTTACTCGGGGGAACAAGCGGGACCCTGAGCTATCTGGGTCAGCAAACCTCTCCTCTCTCAGACAAGGTCTTGGAGTGTGCAACAAGAGCTTGCACAAACCTCCCTTGCGAGCAGGGCAGTGCCGAGCATGCCAGACCTCTGCCCCAGATGGTTAGCCAGACTTGCCCTCTGTGCCTGACAGTATGTGTTCTCTGCAGGTCTTCACAACTCCAGCGCAGCAGCCAGTGGCCACCCCTTTGATGACACCCAGTTACTCCTACACTACTCCCAGCCAGCCAATTACAACACCCCAGTACCAGCTCCAGGCCAACACCACACCCCAGTCCACACAGTCCCAGGCACAGTCGCAGCCGTCATCCAGCTCCAGACAGAGGCAGCAGCCAAAGTGAGTAACTGCAGTGCCAGGTGCACGTACCTGTCTGTTGTGTTCGCTTCTTTCTTGGATTTTTGTAGAGACAGCATGGTGGGCTGCGTTTTACTTTCCTGATGGGGCCTATAGGGAGGGAGGGCAGAGAAGCTGCACTGGGCTCTCCTGTTGGCGTGTCTAACCTCCTGCATGTGTCGTTTCAGGACCAACAGTCATGCTGCAATCGACTGGGGGAAGATGGCCGAGCAGTGGCTCCAGGAGAAGGAGGCTGAACGGAGGAAACAGAAGCAGCGATTGACTCCTCGCCCATCTCCCAGCCCCATGATCGAGAGCACACCCATGTCCATTGCTGGGGATGCCACACCACTGCTGGATGAGATGGATCGATAGGCCATGCTGGACCTGACCCGTAACCTCCGTTCCCTTCTCTAGGAAGGGGAGGGGAGAGAGAACAGTTGAAAACAAGTTCCCTTCCCTTAGCCACATAACTCCTGTTTCATACGTCATGAGATGGTGGGAGATGACTCTTGGCGATGCAAACCTGAGTGAATGAATGGACTTGGCAGGGCTGGTTTAAATATATAGACATATATATATATATACATATATATATATAAAAATGTATCATAGGAAGGGACGCTGCAGTGGCCTCTGCGTTCCAGGCCCTGGTTCACCACTTTGGAAGCTCGGCAGGGTAGTTACAAGGTCAAATGAGTCTGTCCTTTTACATGCACAACAGTCTGCTTTGAAAGCAAAGACTAGGAAGCAAACACAACTGAAAGTGCAGACCGTCGGCCTAGAGTGAGCCTGTTTTATTTGGGTCATCCCAAACCCTGACTGTCACCTCTCCTTGAGTCACCTGGATTCTGACAAGCAAACTGGAGTTCTGTAAAAGTTTCTGTTCTTGTTTGCTCTGTGGTTTCACCTGTAACAGACTGCAAATTCTGTGCTAATGGCCAGCCATGTTCATAGGGCTCTAGCACAGCAGCTCTGGGGTCTTGCCAGAGAGAAATGCAGCTGTTGTACCAAAGGCCTGCTCTCTCCTCTGGCTTCTTTTGGAACAATATTTATTTAGTGGGTGGAGATATATATATATATTTTTTAACAACCTACAAAGCAAAACCCCAGGCAGTGGCAGCTTTCCCGAGCACAAGACAGACACATGGGCTATAACGCTGCAAAAGCAGCCGCTCCTATGGTGAAGAGAACGCAAAGCAGCTGAGAGTGCATGGCATCCTCTTCCATATCTGCTTAACCCTGCCCACTTGTAACTGAGAGGGGTGAATAAATAGTGTTTCTACAGAACACTAGTTGGGAGGCTTTCTCTCTGCATCTGTGCTGCCTGCCTGCCTTCTCCTCCTAGCAATGGATTGGCCATAGAAGCAGAGCTCAGTGCTGAAAGTCAATGTTTCTCTTCCTTTGTTGCTTGGAGTTGCCTTCTGTGTGCTGAAACTTTCATAGAGAAGCTGATTTCTGTTGAGCTGATACAGAATTATGTTTTGTTTTGAATGCGTTGTGTAGAGGCATCAGACCGCCATACTGGGCACCTTCTGGTGGCCCGTATCTCTCACTGGCTGGGAGAAGGACTGGGGGGACTAGGAGGGGGCCAGGTATTGCAGATAACTTTTGTCGTATGTCAGAAGCAGCCCACTGCAGTGTTACAGAGAAACTGCTGGTGCTGAGAGCCATTTCTGAACTGGAAGGTTTCTGCTGCACACACTTTGCTCCTTCCTGCTTTGTTAGCGGGGATTTTCTATGGAAGCAGAGTCTTTGTTCCTCCAACTGCTCTTGGTTAGCCCAGGCTCAGCTAGGAAATGAACAGGAACAGCAGATCGTGACAAGCAAAGGTCTTTTTTGCATGCAAATGCTCCTGAAGAATGGCAGAGACTTGGGAGACAAAGCAGAGCTGTTTACACAGAGAAACGCAGGTCCTGGCTTCTGCGCCATCTCCTCTGCAATACCAGGGGCTGACACAGCCGTGTTGCTCTCCTGCTACCACGCAGGCCGGGATGGAGGACTGAGCTCCGGGGCACGCGGCTGCTGTAGGTTACAAGCATACTAATCTTATGCTATTTTTTTATTTTATTAAATTCTGTATGACGGGAATCTGATTGGGAGCAGCTCCTTACAGGGATGCGTTGGACCTTTACAGAGGAGCTAGGTGTGCGTTGTCGCTCCTTCGGCTGTCTTTGTTTTTAGTTTTTCCCTTACCGTCAATAAAAATTCTACTTTTGGGAAGCTGCCTGTATGCTGCATGTCTCTGCTTCCTGCACTGCTGCTGGGGTTGCGATAAGGTGTTTCCCGGCCTGCCTCCACCACCCACGTTGTTTCTGCCAGTCTGTTCCTGGTGGTGGGACTTGGCGCTCACTTGTAGCGGTGCTCGAGAGGGTTCAATGCCTCAGTACAGTATGTGCTATCTTAGCGTATGCGCTTCTTCCCTGGGCTCTCGGATCAGCTCGTGTCAGGGATTTCAGATGGCGCTGTGCCCTCCTCGGGCACCTCTCCAGAAGCGGTGGGATTGCAGCGGGGCAGCTCTGCCCTGCTTGGCATTGGCGGTGGCAAAACAGGAGCCAGTGCTCAGCTCCTGCCATCCCAGCTTTCCCGCTCTTGGATTTGCTGTTAGCGTAGGAAGGTCGTTTGTGCTGGCCTCACCAGCTGGGTTGGCTCGCTGTGCCTCTGCCCTCTCCCAGGCAGCGTCCGCCTTTGTCCCGGGGCCTGGGAAAGCTTTTATTGTCCCACTCAAAGAGCTCTGACAGCGTTTGAAGAGCCTCCGGGGAGGGACAAAGCCCCGGGTAAAGCTGCCCCCCGCCGCTCAGCCCGCCCTGGCTCGGAAATGAGAACCGAGCGCCCGCTCCCAAACCCTGCTCCCGCGGCACAGCCCCGCGCGGAGCCCCGCTGCGAGCTGGGCGCTGCTGTGCCCGTCTCGGGCAGCCGCGCTGGAAACGCAGCATCGCCTGCGCTCGGCCCCTGTGCTCGCGGTGCCCGTGTCGCGCCTGCAGGCGGGGTGGGAGAGGGAGGGTGCTCTGCTCCGCGTGGCCAAGCACAGGCAGCTGCCTTTGAAACGTGTGTGACCAGCATAATCCATGAGGTGGGGGCCCGTCTGGCCAGGGTCCTATTCACAGCCAAGGAGCTAGCGACGGTGCGGAGTGACCTGCTGCTTGCTCTTGCTGGGGGCTGGAAAAGGAGTTGGAGCTGCTGTGCGAGCATCTCGCCTCTCCCAGCCTGCAAAGAGGCAGAAGGTTGTAAAGGGGAGGGCTGGGATGGTGCAATTCATTCACCGGCGCTCCGGAGAAATGCACCCCCGGGAGCTGGCGCTGCTCCATCGGTGTCGGCTAAGTCACGGCCCCATAAAACCGAGGCTCTGCCGCGGCCTGGGGCGCGGACGGGAGGTGGTGTCCCCGGCCCGGGAAGTGCCTTGCTGCCTTCGCTGCCCAGGAGCGTGAAACGAGCCCGTGCTCGTGGCGAGAGACAGCTCAGAGCAGTTCGAGGCCTTTTGCTCTTTTGCACAGCTCAACCCTGTTAAACCCTCAGGTTTTCCTGCTCTGCCTCCCTGCTGCTCTGCAGAGCCGCGCACGGGCACCGGGCAGGCGAGGGCCAGGCGGCACGGCCGGGCGCGCGGGCACCCGGCTCGCTCCCCTCCCGCCGCCCCGCGGGGCATCGCGCCATCTGCTYGAGCGACCTGATTTATTACGCAGCTAAACTCGCGCGGGGGTAAGAGGAGAGTCACATCCGCGGCAGCAAATCTCACGCGGGCTCTGGCTCCGCTTTGCTTTTCAGTCTCTTCTTGCCGTTTCTCTCCTTCCTCCTCCTCTGCCTACCGGCCGCCGGGGCCACGGGAGGCGAGACCGCCGCCGGCTCCCTCCCCAAGCCCTCTCCCGCCGGGGCATCGCTCAGCACGGCGGCCGCTTCCTCCTTGCCCCCCAAGTCCAGGCTCCGCGCCGGCAGCTCGGCCCCCGGCTCCCGCCTCGCCACGCCGGCGCCTTCGCGGGGAGGAGCGCGGGCGACCGGYGCGGCGTGGCTCGGCCTCCCGTTTCCGGAGGGACCTCTCTTTTTCG
>NW_028186419.1:0-1992 GCF_003343005.1 Rhea americana
GTTGTTTGTGACAGTCTTTGCCTTCATATCATACCCATACCGCTCACAGCTGGCAGAGAAGCCAGACTGGAAAAGCAATCTTTCTTTTCCCTCTAGCATGAATTGTTCCAGCTCTTTCTTTCTGAGGCTGGGTACTCGATTTTCCTACAGCTAAGATCACAGGTTTCATTTTAACAGTTTTTTTTCCTTGGGGGTGTGTGTCTCTTCACTACCGTTACCAAACAAACAGCATGAGGTCCTAATTTTTTAACTGTGTTTCAAACTAAACAATACCAGTCCTTCATTTGTAGAGAGCATCATGGAAATGCTATGCAGCCTTCTGTTAAGGATAACAGTGGCAGCCACGGCTCTCCGATCAGCGGGAAGCTGGAAGGCATCTTCTTTAGCTGCAACACTGAGTTTAACACTGGGAAGCCACCACAAGATTCACCTTATGGAAGATACAGGTTTGAGATTGCAGCTGAAAAACTCTTCAACCCAAACACTAACTTGTACTTTGGAGACTTCTACTGCATGTACACAGCCTACCACTACGTCATTCTCGTCATTGCCCCTCTTGGATCACCGGGAGATGAATTCTGTAAGCAGCGCCTTCCTCAACTAAATATAAAAGATAATAAATTTCTGACCTGCAATGAAGAAGATGGTGTAATGGTTTACCATCATGCCCAAGATGTTATTTTGGAAGTAATTTACACTGATCCTGTGGATCTGTCTCTTGGCACAGTTGCAGAAATTACTGGTCACCAACTAATGAGTTTGTCTACTGCAAATGCAAAGAAGGATCCTAGCTGCAAGACCTGCAATATCAGTGTTGGACGTTAAAGTTCTCTTATTACTTAGCAGTCTTCAAACCTCTGTTGTCCATTTCCATAGTCAGACGTTCTCTTCGGAAGCATGCACATGCCGCTGTCACCAAAAGCAAAGATCAGTTTTCATAATCGTCAATAGCATTTTTAGTATTTCTCTCCCTCTTTCCCTTCTGTTCCCCCAATGCTTTAAATTATTAGAAGTCCTGGATTTCTTTCTGGCAACCACTTATACCTAGATGCTGCAAAAATTGTTTTCTGTTTCTTGCCAAACATAACAAGAATCCTATATAAACTGCTTTAGCAAAATAAAAATAACAGCTTATAAACGGTGTTTAAATATGCATTCATTTTAACTATTGAACAAATACTGGAATAACTCCAAACAGCATGAAAGGTTGTAACTGCAGCATGATTTAAATCTCAAAGCCTAGAAATGTCAGCACTTCCAATGTGTTGTTTGACAGTGTTATTTATGTTATTTATATTAGCTAACTGAAAAGAGAAACTGTGTCTCGACATAATAAATATAATAGAAAAATATTTTATTTGTACTGTTGTATAAAATATTATACAATCATATAGAATATATAGATTACATTTTAATATCAATTGTATACATGTCATGAAATCATTTTCCCTTATCAAAGATGTAGTTTGTAAACTTCAAATAGCTCTGTATCTGTTGCTCTAGATGACTTTAATTAAAACAGATTTACGAAGGAGACCATTCTGATTCATAAAACTAAGTTATAAATTATTAAGTAAGTCAGTACACTGAAACAAATCTCAGAGAAATAAAAATTTCTTTTAGTGGTCATACTTTTTCCTCCAAATTACTTGAAAATGTGTATTTTTTTCAAAAACATGCCGAACCACTACATASAATATAAATACAAACATGGCTGGTACGTAACAGGCTTTATAAAATGAAAAATTTCTTACCAATATAGAAAACAGGTTGCTTATACTATGTGATCAATACAAAATGACTGTTAAAGCAAAAGACTAACATGATTCAACTTATTCCACTTTTTTTTTTTCAAATTTTTGTGTTCCTTACTTACTTTCTTTCTGGATTAGGTATTTACCAGAATCCCTGCTTCTGATTCCCAGTACAAAAATGCTGATAATTCTTCTGTTTATCAACTGCTTTTCACACAAATGGTCTAGCACAAATAGT
>NW_028186419.1:2008-65053 GCF_003343005.1 Rhea americana
TTGAAAAAAAAAAAAAAAAACCTATAATATTACAAAGTGTAGTGCTCTGAAATTTAAGAAAGATGCATAATTCCAATGGAAAAATATCTTTTTTATAGTCTTATTTTTTTGTAAACAAGAAGTCAGTCTAGCATTCCTCACCAAATAACTATGACATTCAATTATATACCACGTACTTTATCTATCCAAAATATCTTAGCATAATGCAATAATCATCTAGTCTTGTTTTAATATAGATATGTGGCAATTTGTAACACAGGAAATACTTCAACATTTAACAAAGTGCATGCTTCTAAATGAACTTTGGTAGTTAGAAAAGCAGATGTTATAGCATCAGGCAAAATAAAGTGCAAAGTTTAATACAGAAATAAAAATGAGCATGTAAGTTGATCTATTTACTGAATTTTAAGTATCATAAGCCAGGTCCTGTAAACCACAGCAAAAAGGACAGCATCCAGTACCTTTGTTTTACCTCCTCCTGGTAAACTGTATYATCTGTTTTGTTTTGCCACACACTTTCTCATTTCTTAAAAAAACCCAATAGTTTCATTTGGCAGTCATATTCCTTCCCTGTTTTTTGTATAGGCAGCATCACTTTGCTCTGCTGCAAGAATTTTAGTCCAACTCCTGGCACTGGCTCTGTGTATGCACCTTCCTTTGAAGCTACTGGAATTGAATGACAACTCTRTCTGTCTTGACAGACAGAATAAGCTTATGAGTTTGTTTGTTYATTTACGCTAGTGTTGCTTTTAAACTAGTAAATCAGCACACTGAGAACTGACAATAGTTGTAATGTTAATTCTTGTAGGAAATGTGTGGCACATTACTGTATACTAAGATATAGTAAAAACCAGGAGAGCATTTCCTCATACTTTTTTTAAAGCAAGGCAGACAGAGGGTCTGCAATACTTCAGTGTCCTTTTAATTTCTAACATTTTTCACAGTGCACATCAAGGCTTTTTCAAAAGGAAAAAAAAATAGACTATAGTCCACTCACCCGTGATTAATATTCTTGCATATTGCTGTCCTTCCTCATCCCAGCAAGTATAATTGGTAAAGTGCATCAGAATCTCAGTGTGTCAAATAATTGTGCAGCAGACCAAGACCTGTTAAATTATTTCCTTTTTTTTTTTCTTTCTTTCCCCCCCCCCCATAGAACAATATCAGTGCATTGCGCTCATTTCAAATAGTTTTGGAGATATCATGCTTACTGATTAAAACCTCTAAGAGCCTGATTTTGGCTTTTGTGTGCTTGTATTCAGAGTATTCCTCTGCCATTGGTACCCGATCTTCTTTTTGTGGACTCCTATGAAAAACAAATAAAAGTGCCATCACTTTTATGACCAAGATGAGGCAGAGACTTTAAAATCATTTCTGCAACTATTAATTAATGAGGTTTGTGTTGGATTTATTTTTAACTGTAGATGACCACAGATAACTTGACAGGACCGAAACTCTTATAAACCAGGTAATTTTCTTTCTTGTCAGCTATTTAAATGCAACTACTTCATTCTAAAATACAGAGAGAACTATTGCACAGAGATTTTAAAAAAACCCAAAACTGCTACCAGTATATCACATGCCCATACCCTTTGCAGTTTTGAGCAAATGAGCTTGCTAAATGAAGGGAGGAGGATAAAGCAGGAGTCAAAAAATAGCCAGTACTTATGGATGAAAGAGACAGCGGCTTCTGCTTATGCATGCCCCAGCTGTCAAGAGCAGTCCCTGCAGACTGGTGTTTTCAGACCTTGGTAGCAGGCTCCCTTCAGCTCAGGTCTGGTCTGGTCTGACAGCCATTACAGGCATGTCTTGAGAGAGCCCCAGACCTGGAAGCTCCTCAGGGACGCCCACATCCTGGAGGAACTAAGCAAGGAGGTGGTCATTCCCACCGAGACCAGATGCCGCCAGGTTACCTTCCAGCCCCTAGCTGCAGCTTCTTTGGCCAGCTCACACATGACAGTACCTGCTCTACTAGAAACAAACACATCGTCTGCATAGGCGAACGAAGGGGAGCATCTGTCAGGGAAGAACAGACAGGGTTTCTCYGTTTGGCTATTTACCTGCCCGTCTGTTTATAGAATTGTTCCTCAAACTCTCTCAGAGCCTTGCGAAGCCGTTTCTTATCTGCTCTTGTTTCTCTGAGGTGTTCAAGTAGAACAGGCCTGCAAGAGAGACAAGAACATTAAACCTCCGTGCGTGGAAGTAGTGTAAATAAACGCCGTGGGTCTGCGTTATAAGCAGTCTGCTGCTCCCATGGCTGGCACGGATCTCAGAGGCCCAAGGAATTCCATCACGTCCCTCCCCATATGACTATAAGTGGCTGTACCATCACACATACATGCGAAACAGTTGTGCTCTTTCCCTTTTATTAGTACCATTGTTCCCTCCTTCTAATAAAGTGAYGATAGAGATGCTATAAAAAGCACATGAGGAAAAGCTTTCAGGACTGAGTCTTGCTTGTGGTCTCAATTCCACCTTGAGTTAATGGAGTTGACAGGGCTCAGCATCCCATAGGAGGCATTTTGCATCTCTGTAACTGAATTAATGCAGTCAGTGCAGTATCAACATTGAAGACCTGCTCMTAAAAGCAGCTACTACCAAATATTATCAGGATTCAGTGGTACTGGTAGTCAGAACCGACTTTTTTGGATGGCATATTTTAGCTGATATTTGGAGTATACGGGTATTTTTTGTTAGGAAGTGAAAGAATTCTGCTATAGCCAGCTGGTAATTTTTTTTTTTTTTTTTGATACTAATACAATGCACAGAAATATCTCTGTAGCATTTGCAAGCACAGTATTGCACATATATTTGAATTACATGGGGAAAATAAAAAGACATTATTTTCTCTCAGTTTTGGTACAGCCTAGTCACTTTATGCATGTATGAGACACCAGTGAAAACACAAGGAAAATACAACATCCCATAAGCTAGGAGAACATACCTGTTCCTAGGATGCATATTCTTAAATTTGAGGCTGAGTGATATCAGTCCCTGTGCATCTTGACTCGTGCTGAAATTACGCACCTGAAAGTCTTAAATACAAATCGGAAGGAGATTCTTTTTTTTGTTTGGTATTTAATGGAGAGACCTGTTGGACTGATGTGGAGGTTTTCATATTTTCTGGGCATCCAGACACTAATAGTCTTATGCAAGGAAGAAACTGATTTTACACACATTGAAAAGCCTCCCATGGAACAATGTAATGCTTGATCCTTCACTCAGGTCACCTGTTACTGCTAGTGGGAAAGGTGCAGCCTCTGAAAACGTTTTTGCATAGTATCAACTCATACACTCAATCGCAGTGCATAGTTAGGAGCAGATTATGCTGCCTGGCTGAACTGTTTAAGGATGTGCATTGTTTTGTGATTGATTTGTAAAAAGCTAAGTAGATAGATGCCTAACTTTTTTGAAGCAGTAATAGGTAAATCAGTCAGCATATCTTTTCTACTATGCCATTTTATATTATCTACTTCTCTATATATGTAGTTACTTCCCTTACCTGTTCCTATTCTGTTACTTTCTTTATGGATTTGGTGCAGGCTCATCTGAATGAGTATCTCAAACTACAGGTATGCTGACCAAGTAAAAAGCATTCTCTGCCACTTTTCTCCCATAAGAAACGATTGGACTATTTCTTTGGTTCAGAATACCTTAATGCAGTAAGTATGGATCATGCTTACATTACAAATTCTACACAACATAGTTCAAAATAGTCATAAGAAAAGACAAAACTCACATTGTTGCCTCATGTAAATTGGACATAGACAAGGCTGTCGGTCTGAAAACTTTCTTTTCATCCAGAGGTGAAACATTTGCAGGCTCACTCTCCTCCTGTGAGTAACACAGGTGCTCATCGACAGGAAGACAAGATACTGGACTGGATGATAACTCATGGCTGCTTTGAGAATGGTCTTCATCTGAGTCTTCTTCTTCCTGCTTGTAAAATGCAAAGCATTATCAAATTAGTCATTTACGTTACAACACTAGCAATTAATAGGGTGAACAATAAATTAGAATCTTGCCTCTTGGATGTATTCACTTAAATAAATCATAAATATTAAAAACTCTGCCTAGGTTTTGAGACTTTTCATGGGAACTTTATGGGACTCACTGAATCACTGTGAGTCACAGAAGCTGGTCCTGTTTCTGAGTAGCTCTAACGATCAGTTTAGTTTTATTCAAAGGCTGTTATAACTAGTAAAAGTTTAAGAGAAAAATCYCCATTTATGCTAGCGCTGCAGTATTGCTGGAACTGGTTGTATGCCTCTTATATACCATCTAGTGTTTACATTGTGTCTAAAAAGTAAAGCTGTAACATGAGCTAGAGGCAGAGAGTCTACAATTGATTTTAGAACTACAATTGTTATCTATCAAATAGAATGATATTGCTGTCTTCCCCAAGTTTGTACACCCTCAAAAGAAAAGTTGGGCTTTCGAAACTAAGCCTTACACAGAAAATCCCATGGACCAAAGCTCCTTCAAAGTAAAGCAAGGGAACTTCAGTGAGATTTTTGAAATTAGMGTGTGCATATGCTTGTGTGCATGTCTATGTATGTGCAAAGATTTAGACTGGAATCAAAAAAGACACTCCTGAATCTGCACTGAAATCCAACAAGACAAAAGAGCATACCCAGCCTCAATTACTCTATTCTGTACAAGCGTCTGGGATTAGTTTTTTGGGTTTTTTTTTAATAGGGACACAATAATTAAAAGCAGTCAGATTCCATTACCTCTGCACACATTCAGGGAAACCACTACTATTACACTGATGTATTAGACAGAAGTACTATAAATGATCACTAATACGTGATTAATAAAAGCATTTTCAACAAACTTATATAGAAGATAGATATAGTGACAGTAGAGTGTTTTATGAAAAAAGGCTTCATTTTGTGTTGGATATGTTAGCTGTAATAGAAAACCAATGCCAGCCTTTGAGCTCTTGCCCAGCCGCTTGAATGGATTGCCTCAGAAACTGTTGCATTACATTATGACTTCTGGCATGCCTGGAAGTTTACACAGAGCATTTACTCTATTTGAATTACCAGCACTCTGTTCTAAAACCATGAACACATTCTTCAAATATCTCTAATTATATTGTCACCAAACTGACACACAGGTACAAACCAAACGGCGTAAAGAACGTCTTCTTGACAATAGATTTGAATTCCTTCCAACTTACAATTGTTGTGATCAAAGATGGTGTTGCAAGAAGTTTCTTGATAATTCTGTATCTGTCATAAAGAGGCTTCATAAGATTCTTCTCTTGTTTAGTTACCTAAAAAGAAATCATCATAAAATACACCCCTCTGGAAGAGGAAACAAACAAACAAAAAAACCTCTTCTCATTTGCTCCCGTAAAGCTGAGACGAGTTTGGCCTCGTGTGTTTCACTTCCTAAGAAATTCCAAGGCAACTGTAGTGTGATCCATACAAGCAATTATGTATTTTTAATTGGAAGAGCAAACCTGTTTTCTAATGGAAAATACACAAAGTGGAGTCTTCACTTCCTTGAGCCACTCCATTCAGGCAGAGAGTGAACTATCTAAAATAAACAGTAAACTATTCAGTTCTCAGTCTCAAGATGCTAATACAGACGTAAGGTACTTCTTCCACTGTGCACGGCACTGGTATCTCACACACCCTGTAATAATGGAAACAGTCGAGGTACAGYGACATGATCCTCAGCCTAGGCCAGTATAKTTGGCTTCCCAGCAGGGTGGAGGGCTCTGACAATACAGCTACCCAGCCGCAGCGAGCGAGCCGGCCCTGCGGTGCGCGTCCCTCCTGGCACTGCAGTCCACTGCCAGGACCAACCTGTTTCTTTAGTTTGCTGCATCATGCACTTCAGCACTAGAAGTATTGATTTTAAGAAGAATATTAGTTTAGATCAGGTATTAAGAGCCTGATCCAGCTAAAAGGATTTGCAAATACAGAAGTACTGTAAACCTTATGGAAAATAGCTGCGCAGTAGACCAACTTACAGTATTAATGAAAAAGGAGCAAATGCYACAAGAACAAACAGAACAACAACCTGTTCCTTAATGATTAAATGTTAATATTATTTGCAAACTAGTCCACAATCAGCCTGTTCCTCAACTTGTTTCTGCCCGTCTGTCCCCACTGGGGATAATTTCACTGCCATGAGGAACTGCAGTTGCCCTGCTGCACTGAAACACACCTGCACATGCTCAGACGAACGAATRCGGGGCAGCTCTGAAGAGATGGTCTGGTTGACGGTACAGAGAAAGAGCTGGAGATCAGCAGTTAGGGGAACAGTGGACAATGCAGCTTGCGAACATCTACATGTCTGTCAAACTGAGCAGTTAGGGGCTATTCTAGAGGAAGCTTCACTGAAAATAGTCTCTCCTACYCCAGCTAGTGCACTTCCGTTCTCCAGTCTTCACTTCCATTTGACTGCAATAGATAGGAGCGCCAGGAGTGGCCAAACAAGCAAGGACAGATTCATTCCCGATTTAACCGTAGTTAGCTCCCTCTCTGCTCGTTGTTCAGGTGTGTTTGGAGGGACGKGGTGCTTTTCTATACTGTGTGCTGACCATGCAAACATACACACCAGCAGTCTCCGTTGYATTTCAAGGCTGCTGCATTTATAATTCAGAAAATGCAGCACCTTGATAGCTTTTTCTGCTGGTTTCTTTCTTTGAGTTCCTAAGAAGGTTTGCACAGTAACTGAGACAGCTAGGACTAAATTTTGCTATTTGCCAAAAAGACAAAGTCTTTGTATAAGAGGGTAAATTACTGATTGCTTTTTCTGCTAATCCAGCCTGGCACCTCCATTCAAATTAACATTTCAATAATGATGTGGAATGATATTTGTCAAATGACAAGACATGTCATTTAACATCAGTTGCTAGTTCAAACACCTAGAAGTCTTGAGGCTTCGGCAGTCAGTGTTCAGATACTGTAAAATCCCTTCCTGCACAGGGACAACCCTTCGACAGCAGAGCGGTGCCTGTTCTGTTGGCTAATGTCACTGTAACGCCTCTGCCTGGGCGCTCACTGACCTACTTTCTGCAGCCGTCACCCCCAGGGCCTTACGAACCGTGTGAGCTTCCCTGGCCAGTGATGGGTCCAGCAGCTCTCTCCTTCCTGGGTCCCTCCAGCTCTGAACTTGCACAGAGCCTGCGCTTGCAACCGAACCTGGGCCTCGCTGTCCGGCTGCTCTTGCTGCATGCAGGCTCCCCCCGCCCTTCCCCAGGGGAAACAGACAGGAATTCAGATAAAAAGATTAAAATTTGCTCCTCTAAGATACGTGATAACTCAAGTAATTCGGACTGTGAGGCAATCTCCAGATTGCTTATTTTCTCCTAACAGCAAAAGATGTAAGAGTCTTGCCAAGTAAATACCTAACTTCATTTCTCTGCTTTAAATTCCTAGTTGCCCTGAACTATCTGTGACCTTAGATCAGAGCTGTTGGGCAGATCTAGGACTCCTTCCTTACTACTGCTTTGTGTCACAGATTAGTTCTTTCCTTTTGCAGTTAGCACCCGCTTCTTCAGATGACTGGAGCTTCTACTTCAGTAAGAAACAACCCCTCTGAACAACATGCTACAAAAGCATGTCCTAATATTCTCTTTTCTATCTTTGAATCCTCRTATCTCTTTTATATAGCACTAATAACTCATTTTCTTTTTTGTTCTGTTTCTTAGGAAATACCATTGCTTCATACCCTTCCGTTTTATTCTCTCTATCCCTCATCTATCCACCATCAAAACAAAAAACTGCCACCATTGCTGATACCATGATGCCGTACACCTCCATTTCCTATGCAACAGTCACAAATGTGTATGCCTAATCACCAATGAATTCCCTTTAATATTGAGTCCTTGAAAGGACTGTAATTAAGTTTTAAGWGCAGCTATGAAATAAAGGAAAACACAGATGATAAGTCATTTCATTTTTGTATTTCACATCTTAGATTGTGCCCTGTAAACCTTTCACAGCTGCTGAATATTTTAACCTTTCATATGTTGTAGCAGGGAGTTACAAGACAAATTACAGAAACCAGCAGCTACRAATGGTATGAGTCAAGTCTACCGTGGATATATAGTCCTTAGTCTTTATCACCAAGATCTGCAACTTTCACTCATAAAGAGTGATACAGGGCCCATAGAAACTTGCCTTATAACTTTATATTTTAAAATACAACCCAAATTCACGACTATCAAGCAATAACATTTATATTTGAAGATTATTTTGAAATTACTAACATTATGTTAATCATATAAAATATATCTAAATATATTTAATATGTGATTTCAAAACCATTTGTTAGAGAAATTGTATCATTTCAAATTTACCTATCTTTCCATGGTATACTTACAGGTCGTCCATGAATACTCTCARAATATAGTAGACATTTCTGAAGATTGATTTTTTTCCAAAGTCATTTGCTTTTTTGTCATATCCTATTTAAGAAAGTTATTTATAAGATTACGAGTCAGGATTTCATGGCAAGGGTACACATAGGTATCTGTTTAATAATCTACTCGCCGCAAATAAATATTAATACTGAAATTCTGTTTCTGCCCACACTGAGGTCAGTGAGGCTTGGCACTGACTTAGCAAGAATAGGATCCAAATTTATATATAAATGCAGTTTTAAATGAATCACAAATACAGATAAATGGGATATTAAAAGAACAATTGCACCCTTAGCCAAGGGTACAAAGTATGGCCTGATTCAGTAAGGCAGTGATCTTCATGAGTTGCAGGATCAGAGTCTATATTTGAAAAAATGTTCTGGGCATACTAGTTAAAAGACTAAACAAGCAGAGTTTTTTGCTCGAGTGTCAAAGCCATATCATGTGTACGTGAGGAACATTTCATGSCTTGAGTTTTGGGGAGGGGAGCTCTGGGCAAAGATGACACCAGCACATGAATAGAAGGTGTTGGTAGTAAGGTCCCACAGATAGTAGTGCGGTATTTTACCGGAGCATTTTTCAAATTTTATGAGGATAAAATGATTRGGTGTAATAGCTGAAAACTAAAGAAATAGTTGTCTCATTCCTCTTAAGGAGAATTCTATTAATGGTAACTGTATGTTATTACAGCATACATAGGGAATACAAAGAGCTAATAYAATTTTTCACAATCTCTGCCAGATTACCCCAGATATATAATAATTAGGGACAAGTGTTCAAAGCTTTTGGAGGAGAGCTCAGCCACCACAATGAAGGGATGTGAAAAAGATGGAGATAGGGTGGAGGAGGGATTGCCTTTCTGCAGAAAGTCGMTCACTCTTCTTCTTATTGCCAACTCAAATAAATATATTTAATAATTAGCCTCTACTTTTTAAAAATATAACAAACAGCATTTCTGTCCATCATATCAATCCTTGCTCTCCTAATATCAAAGGATAGCTCTGCTATTAGCTTCAACAGGAGCAGAACCCCTTTTGTTAGCTGCCTAAACACAAGAGCCCTACAAAACCACTAAAAACATTTTGTCCTAAATGTTTGCATGAGTTAATTGCCCCCAAATTATCTGTTATTCGTGTTAAGAGTGGAGCTGCTATCTAGACTTTAGGTGTATTATAAAACAGCTGTTCTATCTGCTGCTAGTTCTGCAATTAATGCAAGGATAATTCTTTCAAAACTCTTAAGCCTGAAGCAACTGAGTGGCTAGCAGTAAACACAGAGTGATCATTAATATTGATTTTACACATGAGAAACTATCTCAAGAGGGTTAAGCATTTGGGCCTATTTTATTAGCTCTTTTCATTAGTAATCTCAAGGCAGGCTTATATTCAGCTAGGCTCAACATTGCTGACAATTTCAAAATCAGAGGAGGCAGGAAACAGGTGGGAACACAAGCTACAGAATTGACTAGGACATCTTAGGACTGCAGGCTGCATATAACAACATGAAATTCAATGCTAATTAAATAAAAACATTGCTTCATAGCCAAGGAAAGGATGGGTCAATAACCAGAGGACAGATAAACTGAACGGGCTGAGTGCACCGGGCGGGTGCACGCAGCTACTACAGCAGCTCCCTTCGGGCAGGGCCTCGTCACCCGCTCTGCGAGGCAGCGCTTGCCGGCGACTCMAAATCGCAGCGACAGAGAGCTGCTGCTCCTCCTCCCGACGACCAAGGCGGCAACAGCGTCCCCAGCAGCACGCACTTGCCTTTTAGTTCCTGAACGTCTACATTTACATTCTCAAGCTTTTTTCTGCACCTTGGCAGCTAAAAATGGACTACCTGAGGTGGACTCTTAAATCAGCTCCCGTAAATTTGCAGTGCGCTAATGACACTGATAGGAACGGGTGGTCATCCATTCTGGGGTCACTGAATCGTCCACAAGTCAATTCCAATTTTCTCTGGATTTTTCTCATTGAGTAACTGTACGCAGAAGCTTTTTGGGGAGGGGGGCATTTTGTTCTGAAAACCACGCTTTTTGCTATTTCATATTCAGATTTTGTGGTTTGTTGTCTTCAGTCACACTGGGCGTTTCAGGATTTTATACCCCTCCTGTTTGTCCCCCCTTCTCCACTTCTTTTTCYGTTCTTTTTTTTTAGGATGACTGTTGAATATTTGATGAACAAAACAACCTTTAAAGTGATTCCACTAAAAATGGAAGTTCTGTGATGCACAAATCCCACGGTCAGTTCGAGTGTCCCAAGTCCCTCGGAGCCCGGCGCTCCGCGCCGCTCCTAAGGGCACAGGCGGTCTCCGCCGGGCGCTTCGCTGTGGCCGGAGGGCAGCGCCCCGCCGAGGCGGGGGCCCTTCCCCTGAAGGGAGGGACACTGTCCTTCCCAGAATAACTGAAGCTTGAAAAGAGATTTAGTTACCATTTAGTTGATTGTCAGCCAAGTTCAAATTCTGGAATGGGATTTAAAATTTATATACAAAATAAAATGGTTTAGTTCAAARTGATGATCAACACCAAAGGTACGTATAGGTGAAATGAAGTTTTTGATCTGTGCTCTAAGCAGCAGACATGCTTGATTCATTCCCTCTCTGTGCTGTAAACCTCACTCTCCTCCAGCAGTCCAGAATGATTCATAATTAAAAATCAATCATTTAATGTTAAACAACTTAAGGACCTTCTAAAATATCTCATCTTGAAATAGATCAGTTTGACTTCCTAGTATTCTTTTCAGGGCTCTGTTCTATTGCAGTTTCATTTAACTATTTTTAAACAGCAGAGTTAACAAACAGACAATTCTTTCAACTCAAGTTTTCTTCACAGTAATACAAAAAGAAAATAAAATAGGCAGATGAATCTTCAAAAAATATTTTAAAATATTAATTTGTGCAAATATTTAATTTATAAAAGAGTTCTTTGTGACGATATTTCAAGACAATGCTGCCATTGTATAGAATTAGGAAGTTTTCTCTCAAAAATCAAGAGAATTTCAACTAATTGAAAACTGAGTAGGACAAAGAACTACAGCCAATTTACASTTATAAGATTGTTCTTCTGGGGCAGGATTTCCTCACTAATGTCTATTTTAGTGTCATCTGATCTCACTCCTTGCCTAATAACWTTTTTTTTTAAAGCTGAAAATATCGTTTTCAGGAGTACGTACATAGGTTTCGTTACTTTGTTGTTTGGATTTTTACAAAGGAGTTCTGCTTGTGAAAYATTTAACTTTTTCCATTTCAGGTGTTGAAAAGGTGGTTTACAGAACAAAACAATTTAAAAGATCAGTCATGTATGCAGAGCCCAGATCTCAGCTACAGAACAGCAACATAGTTCTATAGGGGTCTAGTCTTCATAAAATAATTGGTTATTAAAAATCAAGAGTAAAAATAAACAAAAAAATAGGGTTACCTCTGCTGTTTATTTTCTGCTGCTGAAATCTACCCCAAATCATTTTTTAGTGTTAGATGTTATAGCACAGTTTAACATTTTGTCCTTCTTTTATCCTCGTCTCCATCCCCCCCGCCACACACACACACACACACACACACACACACTTTTCCTTTCAACAGCTGGAGTCTCAATGTTTTATTTCAGGTATCTTTGAGGATTGTCTTTCTTGGCTATATAGCAGCTGGCAAAGCTGCAGTATTTGACATTAAAAATAGTGTAAAACTGTATTTTTATGGAAAATAMATATTGCATAACAACAGCTTCAGACAGATCCTAAAACGTGTCAGTATTGTGTAGCTACAGTGGAATTTTAAAATATGTACTGGTTTGAAAACAAAAATAAATGCCCAATCAAAAAAGCATGTTTCACGGGACAYGAAACCCTCTCCTAAATGTAGAACAGTAATTGAGAATGTGGAGGAGCAGAGCAGTATCAGCACAACTAAATGCACAAGATCAGAAGGGCAAAGCACTCTGGATGGTTGTGCCCTCCACGTGATCTTGGTGCAGTGCTATCGGCTGGCCAGAGGCTTTCAGATTCCTCTGGTGAGATGGGGCCTTTGTTGTCAAAATAACTTTGCAATTTTATCCACAACACCCAGCACATTTTCATAATGCCTCTGGCTTCAGAAACATCTGGAAGAGATTCACCAAACTGTTCTGCTGGTTTACACCAAATTCACAGTAGCTCCTATTCTACCAAGGAGGCACCTCTGGGTCCTGTGCAGGAACCAAAGCTGAGGAGACCATTTGCTATCGACTGCCTGGCTGTATTTGACCCTTGCTACGAAAGGACTGAGCAAAATGCACCCCTCCACACTAGCTAGGACTGACTGACTCTCTGTTTCAACGTATGGTGCAGGAGCCAGAAAAGCCTCCCAGTCCATCTGCAGTCAGTCCTCCAGGAGCCTGAGAGCACGGGGGTGGCCAGAAGGCAGAACCAAGTCCTGCCTGGTTTGCAGGGGTCTGGTCAGCAGTCTGGTTTGCATGGGACTTCTAGCACTAATTTACTGGAGAAGTCTTGGTCTCCTGTTCCCACTCTGGCTCCTCAGGTAGGATAGCACAGAGGTCAGTATTAAACACAAAGCCACTGCCGCAAGCCAGCCTTGGGCTGACACAGAGCTGACACTTCAGGAACATTTTTAGTCACATAGTTTCTGTGGACATGAAATGAGATTGCTTTTGCTTTGTCACCATCTTTGATAGACCGGAATATGTACTTCATATGCACACTATCTCAAATTGGCAGGTTTCGCCGGCTCTTAATAATACRCATCTCTAAGCAAAATGCACTCAACACTATTTGAAAACATTTCTGCACCTCTTTTTCTATGCAATTCTACACAGAAAAATCACTTCAGAAAACTGCACCAGGGTTGCTATCTTGTTAAGAGAGAAAATGTACAGTAGTGCCAGAAGGTACTATGAATGCACACCCACCAAACCTGCACTGAAACTGATACACTCCAATCAATTTCTGCCTTAGAGGATAAAGTTCTGAAAGAAACAGATATATTTAGCTTGAAATACCTTTAGAGTCTGAGGAAGGTTGAAGTGTTGTCTTTTCTCCTTTAACCGTCTCAACACACTGTCCATGGTTTCTTCTACTGAGGGAGCTGGTTCCATGCTTGCTGCCTCCTGTGCCCCAGTCTCTTTAGAGGTCTCAGTGCTTTCACAACGATCATTTCTTCGTGGTGCTCTAGAGGTGGAGTTTTGCTCTTCTGACATTCTGAGTTTCAGCTCTGAAAAATAAATTATTTGGCAAGAAAATATTTGAGAAATATTTGCAAAATAGATCCCTCTAACAGTATAAGAAAAAAGCATCCACACTACTTGAATGGAATTATTATACCACGACTGTTCAGGAAGGTAACTCTGCTTCACTTCAACACCTAACATCTAAAGTGGGGTGCCAAGCTGTGTTACAGAGCCTGCCGTGCTGGCTGCCACCCCACTGGAGTGGGCACAGCCACATACCGCAGGCTGGAATAACCAGCCCTGCTCTTCACCAGCACGAGCTAAACCGTGACCCTCCCTTGCTTTGCCATCTTGGCCAGGCTGCCATTGCCGGCAGCTCTGCCTCTACATGGGGCCGGCTCTGGCATGGAGAAACGRCCACCTAGTTTAAATAATTCCCCTTGACAGAACAGCACTGAGMAACCCAGTATAAGACACAGAAGTCCCAGCGTGTTCAGCTTCCCAGTCAGCAGCCCACCTGGATGCAAGAAAGTATATACGGGCATCTTAGCTTGACACGAAGCCAACAGCTCTGGAGCTTTAGGGAGCTGCACAGAGCAACAGGGACATTGAATTAGGGTCTGAGTTAGCTCTCATAAAACCAGGATTTGTTCCTTGCTCATGGCTGACTGGAGGAGGACCTTGGGCAGGGCAGTAGATTACTGAACTCCATGGAGAAACAGTAATATAATTTTTGGCTGAGATGGTCTAGGGATACAGACCAGGTTTACTGGCAAAAGTAATAACTTTTCTTAAACTAATAGAGCTAGAAAGCATGGACAGGGCTTAGGGACTTGAAGAAGGAGCTCCAAGCACTTGAAAGTATTTTTCTATTTCAGTCGCACCTGTCCAGTGGATGTCATGGATCTTTCCTCACTTAAAATTGGTGGCATTATTCAGGATAACAAAATCAAGGGTGTTCACAGGACTGAGGCATTTGGGGTATGAAGGTGAATTTGATCTGTGAAAACTAAATCAATTGCATTGCCAGAGTTATGCTGGGGCTGGAGTTACAATTTTCAGGAAGTTAAATATGTAGTTTGGCCACGTCTTCTCGTTTGCCCTTCCTGGATTTATAACACAAGGTTCATGGGGAGGGAGGGGGGGATCTARTAATTACAGTGCCTTGTATTCAAAAGAAGGTTTTCCAGAAGAAATTCAGTGAAAGACAAGCTTCTAATTCCTTTACTCATCACAATCACACCCTCTATCTCTACATTCTTAACTATATCCAAAGAGAGATAAAGCATAATACTATGATTAAATTAGTAGTGAGGATCTACTTGTAATAGAAAAAAAAAATTAGATAATTTATAAATAGCCTTAAAAAAATCAATCATGGCCACATTCTCCCCGGGGGCAAACATGTGATATTCCCATAGATGTTAATGGAACTATGTGCAAGCAAGGCAAAGGCAAGGGCAAAATTTGACCTCAAGACTAAATGTAATATGAGGGAAAAATCCATTTTCATGACAAATTAAAAAAAGGCTTTAGATTTCTATAACATCAGTGCTAAAAAACTTCTGCTACTATATTTGCCACTATCAGAAGCTTTTAACTTCAGTATCTTACATTTATTCTACCGACCGTTGAACAGCAGACACTTAGAAAAATATTAAAAATAACACTGAATGTTATTTTGCATAAGTGTTAATATTTATGAGGAGAAGAAGATGTGTATTTTCCCTTTCCCTTTTTAACCTTATCACAAGAGTTGAACAGCCTTACTTCAATCCCTGCTCTCAGGAATCAAGGCAAGTCATATCATTTCATATCTCTGTTATCATTAAAAGACTATGCACTAGTGAAAAATAATCTGAGGACTAAGAATGGAAAACAAACTCTAAAATATTCCAACTGCATTTATACTGCTTTCAAATACTACCTATTATTATGAAAGTTCCCACTAAACAATAAAATGGCATGTCATGCTGTTATGTACCTTTGAGCTGCTTACGACCTTTAGCCAAGTCATTCATCCATTTCAGGACTTCAGGATTGGAAGTCTTGTCACCGTGCGAAGGCTGGATGTAAAGAAAAAAGAAACGAATTTATGATTATACTATTACTTTTCTTGTACATATCAAATAGATAGGCTTAAGCTCATTCAAGGGTAGGGAGACAACTTTAAGTGTTGAAGGTTTATTACACACACAAGCCTTCACAGGATCAGGCTTTGAATTTCTTCAAGGTGGAGCAAGAAGCCTTGCGACAGTCCACTCAGTAAAGAAGCATCTGTATTTTAAATATGCAACRTTACAGAACAAAGGCAGCACAGTCATAGTGAATGATGAAACACTCTCTTGCCTTAGTAATTATAAAAATAGATGAGCTCAGTAGACATCTATTTTAACAGCAGCTACACAATTGCTAAGTGGCATTACTAAACAGCATTTGCTGTTTCCACCCCAGACCCTTTGTCTCATTTATGGGAATTCGTACGGAGCTCCCTCTCTCTCACCCGGCCACGGGAAGGGCCAGGCAGCCCCGCACAGGGTTCGTGACGAGACAGGAACACGCTTCCGCCAGCACAGTCCCATCTTCTTCTTCTGACTAATTGGGCAAGCAATCTTGACAACTTCAAAAGGACTGATCCCATAGCTAATGTTAGTCACCTTCCTAAGGGAGGTGCAGGATGGTAACTGAAGTACTCTGTCCCTTGCAGGATAAGCTGTTATGCTTTAAAACAAGGWGTCTCTTGGAAAATAATACTTCAAACATTTCAACTCAACTTCTTAACTAATTAAATGAAAAAAATCCTGTGCAATGGCGTGACTTCAAAAACAAAAGACAACAAAWACTTCATTTATCAGTCCCTTCTTTACATTTACAAATTTCCTCAAAAATTTTAACAAATTTACATTGGAACATCAAAATTCAGATATTTTAAATGACAAAACTATTTTGCAAAATTAAACCTCTGAAATAAATCTTTTCCGGTCACAGTGTGATGAAATTTTGTTCCTAAGAGTATATCATGACCATAAGGCAGTACAAGTCACAGGAGCGTGTTCAGGTTTGCAGTCATTGATGAGATTACAAGGTAACATGCAGTTTGCTCCATTTTCATTTTAATGCATTCGTAAAACACCACAAATTCCGTACTGCATATTGCATACATCCTTAGCATCATAGACATTTTAATATGTTTATACCGCGCAATTCACCTTACATAGACTAGCTTGATTACGAGCAGTGATCTTCCACCTGTTGCACAGAGCACACAGATAYGGTCTCAGATATGAGGACCTCACTCCAGCAACACATCAAAACCCTCATTTCTGTTTTGACCATCAGTTTCTGTTGAGCACTATGGCTTGGAGCTTTACAGGACTCTGTCTGAATAAACGAACCTGCATAGCAGAATGAAATTGCCAAGCAAATGACTTTGTCTACAAAGTAAGTAGCTTTTCATATTTTTAATCATTTTCAAAATATTCAACTTCAAAAACTTGTCAGATACATTTAACTGATTTACACTTCTCACATTTGAAGATGGATGTTTTGGAAGTGATGACAGTGATCAAAAGAAGATTCCAATTAGAGCCTCAGAGCTACTGAACACACTAAAAGATGGTATACTCTCATTGATAGTTTTCCTATATCATTTTATCCATAAGACCCTTTTCCTATTGCTTTACGGAAGTTTAAATACATTCGGATTCTTGCCTTCCTTTTCTAGATTTTATCTTTTCAATATCTTATCTTACCAGATATTTTCTTTCTTGTTCAAACTTTTCTTCATATTTCCTAATTTTTCTCTTGAGACTCTGAAGATGCTTGGTAAGTTGTGCTACCGTCTGTGGTTCTTTGCAATCTTCACAGTTACATCTAGAAGAACTTCTTGGCCTGCAAAAGCCAAAAGCATAATGTCTGTATCAAAGGACTGGCTGTGAGGATCYGCGTCTTGTTTCAGGCACACTTACGCTTTCTCAGCACTTCAGAATTTGCAGATATATTCTTTCAGAGGTTTGAGAGCACTGAGTTTTTTAAAGTAAGCATTAAATAACTGCTTTCCCTGGAATGTATCTCTAGGTTATATCCCTTACGGATTGGTTGGCTGGTTTGTTTATTTGTCTGTTTTCCTCTCTCTCTTTTTTTTAATTAAATATGGAATTTATGAAAAGTTTTCAATAGTTTAATCAAGGGAGTCACAAACTGATCCAGTACATCCATTTAACAGTAGTATCTTACTCCATTAATCTCACATCTCCCAGACCCTAATGACACTATTTGTAAAGTATGCATCAGAKAATATTTTATCATCGGTAACAAACATTAATTTTGAAGACAATTTAGTTCCTAGTTTTTTTTACAGTTACAGATCAATAGGTGTGATCGTTATTTATATTCAGTGGACTGATATACGCATATATGCTTTTAAGAAAATGTGGTTTCTCACTGAAACTCACACCTTGGTTTTCAGGTGATCACATATATGAATGTTCACATGTTCTGTGACCTCTTCATGTATAGTGAATAACTCAAGCARTAACTATTACAGCTGAACATTCTAATATTAGACCTCCAACACTCCTATCTTATCTTCACTCATCACAGTAACTACAAACCATTAAAACTGTCATTAAAACTCATTAATAACTGTAATTAGACATCAAACAATGTTCTAACTGTGTTATTTTTGAAAAATGCTAGGTCCTATTCCTGGTACTACAAAGTAACTATGTCAAAATATGTTATAATATGAAAGTTTCTTATTTATGACATAATAGTACTTGTAAAACATAAAGAATCAAAGGTCCTGGATTGCATAAAAATAATTTAAAAATATATAAAAATTAGAAAATATTTTCTTACATCATGAAAGGTTGAGCACTTGGTGGAGAAGGTGCAGACTCTGTGTCTAGATTAAATCTCTGGCTTTGGCTAAAAATAGAGCAGCGTGGTGACAAAAGGGGATTGTCTCCATCAGTAATATGATACAGTAGTCGACTGGTCCCTATGGAGTGATGCTCTTGTGGGCTGTTGTCCATGTCATTCTGCCAGTCTCTGTGGGCTGGTACAGGCTCTAGAATAAAAAGATGAGCAAACGTGGACAGAAGGTCATTCACAAGATATTTAGCTACACAGATTAAAAACTATACATACAAAAGTATTCAAAGCAAATACAGCAAGTTGTTTAGCAAGGTATCACATGCAGGCTGAACATAATACTGAGGATCAGAAAAGGCAGTTATTGGCTTAACATTAAGTATCTTGAATTCCATGGTAGAAAGTGGGTGGGTGGGTGTTTTTGTAAACTACTAGGTATTATTTAAAGATGGAGAGTTTCCCAGAACAGCATAGTTAGGTTTTTATAGATCTATTTGCTTTTGAAAGCCACATTCCTTAAACAGAAGATGAATGTACAAAGTAAGTTCCATTCCCTGACTTAGCATTTTAATCCTTTGATCAAGAAAAAGGTAGAACAAAAACATAGTATGTCCTGATGCTAAAAACCTCCAACAGCGTTTGCAGTTTCCTGCAGGATGTGTTCAAGTTTTGAAGCAACACACACAAAGGTTTAAAGAACACAAGACAGGTAAATATACAAACAGTGACATTCAAGGTAGTTATTCAAGATAGTGTGCAGTGACTGCTGCCCCAAAGACTGTTGCTTATGACACTATGTTAGTATTGTCTCTTAAAATAAGTAGAAATCTAGCCACAGCTCCTCTAGTCAATCAAAAAGTAAAATTTGTTTTAAAGAGGTGGTCAAGCTAGAAGTCAGGGTGATTTTTTTTCTGTTTAAAAACCTAAGAATTGGAGAATCTCATCACACTGATTCCATTCATGAGTAACATGGAAAATAATGGGCACATTACTAGGCTTCCCTCCAGAGGATACCAAGAGATCATCTTGCCTTCACTGTACCTGGGTACACTAATAGGAAGAWCCATTAAATYTTCTTCCTCACCCTCAGTGGGTGAAACAGGTGAGGATGAYCTCACTTTTTTCACTTTCAGATGGTTGTGCTTTAAAGAAGATTATGCTTTTAGAGAGAAATCCCACACTATCATACAAAGCTTTCCTCAAAAAATAGAAAATGTACATTACAGCAAAGAAYGCTCTCTGTCTCAGATTCCTCTACATCTGTTTCCATAGTACCTTATATTTTACATCAGCTATGTTAATTTTACTTCCTCTAAAACCATGTGTACATGTAGACTATGAATTCATATCAATTATTTTGTATTTCCAGGCAACATAGGTGTCATTTCCTGTCAGTATTATATTTGCTATATACCACTYATTGTAATATGTTTCATAGATCTTTTTTTACTTGAGAGAAATCTAATGCCCAGAATAACTGTACATAGTTTAGTCTCAGAAGAGCAGGAAGATCTATGATCAGATCTAGAAAAGTTCTTTTGCCASCACTTTTCATTTTCACCTTTCTATATAGGATATGGTATTCCATGATGAGTGGATATCTCCATTAAGACTTTTTACTGCATTTTATTTCAGCTCTGCATAATAAATACTGAAAGTAGCAGTTCCTGTCACCAGACTCAAACAGTGTGGACAAGCTGGCTCCAAACGGCATGCTTCATAGAAAGCAACTATTGATTTCAAAAATAATAGTTAAAATGGCCTAAAATATTATTTTATCATTACAGAAAGGCCTCTGGGAGAAACGAGGCCCCCARGAAGGGTCCCAGCGCCAACACAGATGCATTATTTACTAGCTATTGTCCAGAAGTGGCCAGGAAATCATTCAATCTGTCCACATCGTTTATATGACCCTATTACTATAAAGTGTGAGTGTCTCAGGATGAAGACACGTTATAACCCGCCCTATTTCTAATCACAGTTCAGCGCCATCAGCCCTATTCCAGCCCTGCACAGATCCTGAACAAGACACTGYATTTTAGCCTGTAAGTAGCCCGTGTACAGACAAAACCCCTACCTGTGTTTGTGTGACCGATATAAATTTAAACTCAACTTTTGCCAAAACTAAGAACTAAGAACTAAACCCACTTTAAACAAACCAGTAAATTGCCTCTTAGCCTGCATCTGCTCCATTTCATCTACTCAGTCCAGCTTAGCACCAACAGGAACTTATCAAAGGATGTGAAGTCAAGATCTAATATCTTATAATATGCAGTAGGTTTCATGATGTGGACTTTGATCATATGACCAAATAGGTACATGTCTGTATTCCTGCATGCAATATTCTTTAGTTTAAGTAAAATAATAATACACCTAGTCTGTTGCATACGAGAAACAATATGCAGGTAAACTGGGTTTATCCCTCATCCCATGCTACATCTGTGAATGACAGTATTAGGATTTTTAATTTAAAAGATATTTAAAATATTTTGTAGATAAAGTTCAGCTGCTCACAACSTGAGCCACATATATGATGTAAACTCATATTTGAAAGCTATAAAAATGACGCATCATTTTTCTTTTTCCCCCTTAAAAAGCCTACCTTAATATCTCCCTGGCAATTCTTTATGGTCTCATTTTGCCAGCCGTCATTCAAATTTTTATATATTCAAATTTAAACTGGAAATTGCTCAAAAGTAAGAATTAATGCTGATCCCTAAAATTTTTGCTTTCTGCATTCTGTCATTTTGCTAAATTGTTCAAGCTTCCTTTGCTATACATATGGTGTAATTTTTAAATTTTTGTTGATTGAGATCTGAAACAACAGAAATTGAATGRTATGCATAGTCATGTTAATATTAAAAAGGCATAGATTTGTACAATGTAAATATTTCTTTTTTTTTGGTGAGGTAATATCCAGATTGACTCAGCAAAGGCTAATAACTAGAGATAGAGTATATACGTCACATCCTCTAAAAATTCTGCTCTTAACTTGGTACAAATTAATGGACTTCGTCTAAGTTTGAGCTGGTATAGCCACCAGTCCCACATGACTACTGTATCTAAGCGGAATGTATCAGAAAATTTCAGTAGTAATTTGAGGGAAAAATTATTTAGGACTAGCTATTTATGCAAAACAGCAAGTTCTTTAAGTAAGGCACAAAGCTGGAGTTAGCATGACAAAAGAGTACATTAACATCTATTATATAGGTAAGCTTTTATTAACGCACAGGGTAGAGCAGCTTCGAGTGACAGAGCATGCTCTGAATCGTGCAAGAGAAATGCTACATCATCCATGGAGACAGGCAGACAGGAGCTAGCGAGGGCGTCTGAACAAGGGGATAGCTAATAGTTTGAGTTCAAACAGAATCAATTTAAGAGAGAAAAAAAATAAATGGAAATCTATTATGAACTATCCTAACAATGAATCATGCATCTACCAGAACAAAATAGCATGGCAGACTACTGGAAGAGGAGGAAAAATGCACTCTGCCRTAAGAAGAAGAGTCGGTGCAGGTTTTGGATGAGCTACAAAATGTCTATGTCTGTTCAGCCCAAACATGACTTCTGTCTCTGCATCAGATCCATGCTGAGGGACCAGCACCAGTGCAAATCCCACACCTGTACCTGAGAGCTAGTAAGGTATTTGCCTAGCTTAACTAAAGCATCCATTCTTTTTTTAACTAAAGAATTCAAAAGTCAAAACAATAGGACATTTAGCATTCTTTGTACTCCATCAGCTTTACTGTTATAGATTCTGTGTACCTTTAATTGTGCAATGCAAGACTCAGACTTTAGTGTGTCTTAAACAGAATAATACAATTTGTRATTCTTTTTAGGTAAATAACATGCTGCTTATAGAAATTCTTGGCAAACAGCTTCTTATTTAAGTTCTTCTGAACCCAGCATTTATTCAGAAATACAAAGTGCATTGCAAAACTGGAATTACTGACTCATATAGCTTCATGTGGACCATATATGGTCTAAAATTTAAGTATTTGTGTATTCATGTCACCTGTCTGAGAGCTGTATTAGTCATATTGCCTTTGACCTATTTTTCACGAATCGTGATTTCTCTTCTGCTGAGCCTCACGATTCTGCCAACCCTGTGACTACAAGATATGAATTGACAAAAAATAATGCTGAGCCTCAGGGCTATATATTTGCAAGAACTGGCTTCCATACTGGGGGAAGAGGGAGAGAGAACACACCACAGTTTGCCCAGATGGGTAATGATACAGATTCAYGAATGATTAAAATCAAGATGCTGCAAAACTCACCTTCACTATCTCTCTGCTGATGCATTAAATTAAAATCAATAATAGCAGAAATGAAGTGATATTGCTCTGACAAAAAAAAATGACAAAAATAGAATTACATGATATGGCAGATGATTTCACACAATACAGATGTAACAGATATAGGAAGTAAAGAGCATAACTTTACTTAAACAAAATAACTGACTAAAACTGAAAATAAAGGAATAAGGACTCTTAAAAATCTGTCTGAAAAGTAAGATTTCCTCTCAGGAAAGAATGCTGTTGCCATTCATTTCCACTCTTATTAACAGGTATCCCTCCTTTTACATTACATAGCATTTGCATCAGGAAATGGTGCCTGCATTATTAGCTCTGCACCGTTTCCCAGAGGACTGCAAATCCGAGATTAAACTGCAAGTCACACAGCTATTTTATAATTGCAAATGAGAACGCATCACGATATGATCGTTTACCTCCACAACCGGCCCCATCAGCTTGCACGCTGGTCTGGACTGACGAAGGGGCTGGGTCCTTGGATGCTGGCAGCTGCGGAGTTTCTTCCTGGGTTGTCAGAAATGCAGAGCACAGATCAGTTTCAAGGGCTTGTAGCTTCAACAAAGAATTCTGCAGGCAAAAGCAGAACATTGGGCTAGAGAGAGAGCAACAAAATACAGCAAGAGTGCCTCAACTCACGGAGCCCATCAGCAGCGCCTGCAAGGGGGTGTTCCACTAACGGCTCTGCCAGGATGTGCAAGAGAACAAATGTGCATTATTCCAGGAGTTTCTACATTTCTTCCGGTTATTTAAGTCCTAATTTAAATGGATTATTCATGACACGTGGGAAAGATGACTTCGTCAGCAAAAGACAATTTATTCTAGGAAGCCACGCTGCAGTGATGTCCGTTTTCTTGGTCTTGAAGCGATACTCTAAGCCAGTACTTCATTCATTGTGCTGACATCACGATCTGATGACATTATGTCCCTCCCCATTTACCATTCATAAAAACCCCAAATCTCCCTCTCCAGCCAATTGTGCAGAACGCTGCAGTGAACAAAGAGTTACTGGGAACACCATCTTCCGCAGGATTCTTGCAAAAGATATGTGTTAATTGGCTTTTTAAGAGATACTTGTTTATGTAGCCGTTGCTTTTATGTAGGCTGCTGCTGTTTCTACAGGGCRACCAGATCATTTCCTATCTGCTGCAAAGGCAAAATTAACAGATCATTGTCACTTGCTGCAGACAAATCAATGAGGACAAGGCTAGTTATCTATAACATCACTTCCAGCTACCCTGTCATGCTTGGTCCATTTCTCATTTTAATCTTCAATGCTGCATGCAATATTCAGCTGCATAATCTGACACAAGCATCTTGCTGTGATGCAAATGCTGTGAAAACCCTAATCACCATCTGACTAGGTGAAATGAGTCACCACTGATACCMCATACATTCAGTTCCCTTTTCTCAAGGGAAATACAGCTTGCCACATAAAACAAAACCACTGAAGGCTGTCTTAATAATCACACAGCTGGCACACGGAGAATATGCGTAAAACATTAAGTCACTGTAAGGTACACGTCTGCAAGGAATSCTTTCTGAAAAAAAATCTGAGTTGCACCAGTAACTGTTTCCTCAACTTTATAGTCTAGAAAGCGCCTTTCCCCACTCCATAAAAGACCTGAGACCAATTTAGCAATCTGTTGATYGACATAATAAATTTATTTATTTGAATAATTCTCCTTGCGTAACAATACAATAGCTATGTATTGAGTAGTTTAATATGTCAGTGCTTTATTTTTATTGTAATACTATCATTTTAAAAACACAAGGATGCTAGTATTTTTAGKTTTTTTTTAAAAAAAGTCTYTGGTTGAGAACAGCAGAGAAGATTTTCAGCCTTGATCCGTTCACTCCCATGATAGAATTTAGGCAGTGAAAAGGGAGCGAAAACTAGCTTTTTCCAGGGGATGCCTCAAAATAGGGAAGTTTCTAAGGCGCAAGGTTGTCTTAATTAGAGGCCATAAAGATGCCATAACCCTGTATGTTCTGTGTGCTATCAGAAGTGGTTCAAAACCCATATTTATCTCCACAAAATAGATTAGACTACAACTAAACATGTAGACTCTGGCCTAAGCTTAGGTCAAAAGGGAAATCAGGGAACACCTTCCTCCTCCTGGTTCCAGAGCTAGCTGGACTTCCAGCCCTTCCTATCGGAAGCAGGGATGCATAAGCAAAGAAATGGCTYGGGCACTATACATTTATTTTAGAATTAAGTTCCCCTCATCTGTTGTCCAGATGTATTTTGATTTCTCATTCATAACCATAATACCAGGAAAGAAATGACTGCAAGATCAAGCACTGGTTCAAATTAAGTGCTTGATGCAATATTATTCTTTAAAAATACAGTATGGTACAGAGCTGGTTTCTATGATCCGAGGCAGAAAACACTTTTACTATTCCCGTAAGTATCCAGTAAAACATTTCATCTCTACCATTTTTAGTAGAGCTCCCAGCCAGTTTAAGTAGGCTGATACAAATACTTAAAGCAGCTGTTTTGGACATGGTACTTGTGGTCTGGCATAGTGATTTGTGATATACACCTTCCTGACTTCTCTCTGTACTGCTCAGGATACTAAGATAAATACAGGCCTGTTTAAATACAGAGCTATAATCTCAACCACAGAGACAGGTTACACTGGCAACCCACTGCCCTCTGGCCCCAAAACAATTTATAAGGATAGTTTAGCTATCTTGGCCAGCAGTTCCTCAGGTTTGCATTCCGGTTTCTCCAGGACTTTTGGATGATTAACATCTAATCTGTGACTTACTAACATATAATTTGTCTGTTTGGGCTAATATTTTATGTATATTTACTTCAAACTGATCTTGCTCCTTTGACCCATCTGCTACAAAGAGTACATCAGGCATGGAAATCTGTCCARCAAGGCTTTTATCAGTAAAGACCAACACGATAAATTCATTAAGCCTCTCTGTTTATGGCCATATCACCCAAACGCCCCTTTTACACTTCAGCCAGCCAGCAGTTCCAGAGATACCCTACCTGGCATCTTGCTTTTGATCTATTTAGTTGACTTTTAACTATCATCTTGAACGTCTTTTACAAGGCACTCTCAAAGTCTTTTAATCCTCCACTTAATTCTTTTCAGCCTATATCAAAACCAACAAAATTTCTTGCTTACTCTTTTTTACTAGAAGAAGCAGTTCTTCTATAGGGCTTACTCAGATTAAAGGTAGACTGGCRGAAACCATCTCATTTTCCACCTTCAAGAAGCAGTGACTTTTCCTTTGCAGACAATGTTTGCTGGCTTAAATGGGCATCCATGTCATTCCTTTGGGAAGAGTTTTGAAGACATGACAAGTCTTATTTACTACTGTCTCACATCTCAGCTAGACCCAACGTTGCTGTGGAACTGTCACAACCGAGTGGCACTGTCTACAGTCACTAACGTCACTTGGTGAAAGAYGACTATATAAAATTACAGGCTAGTGAGGACTCTGATCCGAGCATGGAACCTGTCATGAGACTYGCTGGCGGCTTTGCATTTCCAAAGTCTGCAAGGAAGTCCCCAAGTCTCCTCCTATTGGCAAGGAGAACAYAGGCGAATAACTGACAAAAGTACCTAACCTTCCCGGACTGTAACTTCAAGCATTTGACAAAAAAAATCCCATATCAAGAAAATACACTCCCTTTACATCACTATTTTTTCATGACACATTAATATTTGTGGTAAGCTCAATATAAAAGCATTCACCCAGACTGCATTGCTAAACACTATTTCAGCAATGCTTATGCTGTAATTCACCAGCTGGTTTATATTCAGTTACTTTAACTGATATTTTTCACTCATCTGTGGAAGGTGGGTAGATAGCAAATTTCCAGTCACTACCAAACACAAAAAATAYATATAATAATAATAGAAATACATTATATAATTTTGTGAATGTGCCTTTGGCAGTGATTTGAGGTAGGGAGAAAAAGAACGTGTAAYTTTGATCAGTCTGATGTTACCACGGAGATGATGAGTCTGGAGTATGCCGTCAATCTCATCTTACTCTGAAAATACAGCTGAGTACTATGATATTACAAGAGTGCACAAAGAGTAAAAATTGCCACAGGGGTTTCTGCGGGAATGCACATAAGCAGAGGCCCAGCGCGCAGGGTGACAGGCAGCGGGAGCATCCTGGTGAAAGGCAGAGGCGACGCTGCTGCCCGCCGCGTGTTAGGTCATGACGGGTACCGTCAAAAGTTTTTGTAAGCTCTCACATACAAAACCAGTACCACTCAGGTAAGTTTAAGCAATGAGCAATGGCATGTTATATCAGCTAATGATCTCATCTCAAATAACTCAGATTTGATGCTCATTCCAGCTTTACTCTCGTGCCTAACATGACTGATTTTGATGCAATAATTCCTGATTCATGCTAAAGCAAATGAAAGTAAGATCAGATCCCATATATGAAAGCAGTAAACTTTTTGAAAGGACACATATAATTCAGTATTTTTAACTCMTTTGAAATTAAAATAAGATTTGGCATAAGAAAATCTGAATAAAGATAGATCCTTAAGTATCTTTGGAAAAATAACCATATCATCAACTCTTAAGAACAGTATTTCAAGTTTTAAGAAGCAGCAACTTTGGCAATCTTGGACCAAGGTTTGTTAGATCTTTGGTGTCCTCTTAAAGATACTGACAATTCAAAAACCTTGGGCTATACTCATTACATTGCTATTACAAAAACAAAAAACAAAAACCTGCATTAATCCAGATCAAAGATAATGAAAAAACAAAGACATTTCCAGGAAATCTGAGGAAAATCTAAAAACAGACAGCAAGGCATTTCCTATTTTTAATTTCAGCTATAGCTTTAAGAAAATATACACATTATAGAATAATACTCTTACCTGCTGGAGAAAACAAGGTACAGAAGATTGCCATATGCAGAGAAAGCTCAGCCTGTAGTGAAGAAACCATCTATACAAACCAATAAGCTTGTACCCCACTGACCATCTCTCTTTCCAACAAGTAATTATTGAAAATCAAGAGTCTGRGCCTTACGCCAACGCTTTGTTGAGATCATATCTGCACTCGCCCTGCTAAATCCCTCTGGAAACACTGAATGAACAAATACATCTAATTTATTGCCAAAATGCTGCGGCAATGAGTGGAAGTCCCCTAAAATAACTTAGCAACTTTCTCCCAGTGGGTGACAGTGGTAACAGCCCCACGCGTGGGGTGGTCAAGCAGGGATAGCTGGTAGCTAGCGATGGCGAAAAGAGAGCCCTTGCTGATACAAATTCCGGCCTTTCCCTGAAAAGGCACCTCAGTATTATTAGTTTGAGCCTTGTGGACATCTGAAGATCTGGGAAATTAAAAAAGCTGAGGAAGGAGGTAAAGGGAATGGGTCTGCCCCGCACGTGGACCTGGCCTGGAGCCGGTCTGGAGGAGCAGAGCACGGAAGGGAAGCAAGGGCCATGCTCGGTGCTCTCTGCGCCCGGGCAGCCGAGCCACCCACCGCCCGGCGACGCCGAGGTGCCGCCCTGGCACTGCRCCACCCTCGGGCCCCCTCCTGCCCCAACACTACCCTGGGCAAGGAGGGTGCCCAACCGATCACACACGCTTTACAGATGGACCCCCTGGATTTACAAAACCATCTGGGCCAGAGAAGCAGAAAAATCTAAGCTTTTAATATTTAATGGCCTTTGAAATAATTCATACAGAAAAGAAACTGAGCAAGTATCAACCTGCTCTGTTTCTTCACCATATGGAAATTAAAAGCYGTATTAGAACAGTAACATATAAAAGCAACATATAAAACCTTGCTTTTTAATCTCAGAATTCAGGTTAAAAATAAGATAGACACATTTTACGTGAAGGTAAATAAATCTCTGTGGCATCTGTTTTGGCAATATTTGTGTCTTGAGGCATTCGACATTTTCGATTCAGAGCTTTCTTTATGGGGAACAAACAAGCAACAATAAGATCAAACAAGATCTGTGTACCAGGTTTGTGTAATGCCACCACTGAGCAGTGAGGAGACGCAACACCTTATCTAACCCAAGAAGGAAATTTATTGTCCTGTGACATGTCTATTTGGGTTTGCAGTAGTCCTGAAATACAATATAATCTAAGATTTTACAAAAAAAAAAAAATTCATCACCAGAAAGAAGCCCTTGCTCATTCCCCATGAATATTTAGCAATTTAATTTCCGATTTAGTTATTGATTTTAATGTCTTACATTGTTTTTATTTACTGTAATATTTTATCTTAACCTTTACGGAATGATTTGCAAGAATTTTAAATCTTCCAATTGTAGAAACATTGGTGATACCTACAGTGGGACTTCTCATAGGAAATGATAATTTAATGATTTCTCCCTAGGGTTTTAATTGGCTAGACCAGGACTGAGTACATCTCCCTATACTGGTCAAGGGAAGTGCTTTACTATTTAGTATTGTGATTTCTAATAGCAAGTTGAGCAACAATGACAAAAACGCTCAGGAAATAATTCATTGCAAGGAGAAGACTGAATCTACATTCCTTTAAAAGGACACATTGTGGCTTTCTCCTACTGAAAGTCRGACATCTATTAATAGACATAGATGTTTTCTGGCTCGTTATACAAACAAAGCTGTTTTTTCCATGATTTGACAGGAATGGGCTTCCCTTCCCCCAACCCCTCCTTTTTTGCTTCTGTAGTTTTGTTGTCTTAGTCTACACTTAAAAACATTGTCTGCTTCTTGGTCAAGCCCCAGCATATTCACTGCTTTTACAGAAAGCAAAAGGCCTTTACAGCAGTACACAGATACTCGTAATTGCAGAAGATGCTTTCTTTATAAGGTTTCCCACTTCAAAAAATYGCACAGCTTGTTTTGGCCTCCAGTGTATTTATTGCCTGCACTGCCCGGGTCCAGCCCAGGCTCATCTGCTGTTCGACACGGTGCCCTGCGTGGTGCATTCCCACCACACCGCTGCTATCATCCCTGTGAAATCAGCTCATTTCCACTGCCCCAGGAGGGATTCACCTTTCCTTGCTTCCCTGTTTTACTCCAACCCTCCCCTCCTCCTGCCTTACAACAAGACTACCTTTGGACTACCTTGTACTGTTGTCAGATTATTTATCCAGGATGCAACAAACCTGACAGCTCCTTATTTTTAAACATAACATATTTGATAGCTGAATACATTTGAGCTGTAACATGAGGAACAAATCAAATGTTTTTGCAAGGTGGCATTTCACTCAGTCAATATTGAATGTTGAATTCTTTTCTGAGCACAAATAAAAAGCAGCATAAAGTTGGCTTAAAATATGTTTAAAATCTCTTGCTTCTGGCTTTTAAACCACTGTAGCATCATATCACATTTTCAAGCTTTTCTCCAAAAACATGACTAGAATTATTCATGCTAACCTAAGACTCACATGTGACTATGCTATTCCAAGAGCTGAGAATTAAACAAAACCATCTAATTCAAAATTTGTAACACTAGATTTCAAGTTTTGGCTAAGCTTACCTCATTTTTGCTGTGTAGTTGCTCAGTTGCTTCTTTTGGTGAAATGCATGTGCTCTGATCTATTCTACAAAATAAAATAATATTTTTCACTCAATAGATCATTCATTTGTTCTGCAACTATTTCAAACTTTTCACTATCTCTGCACATAAATTACAAGTTATTTGATAAAGTATTTTATTGAAAAAATAACTTTCCTATGGAAGTTACTTCTGTATTTTATTTTTCAGGCAAAGCAATAAGTGATTTTACTAGAATTCTTCGTAATATATCTAAACTGTGAGTGAAATCCTGGAAACTATGACACTGAAATCCAAGATCACCCTGTGGCACATGTAGATAGAAAAAGAGTTGTACAGGAGCATGAGGGGCTCTTGGTATCATGAGCTAATAGAGTTAAAGCCGAGAAAAAGCTCAAACATATGTTTAAATCTAAGCACGATTTATCCCACATGCTTTAAGTCAGGAACAAAAGTTTTCCTGTATCAGAGCCATAAAGAATAAATCTTTCCATATTTAAACTTAACAGTGCTTTAGGTTCACAATCTTCAATTTTCAGCTTAGTTTCAGCTCTGCAAATTTACTTTCAGAGGTCATTTACCTGCAGTCTCCAGGACTGCATTTTCCTCCTTTGTCCCATTCCACGTTTTGGGGAAGTTACATATGTAAGGTTCTGTTGGGGTCATCCAGGCTGCCCCAACATGCCCCTTTCTACCAACCCCTCAGCTTCACAGCAAGGGCAAAGAGCAGCACATCTAGAGTATCACTAGCTGGGTGAACAGCAGCTATGAAGAGCTGGAACTCAGAAAGGCTCAGGGACTCTTAGAAGGAACTGGAAATCCTTTAAGGCAGTAGGAGATATTTCCACGTTTTCTACTAAATGTCACTTTGAAGCTATCAGAAATGTCCACAGCTTTGGTTTTCCCTCCGTGCCTCACCAGTTCTCTGCATGGAAATAAAAGGATGGTCCAAGTAGCAAGGGCAATATCTCTTTCTGCTGGCTAYGGCTAAGGAAATGACTGATCCCCATCTGGGCAGATGCCATCATGGCCTAGGGCTCCACGAGCTCCAGGGTTAGTTACTACAAGTGCACTGCACCAAGGAAAGAAATTGAAGCCTAAAAATAACCTCATATGGATTAGATCAGCAACCTGCAACGCCGTATACTACAGCTCTGCCATTTCCCTAGCTTCCCCAAGGCAAACACAAGCTTTCCATGCTTAAATCCAAAGCCGTACATGAGTGTATTGCAAGTTGCATTACAAYAACAGCCTTCGGTTGAAGCAAGGAAACTGCTGCTGCCTCAGAGAATGTCACTTCTCTTTGCTGCAAGTGTGGCAATATTTACTCAGGACTGGCCAGTGTGAGACTCAATCATGGATGYAATCAAAAATCAACAGAAGATCCAGATTCTTTTGTACAAAATAATTCCTATTTTTCAATCTATTCTGCCTGGAGTAATTCAACAAAATTAWACAATATTAAAAGCCCCTAGAGACTGGAAAAACAGCACAGACAGATCCAGGGACCTTTGGTGTTTTTCTTAATAGAATTATGAGGCATTCAGAAACTGAAATGATGGATATACCATAAGAACTTTCCTTACCAAAACAAATATATTAGATAGCTACTGCAGGATCCAAGGCATGCACTTCACARGGCAACACAAATGAGTCATTTTGGCAATACATCTAGCACCAGAGTGGGAGCTCTCCTCGGGCAGCCAGCCCATGTGTCACTCAAAACACAAAGGTGCATGATCAGGAGTGATTGCTGGAGGTACTTAAGCAGTGAGATGCCTTGCTTGAATATTGCAGAAGCAGCTATATACTTCTATATAGCTTTCCACATATATATTCCTTCTGCCACCTTTCCTGAAAATGAATAGGAAATGTCTCCACATTGTAAAGAGAATAAAAGAAAAATGAAAAGCAAAATTCAAAGAGGTTTACACCTAACAACCATGCTCTAGGCTACTGGGCAGCAGGGAGGACAGGCAGCTGCCTATGAGCCAGCAGGAGAAAGTTAAAGAAAGCAGATGAAGTATGGTCAGAGCAAAAGGATAAATTTAATAGTAGCGATTAAAAGAGTAAAATATTTACCTTTGGTTTAAAAACACATAAGGGTGGCCCTGCAAAGCTACAAACAGTTGAAGAGTTAATYCACTAATGAAGGAAAAATATTTAGAGTGATTTATGGTGTTGAACTAGAACTAGACATAATGGAATGGAAAAAYAGAATATTTTTCAGATTTGTACACATCCTGTACAAATCCATTTGGATGACACTCCTTTCATGGTGCTTAATACACAGAAAATGTGAACTTGCCTTAACAGAAGAAAACAAAAAAAACAACACCAAAAAAAAAAGAAGACTAGCAGCTTGGTAAGTGACGATGTGAACTGTTACAAGTTTTTTGCAGGCACTGTGTTAGATGTTCTACATAGTTCACAGCTACATCACTCGGGAGTCTTGCACTTTTCTTGAACTCTGGACAGTAAAAAGCTTACTGCACCTCTCAAGTACAATCTCTCTCTCATTCAGGCTGGTATTATTGTCTGCTATTTTAAGAACGCCTGAGTCTTGCACTTATCATTTCATTTTTACTATAAAATACTAGAGTACAATGATTTTAGTTGTGCATTATTTGTATTTCAGCAATACTAGATGTTTTCTTAAGTAACTGCAGTAACAGTTGTTTTTTTGTGAAGATCATTTGCATTAACAACAGTCATATGCGTATGCTGAGCTGAATCTTCTTCACAGAGTTTTGGGGTGTGCTCTTTTTTAGCCAAGATTAACTGTTCTGCTAGACAAATCCAGGTTATTTGATTGTAACTAGTCAACAAAAGATTTACAATTTCATAACTATGGGYTGGAGTCTACTCTCATTAAAAGTCAATCACAAAAAATCCATTAACTTCAAAAGCAGCAGGAACAAGCCCTAATTTTCCATCTGTGCTGAATACGTTAAAATTAATTTGGGCCTCAGCTGAAATTTTGAATAACTTTAGGCAACCCTTCTTTTGTATAATTTACGTCATGTAAAATAACGAAAACGTAATTCTCTCTGTTGCTGCTCTTTATATATGTATTATATCTTTCCCTCTGAGTTATGAAAGGTCTGATTTCTCACTCTCCCTGCAACGTGGCTGCTCTGGCTTTGGCAGACCTCTCCTGTTCTGCTATGGCACGCATGATAAAGATTCAGTTCAATAATACGTATATTTGAAGCTTGTGGACATTAAAAAAAAAATCTAAATACTAATTATCATAACAGAGCTCTAAAGAAACTTCAAGAAGGGGATCAATCTGCATGAGCARTGAGCTGTGTAAAACCAGACCAGAACATGCAAATTACTGAATTATGCATAACACCACTTCTAAACTCAAATAAAATTCAAATAAAACCACATAATTTTAAAAATGAAGAAAAAATGTTTAAAGATAACCTCAGCAAATTCTCTTCCATGCTAAAACCAGAAGGGAGCATTAGATTCTATAATTTGCAAATCTCAAGCTTTCACATCTCTCTCAATCCTGACACTTGGGTTAGAGCAGGATTCTTGTACATTAAGCCAGTCAGGCTCTGGATGACACTAACCGCATTCTCAGGAGACTTACTTGTTTATATACTGGAATGCCATGGGTGCTCAATGTTTAGGGCTAACTAATGCATTAGAGATGCCAGGATAACTCCGGCAAGCAAACCACACTGCAATGTRGGATAAAACCCCTTTTCCAGATTCACTTTCAGTCTGACCCAAGGATAAACATCTTCTCCAYCTCCAGTTTAGCCACCAGTTTTATCCTTGCCCAGGTGAGGATGCTCAGAAAGGGCACCCGAGCAGAGCACTCGTTGCACTTCTATAGGTCACATCACATGATTTTACAGGAAGATCGACCATATATCCAATATATGTCAGTGTCAGGGAAACATCCTTTCTGACACCTGCACAAATGGTAAAAAACACTATGAATTTCAGRCAGCCACCAACTTATTGCAGGGCTATAACTGAATGGTTCAAAACCATGCTTGTGAATGAAAGAAGTGCAATAGCCTTTTGGATTAACATAAAGTGCCCCCCTCCCATAAAAGAAGTTACACCTTGAAGAAGGGCCTGAGGCTGTTTGGACACTTGCCGGGCTACTCCCTAGCAGTCCCTAAAAGYTGGAATAAGCGACAACCAGCGAGCCAGTGTCGCAGTGCCTGTCTCATAAATGACAGCAGTCTACATCTGTGGGCCACCGCACTCCACTTTCGTATCGTGAGTGCCTCTTTTGTATACACAGCCCTAACTTAGGCCAGAGCAAGATGCTTTTTTTTTTGCCCCCCCCCGCCTTTTTACTTTCTTTCTTTTTTAATTTGCTTGCTTAGGGATTTTCTATTCTTTAATATAGCAAGTATCTGTGGAACCATAAATATCAATACTTTTATATCAAGATTCCTGAAGAAACTGTATTTTAAGCTGGCCAATTGTTTCCCAGCAAAGCAGTGTTTCATCAGCAAATCCTGATGTGCTGACACAGAGCTATGTGCAGACACACACTCGTCTCCAYGAATTTTGCCAAGACTGAGGCAGGACTTGGTGTGGGGGGGCAGGTTTCCTCCCCGCTCGCCTGGCAGCCCGTGCAGGACTGCCGGCTCCCTGGCGCTGCTCTGCCGCACGGCGCAGGGACATCAGCGCTCCTGCGATGTCCCTGCACCCTCCCYGGCCTCCCCACGCTGGAGCTGCTCAGCGCAGAGCGTGGAAACCGCGGGACACCCCACTTGCACTGCACTCTCAAAAGCTGCTTGTTTTGCAAACTTAGACACCAAACRCCTCGCTAGAGCTTAGTTTCCCACCAGTGAGCACAGAAAACAGGGAGACCCTGGCTGAGCCCTGGGGCCAGAGCAGCTTGGGGCTCTCAGCATTCCCAGCTTTCCTGGGAAACAGTCACAGGCCAGGCAGCAGCAGCAGCAATTAGGGATCAGCCCAGAGGCTAGCTGGGTCCTGCTGAAGGAAGGAAGCCCCTGCACTCCCATTTTCTTTGGAGAATGGGGAGGAAGAGGAACTTTCAGGAATTTCTCTTTAGCAGAAAACTTTAAAGAAAACTGCAGTTCCCACACTGATGTGGAATGCAAACTTTTCTGAAACACGACATTCCCACAGCCTGGGAGCTCCACGTTTCATCCACCTCTGTCTATATCAGGCATCTGAAGAAAACACCACCCTTTTCTCAGGAAACTTAGTACATAGCTCTGCAATCTAGGTCAGTTTTGCTTATTGCCTTTAAAAAGTGAATCAGTAAGAACAGGTTTTTCTAATCATGTATATTATTACATACTGATTTTTCTAGTCTCTCTGTTATAAAAGGCAATTCCCTATATTCCAATTTATGCTTATGTTCCTAAATCATGCATGATAAACCCCTCTTAAAATTTAAGTCTTTCATTTACAAGGCAGATGTAGCTTAGCCAAGAATAAGACAAATTCTCCCTTTCTCCTGACTGCTCCAAATGCAGTATATAGTTACCCTTAAACCTCTTCTCCAAGTCTACTCTCCCATTTCCCTCAGATCCCACTGAACTTTTCCTTCACTGTTTCACTAGTAAGTCGTGAGTTACTGGCAAATGAGAGGAATCGATTAAAAAACCAACCAACCCACTAACCAACCCCACAGAACAAGCAACACATGTACTTGCGAGTACTAGTTCTGGGGGTATTTCTCTTACACTGCCTGTTCTGCCTTTCCCTGCCACATACCCGTGTATGAACCTCCCTTGTTATGTCATCCGGAATTTAGATTGCTCTGCTAAACAGGGACTGCTTCCAGAAGCTTTTCATATCTCAGTAGTTTTTAATCCATATTTAGACAAATTAACTTTGGCCTGTTTTTCGCAGCACCACACTGACTAGAACAGATTTCAAGACCAACTCTGTACAGTTCAGAGGTGTTTAGATTTTTAAACTTCAGTGAGACTAATGACAGAGCTATAGCAGTCTGAAGAAACCACGTCAACCCAGAAGGAACATCTGACCTTCCAAGAAAACGCCAATCTTGTTGCTAATTGGCTAAGGGATAGAAACGAGCCCTTCCTCTCCTGCCCTCCCTGAACACATCTGGTACACACGGAGCTTGTACAGTCACAGTCCTGCAGCAGCAGTGGTCATCCCTCTTCCCCAAAACACGAGAAGGCCTTTGGTCTATGAGTTTGGGACACAAGGAAGTTGCAATTGTCCAAAGCACTTGTTAATTTTACCACTAACCTAGCAAAGATGGAGTAGATGAAAGTGAAACTCAGGATTTGCGGAGCTAGCAGATGAGTTCTGCCAAAACGTAGCTGTGACAGTTGCCTGCTGCCAAGCCTGAATACTTAACCTTTGCCATGTCCCAGAGTGGGGAAAGCAGCAAACAAGGCAAGACGTTGTTCCCGGGCAGCYGCGGTTGGCAGGCTGCTGCATGCATCAGTTCTAGGATCCTGACACACCAGTCTGACATCAGCCCCAGTGAGTATGAGGCCAGGACCTCATATGTTAGTGTGTACTTACTCCCTGCTTGAGGTTTTCCATTTGGGAGTAAAACGGCCTCAGTTTTGTTGCAATATAATCAAAGCTAAGACATGGCAAAAGTTGGGAGGCGATCACTATGCTTTTGCAGCTATTAGCACCATAAATTTAGGTGTCAATATTAAAGTCCTACAGCACTTGCGGAAAACAGATCTCCTAAGGAGGTATTCTGGTGTTAAACAGGAATAAATAGCATAGTGAACCACAGTTTAAAACCTGCTGAACTAAAAAGGCTAAATGTTGAAGTGAATAGGGGAATCTCACTGTGGTTACTATTTTATTCACGCACACTCTGCTCTGGTTCTTATCTTCAAAGTTGATGTTTCTTTCATTATGTTTATTTCAGAAATTAAAGTGAACCAATGATATTTCATTATCTGTCCAAACAGAGACAGAGATGCTAGCTGCGGCAAAGTATCTGAAACTGAACTCCCTATTCTCCTTCTTAAAAGAATTCCATGTGATTTCTACCTGAAGGTAGAATTCCTAGGATAATTAGAAACACCTTCTGCAATGCTGGACTTTGCAATGTTTCAACTGCAGATACAGGCATTTGAGCGTAAACGTAGTTCTTTTCGCAAGCTAATTAAATGCTTGGCCATTCTGCTAAATCTGCCTTTGAGAGCATGAATTAATATTGTTTGTAATGTTGCCTGTTAAAATATGTAAACCTGTGGCCCAGCAACTGGTTCATTTCTTATACCACTAACTTAGTCCTGACTGGAAACCTGCCTTGGAGGCAAAGACCTCTGTATTTCTACTAGCTGCGCCCTGACCACTGAGCATCCCCAGGATGTCCAGGCCCTCCAGGCAGAGCCATTATTTTTTTCTGCCTGCCTTGCCAYGGCATGTCATGCAGCACAATGGACTGCCTTTCGATAGGGCTTTACTACAGCTAGGCACAGAGGGAAGGCTGAACACCRCAGGGCTGGGAACTTGATTGTACATGTGAAGGGCATCAGTTATCGCTTAAGAGCGCCCACAGCCTCTACCACATTGCACTGGAGGCACTATAAGCACCAAAGCTGTCATGCACCTTCAGACAGAGATTAAAGAAAGGACATCAGAGTCCTGGGCTCACATGCTGAAACACTAAGCACACAGCAAAGCAGAGCTGAACCATTACCTAAGCATGGGAAATACATAAAGCAATGTCCCCAAGAGATGACTTGGAAGAGTATAATCATATATACATAATCCAGTCCTGCCTGTAAGAACCAAACCTTATCCTTAGGACAGGCCCCTGCATGCAGGTTGGGCCATGGGAAGGGAGAGTCAAAGTCTCATTTCTAGCCTGTTGCACAGCCAGGAAAGACTGGGAGGAAAACCATGACTCCCAATAGTTATCTGAGGTGAGTTACTTCATGATCCGCAGTTACTTGTGATCAAAACTTGGCTGACATCTGACCYGAGCTTCCTGTATCCTTTGCAGTGCTGGAAAGAGCCCAGTTTCACAGTGTCCAGGAACTAATACAGAAATGCATGGTGATGCTAAAATCAGGTGTGCAGCTTGCCATTCCTGTTTCTCAGTGGGAATATACTCTGAGAAAGACTGAAGCAAGTCAGCACTGGGGGAAAAAGAAAAAAAGTGCCAGGATATTTTTGAAACTTGGCACATAGGAAGTGAAATTTCTAAACAGAGGATGTTCCTCCTACTTGAAATGTAAGGAGGTTAAAGAAGGATGAAACTTGCCTTCTTAGCACCATCCTTTTTGCTTTCTCCAAAGAGTTCTAGGCCTATAAATAAAGAATATAACTGCCAGTGAGAGCCAAGAGTATGAGTATTTTATACAAAATGCAGCAAACGAATTAGCCTTTCCTACAGTTAATGAGAAGTGAAATGCACTGTCTTATCCCATGGCTTACCTTGGCGGAAATCTCMCGACTGTTTCCTGGCATCTGAAAGGCATGTTCTGGGCATAGGCATCAGTGGAGGCTCCTGCCTTCCCCTGCCAGGTGGAAAGGCCAGGCAATATGTTCTCCAGGTCCTGCAGAAAGCAAGAGAACCATTGAGTGTCCTGTCAGTCACAATCAGGCTGAGCTGAGCAATTTGCTTTAAGGAAATTGGAGCTTTGTGAAATTGAAGGCTGATCTGTGGGGGTTTGCAAATGCTCTGTAGCTATATTTTGTAATAATCTGGAAACAACTGGAAAGTACTAATTTGAAAAAGTTCTAAATAAAGTGAYATCTTCCTTGCAAAACACTTTCTGAAACCAAAGCAGACAAGAAGACAGTGTAACTCATTTTCTATTTATTAGTTACATAACAGAAGTCAGCAACTGAGCTAAGAAGTGCTACACACACAGTCCAATGTTTTTGCTTATATACACAATCATATTTTATGCAAAATTATTTATTCTTATGTCARTAAGACTTTATAGCTTGGACATCATAATAAAAATTTGGCTGACAAAAGCAAATTCAGTTCACTTAAATAAGATTAGTAAGGTTTAACCAGTTTGCTTTTGCCCTTTTCTTTTTTTCTTCTCCAGCTTATGAATAGCTCTATGAATAGAGTATTACTGTGAGAGGACTAAAGGCCAGAGAGAAAAATAATGTCATACCAGCCACCTTGCCACACTGAAAATAAAAAAAAATAAGTTTAGTTAGTCCTAAGTTATTTAGTCAGTTATTTAGTTAGTTAAGTCCTATACATGATAGAAACAAGAAAGAAAAACACTATATTCTCCAAATTCTATATAGACACCAGAAAAGACATAAAACAAGAATTCTTATGATTACCATTTCACATACTGAAAGTTCTCTTTCTTGAAGAGATTAAATATTAGATATATACATAAAGACCATGAATGGAGCTAAAGCAGGGAGTGTGCATTATTTGTAAATCTGAGGAAGGCAGACTAGGGGGAAGGAGGGAAGAGATCGTGGCACCAGAGTGACTCTCATAGGAGTTAACTTTCCAAGGAACACACCTTCATTACAAGAGATTCCTACTCAGGACACTAATCTACTTTTTGTGCCCTCACAGGACAATATGGAGTTTGAAGGTACAATAAAATATCACAACAGACAATACCCATTTACTTAAATCAGTTGAAGACCTGGTCTAGAGTTCTTACAATAGCCTCAACATTTGTGCTTAGATATTTAAGTTTTTCTGGTTGTTAACTGCAACTGCTGTTAACACAGATAAAATGAAAACTGTAGGTGCTTTGTAAATGACTGGAACAAGTGACATTTGACTTATGCAATCCTTTCTTATGTCTGTGGCCCGCTAGGAGCTGCACTATTTAAGTTAACTGCTCAAAGAAGGTTGGCCCAGTTAAGGTGCAAATCCAAAAACTGCACTGAAGTAAACATGCTTCAGCAGAAGCTTCTTCTTCCCTGTCCTTTCTTTTTGCAACAAATACTCCTCTCCAGTATCAGCAGAGAGAACACAGCAATTCAAGATGCTTTATTTTTGATGAAAGGTAAAGCTAAGGACCCAGACGCATGCAGGTAATAAATGCTCATTTGCAGCCTTGACATTGAGGACTCAGAGATTTTTCGGTTGCTCTGTGCTTGTGTGTGTATTAATAAATTACGTCATTGTGATGTTACAGAGTAACCCCGAGGAAATACCCTTGACAAGACTTACGTTTCTTAAGAGTAATGAAATCCATTCTTCATGTGGCAGAAGCAATCAAGAGCACAGTGCTACCTGCTGTTATATTTGTGTTTTGCCTTCACTATGGGCTAAGACATCTGCAACTAGGCTACAACTGGTAAGCGGCCTGTGAAGAGGGAAATCTCCAGGCTTTGCTGAGAAGAGTATAATCAGCAACATGCCATTTGCTTTGTACACAAAACAATATGTGGGTTTGGAAGCAGCTAGAAACTACTACCATGCATATATACATTAAGACAAATCAGCTTCTCTTTCACAAGCTGAATTTTTTTTTGTATCTCTTTTTCTCCCAAAGAAATCACAGCATGTCATACTCCATCTCTGTCAGAGCATTTGAATTAGACGTACTAATGTTTGCTGTGTTTACATAGCAGTTTAATCTGCTGTTGAACCTCATCCTCAATGTGGCGTATCCAACACACAGACACTTTTAGCTCTCTTTGAATGCGAGTTTCTGAGATTGATCTCCTGCTCTCTGGGAATACTGCACTAGTGTTTAGGATGGAGTCCTGGCACTCCTCACTGTGCTATAACAGTATAGAAAATAGCTGGGAATAGCTTGAAGTCCTGAGCAGAAGTGTCTGCTGCCTCTTCCGAAAATGCCAGTCCACACAAGAAAATAAACAAGTTCATTGAATGGGACTGAATGCACAGATTTAACCCACAACGAGAGGTATGGTTTATACACAAAYGGAGTACGACCGAAAACTGAAGTGGAACTTTCAGGCTACCTGACATGTCTGTATGTTCATGTAGCTAATGCCCTTAACATCAGCATAATTTTCTGATTCCTGCATATTTAAAACTGTAATTTTATCATCAAAATACCAGAAGTTCTCTTGAATTAATGCAATTTGCCTACTTAGTTTATTTTTAAATAATAAATTTCACACAGTAGCTTTCAGCATTCCCATCTCTAGATATCTACGTCAAGCTACCATTCAATTTTTAGTCATTCACTCGGTAATTACACTTTAAATCTTAACTTTTACTTGCTCTACCGATTAGCTAGCATGTTTAGTTTAATTTTATAAATGTATCTTGGTATCAATATAAAATTTGAGGATGAAGCATTTAATAATCTAAACTCATGACTGTGCAACAAAGGTGAGTGCAAAAAGGGATTAGGCAAGGAAAGCAGACTTCGCACTCCAAACCATCTGTTTGCACCCTGACTCCCTGAAGTACATTGTGAGCATATGCTTCCTTACCTTTTGAAGGCCAATAAATCCTAATTAATTTGATTTTCAGTATATTGCCATTGCAGAATTGCTAAAGAAGCTCATGAAACGATGGGAAAGACAAACTCAAAGAACTGGACTAAAGAGCTACAATCACATCCCAGCAGCCTGCTCCTATTCCCATGCTTTGGAAGGGATAAGGCAGCCCCCATACCTCAGTACCTGCAAGAAATAACTGTGTGCAATATCCAAGGAATAGATTTATTGTAGTGACATTTTATAGCTGATATGTGGCCAAGTGAACTAAGTTTTATTAGACTTGGTCCTGTTAATCATCACTGTAACCTCAGCAGCCTTTTCTAGATCAAGACTTAGGGTACACAGCCACATAACTACAATCATGTCAAACATGTCCGAGGCACAGGAGTCATGCTTCAGCAGACTGAGAGCCTCAGGAAGGTCAAGATCCCCAGGGTGGCTGCCTTCCTCTACTTGAGCACTGAGGTCTGTTCCCTCTCAGTGACCTCTCTGCTATGGAAGTCCCCTGGACTTTGACTAGTAGAAAGGCACATATAATTGGTTCCCATCCAAACAGACTTTGATCCCTCCAAAACATGCAGCAAAGTAATTCATCTCCCAATAGCCTGTTCTTATTTTACAGTGGCAGTTTTCTAAAAGAGCATCTCATGGTCTTAAAACACACAGGGGTGAGCAGTAAGCATTTACTTGGCTTATCAGAGCAAAATCTTTAAAGAGATATTGTCCCTGCAATATTGTCACTGTCTCTTYCTGCGGCCTCATCAGATTCAGGTTGGGGAGGAGACTATTGAAAAAGCATTCTGTCAATAAAATCAGGGAAATGAGGATGAGCAGTTTATTCACCAATTGCAGCACATCATACCTGTCTCCTACTAAGGCATTTCTATTTATCAGCTCCTCATTAGCTGCTTTTAAGCACATCTATCCTGCTCAATGGCTTTGTGGCAACAGGCTTCACAAAAGGCAAGGCRTATGCTACTACATGAAGTTTCAAGGTGTTAGCTTGGCTACTCCAGAAAATAACAACCTGCCATATGTGTAATCAACAGCTACTGGAAACGCAGCAGTACTTCACTTTCAGCTTCAAAATGGAGAGAAGCAGAAGCTACCAGCTCACCACTAGGGCTCTACTGCAGACGGCTGCCTCAGAGTTTGAAGGACACAGCACACCAAGGATCTTAACGAGAGCTCCCCACAGAAACGAATCCTTTGCAGAGCACTTCTGAAAGCAGAGCCTTGTTTGTTACAGGTGCWTTAAACAATGCCTCTGTGCCAGATGCCCACTTCTTCAAGAACAAAAAACCCTGAGGCTCCTGAAGATAGAGCAAATCAAGCACTTCAGGGTTAAGAAGCACACATGTTCTTATTCATGTGAASGAAGGATATGTACGTGTATGAAGGGCTGGGCACCTGTTTTCTCTACAACGACTTCCTTCTGCAGACTTCCAAGAGGCAAACTCTGTCCCCTACAGCAAGCACCATTGAACTCAGTGCAGATAAAGGGTATCCTCTGAGAAGTCTTTCACAGTATTAGGATACCATCCCCTCTACGAGTGAGTACAGTTCCTGCTATGAAGTGATGTTTTGCTTTGTATTCGTCTTTTATAGTACTTTCAAAGCTCTCTCAAGTACTCCTATCAAATCAAAGGTAGCATAAAATAGTGCCTACATATTTTATCTCTTCCAGTAAGCCAGAGGTGGGAGCAATGGCTACTGTGGGGGCCCAGAACCACTTTTATCTTTCCTAATTCAAGCCCTGGAGTCATATGAAAGTTATGTGCCTGATTCCGTTTTTCTTTTTGCTTCCACAGACTGCATGTTTGAATTGCACTGGCATTTTACGGCAGCCTAATTATATGCTCAGGAAGTTTCCCATGAAAGAAAATCAACATTTTCAGCTAACCTCTTCAGGCTGATAAAATGTCATGGAACAAAGCAAATCTGTGCTGTGTTAGCATCTGTTGAGTATGAGACACCAGCATGACTTACAGAGGGAGGAGGCAGACAGGTGACACAGAAGGTAGCTGAAGAAGCAGCAGATGATCTGTGAGATGGATCTCATCCTCTTTATGACTTGTTGATGACTCCTCCCGATGCACCTCCACTTGCTCTTCATAGYGCACAGTTCCCTATCGTTTTTCCTATCAGCTGATAAAACACAAACACCTCACCTCCGCATATTCTATGCAATATTTTCCACAATACAATTGCAGCAGMTATTGCATCACCTCAGGGATGAGCTCCAGCAAAAACGTACAAGCAGATTAGGGCAAGAGCTAATGCGAATATTCTAACAGAGACTGTGATAACACTAGCAGGATGTTATCTGCTTTCATGCTTTCTTTCAGGATCCAAAAGAAGACTCCTCACTTTGAAAGCTGAGATGTGCCATCTAGTACACGTCTACTCCTATTCAAAATCTGAATTAATGGACCAAAATCACTCCTCACCTATGAAGGGTTCAAAGAACTTCAGAAAGTGCTCTGCAAATTTCTATCCTCATACAAGCAGTAAGGAGAGTCAGAAAACGAATACCAACTACCCTATGCAAAAATAAGAACTGTAACTACAGAGATCTCCCAGGCCCTGTCTTTACYACAGCATGCCAAGCTACCAAAGTTAGCCTCAGCTGTTTTGGGTACTAAAATATGTATAGGTAAGAAGTTAAATCCAGATCTAAATCTCTCTCCTACACTGAACATGAGACATAATTTAGGAAACAGCAGAGCAGAAGGGAGAGCAAGGCACTCCCAGCAGCTGCTGGACGCTGGTAACTCTGTAGCCTGCACAAAGCAGCACTTCTGGAGTCAGCATCAGAAACTGGTTTGTTTCTAGCTTTTTTTTTTTTTTTTTTTTTTTTTTTGGGGGGGGGGAGGGGGGAGAAGCTGAAGCTGCAGTTCTGCTTCACTCAGCTCAAGCCAGCAGTAGCGAAGCCCATGGGCAGAGCACTGGCACCCAGTGCTGCCGGCCGTTCTGTGGGCACAGATGCTGCCAACATCCTGGTGGGCTTCTCGCTGGGCTTTGTGGTCATCAGGCAATGGCTGAAGTTGAAGCAATCCTTCCTCTGACACCCTTCCGAGGCAGCCCTCACGAGCACCACAGACTAACGACCTGGGGGTTGGCCGCTGCTTGGCGGTAAGTGAAGCTTAAGGGTCTCATTCCCGCTCCTTGCACTGCCTGCAGTCAGCCATTTCTACTCCAGAAGCAGAGGTGAAATCCTGCTGAAGCAGAGCGGCAGCATTTTAAACTTATTCCTCACATTTGTTACTGCAAGGGCACCAAAGAAGCCAGCATTAACTGCAGTCACTGCAATAGCAGACCAACACTCACCTAGCACTCCAGGAAACCCTTCTAAAGGTAAAGTTAATAAACTGCAAAAGGGAGGTAATACACCTCTCCTCAGCGGTTTGATGGAAAGGGCATCTGCGACTCTTAGATGAGGTCAGTTCAGCTGCCATCCAGCAGCCCAAAAGCGAAAAACACACACAAGGATTACCTGCAAAGTCACCTTATTTCCTGAATCCTTTAAGAAACCCCAGTGCCACAAATAAACCAAATAAAAACCTGCACAGCTTGCAGAGGCAGCTCAGGGAACACTGATTTTTAAATACTGTGTTAAAGGATCAGTTTCATGGCAATTTTCATACAGAAAGGGAATATACAAGCTTCCATCCCTTAAGAGTCTGTTCTCACACATCAAAAAGCTGCAGTAATCACCCCTCCATGAAAATGGCTGCAAGAGACCTCTCAATGCTGAAACTAYAGAGCTTTCAGCAATGCTTAATTTGTTAAGAAACATCAGTAAAACAAAGTCTTTTGAAATGTGCTTATTATTTAAAGATAAGAAAAACAGGAAGAGAAATGTGTTCACAGGCAGCTGAAATACCAGCACAAGAAATCCTCAAATTAAAAACAAAAAAAGGGGGGKCAGAAAAAAATTTAATCCAGTTCTGCAGTTACTGAGATTTTATATTTGGTGCAAACAGTCACGAAAAATCTAAACAGAGAAATTTGCACATCTGCTCTCACATTTGCACTCCCTTCTGACAGCTGTCCCCAAACCCTYCTTCACGCAACTCCCTGGCCAAAAGGAGCCATTCATCATTTCAGCTGAGTGCCAGAGTTGCAGGTCCCTGGAAATTAGGGTGGATTATTGTGGGATCACAGTAAGATGATGGACTGCCAGTGAGCCCCACTCTACATTTCAAAAGGTATCTCTGCTCAGACTCTGTCACAAACCTCCCCACGGTAAGTTTAGTTTTTTACCTGACTTTCCTCATGGCTTTTTCCATTTTCTAGTTTTGCCATGGACTTAGGCTTTCTTAGCTTTAAGTTGCCCATTGCAGGTCTCAGTGTGCAGTCAACTGCCGCTTGCTGCTTGTGGTGCTGGATGTCTTGCAAAGGCAGCTGTCTTTCTTCTAGAATTGCAGCATTGTCTGGGTAATTTTCTTTGTTATCACCATCTCTGTAAGAAAATAAAAATGAATTTCATCAGGCAGGACTTCAGACAGATGTCAAACCATTATGAAAGAAAGAACAGCAACAAGTTCTTAACTATTCACGGAATTTGAATTTTACCACGTTGGGCTGTCTACATACCAGACAAAAACTGAGTTAATATAATGGTTCTCTCTCAGAGGCTACCATTTATGATCAAACCACAGAAGCTAAACTACTGACTACTGTTAGTATTACTACAAACTCATTCGTGAAGCCACTAAAATAGGCTAGTTGTAAGAACAAAAACATTCTCACATGTAACAACCCCTCCGTATAGCCACTCCTTCTGTCCTTCAGACAGAATTTCAGACCTCAGTTTCAACTAATAAAATCCTAATGGATAGCTGAGAGATGACCTCTCTTCTGGTGTGAAGGTACCACAACTCAGAGAGTTGTATTAAACCCTCCTGAGATTTTTTTTTCCAAAAATAACTTGCTAATTCAACATTTTCTCTTAAGGATTCTCAGTCACCAAACTCGCTTCCCACCTGTGGCTCGTCCCCATCCAGCTGGACACCTGCAGGATGCCTTTGGAGTCAGACACCATTGCTCCTCACCCCTTCTCCTGTGAGTTTGCTCCAAAGCAGTGGTTAGAGGCTTTACATCCCATGGGTATTTCAACAATATGCTGAAGTGTAGCTAATTTTAAAGTATCATCTAATTAAAAAATCCTTCTGAAAGGTTAAGCTGCATCCTCTAGTAATTAACATATACTAGCATAGCCATAAGAGACTTATGCCTCAAGAGTACTTCAGTTAAATTACAATTTGAAGGAATTCTTATTTACAGAGACACTCTTCAACAAGCATAACCTTGCACCATTACAAACTTACAACCACTTTGTACCAGCAGCTGTATAATAAAAGTCAGTATCATAGAATCAGTAAGGTTGGAAGGGACCTCTGGAGATCATCTAGTCCAACCCCCCTGCTCAGCAGGGTCACCTAGAGCATGGTAGACAGAGTTGCATCCAGGTGGGCCTTGAAGATCTCCAGAGAAGGAGACTCCACAACCTCTCTGGGCAACCTGCCCCAGTGCTCCRTCACTCTCCCAGTGAAGAAATTCCCCCTCACGTTCAGGCGGAACTTCCTGTGCTTCAATTTCTGCCCATTGCCTCTTGTCCTGTCACACGGGACAACTGGAAAGAGTTTGTCCCCGTCCCCCTGACACCCTCCCTTCAGGTACTTATCCACATTGATMAGATCCCCCCTCACTCTTCTCCTCCCCAGGCTGAAGAGGCCCAGCTCTCGCAGCTGTTCCTCATAGGGCAGGTGCTCCAGCCCTCTGATCATCTTTGTAGCCCTACACTGGACTCTCTCCAGTAGCTTCACGTCTCTCTTGTACTGGGGAGCCCAGAACTGGACACAGTACTCGAGATGAGACCTCACCAGGGCTGAGTAGAGGGGCAGGATTACCTCCCTCGACCTGCTGGCAACACTCTTCCTAATGCACCCCAGGAGACCATTGGCTTTCTTGGCCACAAGGGCACATTGCTGGCTCATGGTCAGCTTGTCATCCACCAGCACTCCCAGGTCCTTCCTCCTCTGCAGAGCTGCTCTCCAGCAGGTCAGCCCCCAGCTTGTACTGGTGCCTAGGGTTATTTCTCCCTAGGTGCAGGACTCGGCACTTGCCCTTGTTGAACCTCAGGAGGTTCCTCTCTGCCCAACTCTCCAGCCTGTCCAGGTCTCTCTGAATGGCAGCACAGCCCTCAGGTGTGTCAGCCACTCCTCCCAGCTTGGTATCMTCAGCAAACTTGCTGAGGAGGCACTCTGTCCCCTCATCCAGGTTGTTGATGAAGACGTTGAACAGGATGGGACCCAGTCCTGAGCACTGGGGGACGCCACTAGCCACAGGCCTCCAACTGGACTCCACGCCACTGATGACGACCCTCTGAGCTCTGCCTTTCAGCCAGTTCTCAATCCACCTCACTTTCCGCTCGTCTAACCCACACTTCCTGAGCTTCTCTAGGAGGATGTTATGGTGTCAAAAGCCTTGCTGAAGTCAAGGTACACAACGTCCACTGCTCCTCCCTCATCTACCCAGCCAGTCATYCCATCAGAGAAGGCTATCAGGTTGGTTAAGCAGGATTTCCCCTTGGTGAACCCATACTCGCTACTCCTGATCATCATCTTTTCCTCCATATGTCTGGAGATGACATCCAGAATGAGCTGTTCCGTCACCTTTCCAAGGATGGAGGTGAGGCTGAGAAGTCTATAGTTTCCTGGGTCCTCCTTCTTGCCCTTTTTGAAGACTGGGGTGACACTAATATATTAGTATCAGAGATACATCTGAATAACAGTAATATGATGTGAAGCTAAAAATGTAGAACATTATATGTACACTCATGTAACTACAGTATTTAATATATTTAATCCCCATATAATTATTTACATGTAAGCACACAAGGCAAATAGGCATTTACTAGAAACACTAATAGCCTAACAGGTAATACCTCAGAAATTCTCCATTCCCTTGAGATTAGTTCCCTTTTTAATGGTTTAAGAGAATTACTGTAACAGCCTCACATGTTGCCAAAGGATTTCAGACAAAATTTGTGGTAGAATACCTGGGGCTGGAACTGGCTGCTTGATCTTCATGCACAGAGTCTGAATCTCCATCACACCTTAAAAAGGATACAAAATATTTGTTGACTTTCTGGAAGCTGCAGAAATTTAGCTTTTAATAACATCACAGCTCAGCTCAAAGTAAGTATAAATACATTTCTCTTTCTCACACCTTAGCTGGGGTCATTTAACAGCATAGCTTCTCCATGATATTCTAAATCTCAGAGAAGAGAGAGGTTTACACTGTTAAGTATATACAATTTGGTATATCTTCTTCTGCCAGCTGAAAATAATATGACAAAAAACTCAGCTGCTACCATTAAAATTACTGAAAAATTAAAGGAAACTCTACGTTTTAATTGCTTATAATATGCTTCACTTATTAAAAGAATTACAAACAATAACTAGCTAAAGGTGTTTTTCTTCTAGACTCACAGAAATCTTAACAAGAGTGCAGCAGTAATTCTCTGCGGTACAAACAGCAGGGAAAAGAATCCATAAATAAGTTAAATTATAAAGCGATCCCTAGTCTAAGTAGGGAACTCTCAGAAAATTTGTAATGCCTTAAGCATCATAATAAACCAATTCCATCCCACTTAGTTTAAAATTTCAACAACAGAATTTGTTCCTAAGCCATACAGCCGCATCACCAAAAAAGAACTCCTGATAAATATGCTAAATGCTCCGGTGTTGACCAATATATCATGTAGCATGTCTTAACTTTGCAGACTGATACACCTGCGAAACCCAAAAGCAGTTTTCCTTCAAATACRCATATATGCATATAAATAAATAAATAAATATGCATACACTTCCAACAAATAGGTATACATCCTTCCAGGGTGTTAGCTCTTGGCACAAGCTGGAGCTCTCTCCCCACRCTCTGCTCGCGCTCACCCGCACAGGGCTCTGCGCAGGCCTGCATCACTTGAAGTTTGCTGGCAGAGGAATCTACTCTTCATGAGGGAAGCAGCCTGTACTTCCGCTGATTCGTTAAATTTTCAGAAGAGCTACCCAGCTTAGGACAGAGCACATTAAGGGATAAATTCATAGCTCTGCATATTCTTCTTTCCCACTGTTCCTCTGCCAGTATCTTTAGCAAAAGCCAGACTGCTGCAGGAATAATTTAAAGGGATGCTCAAGTGTTTACAATTCTAGTACGTTATCAGCATTTAGGTGAAAGCATTTGCTGCACATGACCCGAACACACACCCACAGTGGTGKGCCCCACCTAATCACATGGGTGCAGTTCTCCCCACAAGGCAAACGGGGATGACAGACRGAAGAAAGGGGTTGATTTACACATAAAATGAATTAATTCACTGAAGAAATAAATGTAGCTTTGTTTGCCTCCTGATGTCAGTCACACCGTCTCCTTTGGTCCAGTAATTATCTTATGGGTTTCTGACACCAGTAAGGGTAGGGGATGGAAGTGTAACAGGGGTGCAAAGAGGGAACTCTGGTATAAAAGGAACTGGGAACCTGGACAGAAAACATGATGAAAAATTGCAGAGGAAGAAAGACATGGGAAGGAAATGCACAGGGAGGAGGCAACAATAAGGGCAGGGAGGGTGCTGAGCCATGAGAGCAGAGCAAGGTGCCACCAGACATGTYGTGCGCCTTGCTGCAGGCAATGGGAGCCAGACCAAAAGGGACCCTCTCCCTCCTCGTGTGCCATGGGCAGATGAGGCGGGAGGAAGCAGCTCAGGCTCCAGTTCCTCTCATCTCCTCTTCTGCCCAGCTGAGCCTGCTCTGTACCACAAGCTGTGGCCTTTGACCCTGCAACACCATTTTGGCAATAGAGAACAGTCTCTGGAGGGATGATGGGCGACTAAGCGCAGGCTGATCAGCTAAGGCTATGTGTGCATACCTGCGTGCGAGCTCCTTAATTTGGGGAAATGCCTTGGGGGTTGCTTTCATTGAGTTGGCTGTTACAAGGATGATCTTGAGAAGCAGAGAGCCTTACCTAGCACCCGCAACTGATTAAAGTCACAAATCAGGACACAACATACAAACAACAGCAGTAAGCATAATACAATGTATTTAAGTAATAGGTAAGTAGCAGAGGGAAGGATAAAAAATAATGTATCAAAGAAAGAGAGAGTGTCCATCGTATAATAAAAAGAAATTGTGAGGACATTCAGACACACTAAATCTTAAATTATTAATAGACATTCTTCTCTCTGTAAGAACAAATATTAACTTTGGCACCTCACTGACACAAGACAGTGCTTGAGGCTGACTGTAGCAGGACCTTTAAAAAGATGAATTCATAATATGAAGAAAATATCCATCATTAAAACATCAAGTATTTTAAATGGTTCCTTTAAGAAAYGCAGCTTATGTGATCATGCCACTTGCATGTATGAACACACACATGCACACACTACTCTCCTCCCACCAGTAACCTGTAAATCTCATTATACAATTGCAGCTATCTTTAACAGAYAGAGGGATATTCACGAACTGGATAAGTGTTGTGAAAGCATGTGAGCAGGTAGTGAAGACAGATTCCACTAATCCAAAAACTGCAGCAATATCTCACTCATTACCAAAACAGTGCACATGCCAGAACAGTTTCAATCATAAACCCATATGGGTTGAAGCGTACAYTGGGCAGGAAATTCTTTTCACAAAGCCAGTGTTGTGTATCCTTTTCCTTGAGTGCCCAATCCAACCACAGATTGACAGAGATGACTCTTAAACATAAATAAATCCATTACTGATCTTAGGGTACTGGCCAGAGTCAGGTCAAGGACGGGATCCCAGTCCAGACGGACTGCTGCTCCAGTTCTGTAGGGCAATGCCTGTGGGCATTTCTTCGAGATTTCTGATTTGTCTTTTTAATTTTTTTCTACCCTTTTCATCCTTCCATAGAAACCATTTCAGTACAGCTAGAAATTGCCTCCTTTTGCAGACCTGACCTTTAAGATGCTCACATGAACAACTTCTCCACCAGGCTGTACGCATGGCTTGCTGGGAGTGCAGCAGCCCTAGGCATTTGCCTTATCTGCAGAAATGTTCCTGAAAATATTGTATTACTGATTTTATATCATTCACAAAGTCCTGATTTTGCCTTTGCCACAATTTAAGACAGAAATTGTCAAATGGGATTGTCTAAGGCTGAAAAGCAAGCTCTCTCTTTATTCTGGTAAACAGAAGTGACCTCTTTTCAGATATGCCCAGCAAAAACAACTAGTGCTGAAATCAGTAAGAATTGTGTACTCTCAGCACTTCTCATAAACAGTCTTTGGTGAAAAGGCTCTAAACAGGATTTAGGGAACTCTACTCTAGAAATGAGGTCTGACTATTTGGACAATGCTTTTTGATACTGTGGTTCTCTTGCTTTGTTTTCTAAAAGCACTTTTCTATTACTGTGTTTGTAAAGAGAAGATTAAAAGTTAGAGCCACTAAAATAAAACCTAAAATAAACTAAAAAACTCAAACTAAAAAAAAAAAAAACAAAAAAGAAGATTAAATAAGGGAGATTCAACTTTCAACTTTTGGGCAGTTACTGGCCAATTCCCAGCTCAACAGGCTGTTGCCCCCGAGCTTAGCACTGCACTGAGCACATCCCTCTCCTGCTGTCCTTGCCTGGGAGCAGCATGGACACTACAGGAAGCCTTTCTGCCCTCCTGGCCCTTGTCTTAATGGTTATGTGAAGCAGCACAGAGAAGTGCCATCACCTTCGTGTCCTGGACAACCCAAAGTGTATGGCAGGTATAGAGGCATCTGCAGGGGACTCTCTACATGAAACAATGAAAGTACACAAGGGACAGAGAAAAATACAGAGAAAAATATGAAAAATGTAATTCCTATAATCTGGCTATTCTTCTATGAAGGGAGAGCATCCCAAAATTTTACAGATCAAAATGCATGATTTAACCAATAGGAACAAAGCAAACATAATTAAAAAGAAATTAATGACTTATTAGCTTCTGTTAAATCTCTTGGTATTTACCACAATCACACAGAAAGAGTGACTAAATTAAAATCTCAAACCAGGACAGGAATGTAAGAGGCTGAAAGTCATTTAGATCTCTATAAATTGTTACATCTCTTCTSCTTTAGTAATTCTGACAACACTTAGGAGTGGCTCAGACTGAATTACAACTTGGCCTTGTTTTCAGAATAGATTATCTCCCCAGAACACTTAAGCAAACAGTATTTTAGCAATATAAAACTCACCTAACACACAAACAAATCTATAAATCATTTCCTTCTTGAGAAATCTCTTGGCACATTAGTGCTGAACAGTCTTCACTAAAAGCTTTTGAAACAATCAAAAGCATGTAAAATAAAAACATTCAACACCGAAACTGAAGTAGTTTAGACAAAAAAAAATAAAGAACATTTTATTTGTAATAGTTACTAAAGCCTTTGCCTTACTAACTTTCTAATGTTCTCCCTTGGCTTGTTCTGTTATCTCTTTGTAAGACACAAACACACAAAAGATCAGCATATGTACCCTTATTTTCAAGATACACAGGAAAGTCCTCCTAATAGGTTTATTGAATAGATTGCAAGGAAACAATGCATTTGGTTCTTTGTTTGTCTAAAGCACAATTATTTTGTTCAAAATATTTACAAAGAATTTTTTTTTCTAGTAATGCTTGCAGGAAGTACAGACCATGTGTTCTTAGAAAACTGACACACTCGTGTTTCTCAAGATCACCAGGATCACAAGTAAGCAGTATTTTCATATGAGATTTACATTATACTGAAAGTCATGCATTTAAACATGTGTGATGTGCATCAAAAAACCTATTTCGCCAGAAAGAATTTAACTGCTAAATGGTTACACGGCATGTAAAGGCAGTGTTTTATGCAATCTTTCCCATACTCTCAACAATATATGCAGATACAGAAAACCAAACCAAAAAACATGACAGAAGGCTTGGGATTTCTCACATAATAGTACTTACAGTTATTCTCAATGGTAGCTAAACTCAGCATTAGTATTTAAGAATAAGGCACATCTTGAAAGTGTTCACTTACTCTGCTAAAGCTGTGGTGCTCACGGAATTATCCTGAATGCTGAAACAGAAACAAGAAAACATCAGATAGGTCAGCAAGGCAGGCAGGCTCCCTGGCTGCCGCTCAGCTCTCGGAGCATGCACAAACATGGCATTGCAAGGCAAGGCTCTGTGTCGGCTCCGCAGGCACGACCGTACCTCAGCCTGCTCTGCACATGCTCGCAATCACGGAACCGTACGGATTAGCCCTACAACACTCACAAAGCCCATCCAGCAGCACTTGGAATTAATATGGGGATGCAGGTAGTCTGCGAGGCTCAGGAAGGGGTCATATTTTTCCATAACTGTAATAGTGCTGTTAAAGAGACTTAGGTTTATAAATGAGTAGGTGGTATTCTGTTCCTTAAACATCTGTTCTTTGTAATTGGCTCATCAAACATTTTTTTTAATTACTTAAAATAGGGTTGCTCAGTTAAGATCTCTGGAGGCTTTTTCCCTGCTTCTTTAGTGGTCTCTTACACACTCAGCTCATGGTCAAATCCCAGGGGAAGCTGTGAAAAAAAAATCATCTGGCAGGAAGGACAGTTCAAGCAGCAAAAGGCTGTTAAGCGAACAGCAAGCAACAGACGAAACCATTCCTATGAAAGGAATAGGCTGCTGCCCTCCTGCAGCAAAATGCCTCCGACCTGATGTAATGCACCCAGCGACGGTCCACTCGGGAGAGAGCGAGCAAACGGCTCCTGGCGCCGCGCTGGAATTGGTCCTGTAAACACGCTGCTGGATCAGCCCAAAACCTGACAGCAGCAAGGGGGATGGCAATAATCCCTCACTGCTGCGCCCTGGGGCTGCGGGGAGGCGCCGCGTCCCTCCCGCAGCAGCCCGCGCCGCACGCACGGGGGACGCGGCCCCGTCCGGGCACAGCGGTGCACACCCCACCTGCTCACCCTCCCTCCCAGCCTTCCTGCCTGCGCGCACTCGCGGATCTGCTCTTCTCTTTCTCGTATCTGTATGAACCGTGATTTACATCACGGCACAAATTACCTGGGGATCAGAATATACGGCCAGTTTATAGTGACTTCTGCCCTACCGAGAAGAAGGTTTTGTGAGAGGAGAGTGGATAGAAAAGCTAAATTTGATGGCTAGCATTTGAATCCTGCCTATGTTTACATTTCTTCTCCATTTCCAGTTATTAAGGTCTGACTGTACAAATGTAAACATCTTTATTGTTTCCTCTACTTGCAGGAGAGCATGTGAATAAAAGATATGCTTCTAGCTCTTGTGGAAATCAAAAGTTCRATTTATGTGCACAAAAAAACGAGGGGGTAATTACAAAATCATAGATCACCTTTAAAAAATTAATGTCATTACGTGTAAGCACTTGGCTCTTGATTTTGAAGGCTCAGGCTAGGTGCAGCGGGTATTTCAGTTGTGTAATGGAGGAATCCCAACTTTTTATCACAAAATCACATCAGTAAGCATCACGGCCTGTTTGGAGCAGAGCTCAGAAAGAGTGTGTGTATACTATATCTCCACTACCCTACACACATGCATACACATAACACAAAAGGGGAATGAACATGGAATATTCTTGGAAACAGAATTTTTGCATTACTGCATATAAATTTAAGGTCCAATTCTCTGCTAATTCATACCACATACAAACATGCTAATAGTAGTGCTTTGCTGTTAATACTAGCAGTAGAGTATGTTGGAAGACCAGTTTGTAAAACAGGGACACTCAAGACTGAAACCAAGTTAAAAAATGTCATCTCTTTTACATTATTTGTATGAATTTCAGTACTTTAGTCACAAACTTACTTCCATTTGTTTAAATAATCGTGTTTTATCAGTGTTACTGGATAATCTCTAACAAGAGCTAAGGTTGTGAAATTATTCAACAAAAAGAGATTCCATGTAAAATAGAAGAGTATTGATAAATGCACAAAAGTAAAGGCCAAATAAAACAAGGATCAGTTCGCAGCTAAAGTTCAAACAGGAAGATGAAAGCGGGCTGCTCCTGGAGGGACCCAGGGAAGGAACCACGACTTAACTTTCCTTCCCTCCCTTTATTCCCAGAGGAACTAATCTCCCCCTTGAAGGGGAAAAGCTTATTTCACCACCGGCGCGGCCCCGGGTCTGTCGCCAGCCCCACGTCTCCTCGCTGAGTCGCACGCGCCTGCTGCGGGCAGAAGCGCCGCGGCCTCCCCGCCGCACGGGCGAGAGCCAAAGACGCCAGACGCTGCGCCTCGCGCCCCCGCCGAGCCCCAGCACAGCTATACGCAGGGAAATACCGCCGACAGCGCCGCGCTCCCAGTAACGCAGCTTAGGCCTGAAATACTATAAAACATCACTCTTCAACGTATCACAGCTCTCAGCGCCAGATGCATTTCTTCGCTGCTTTCAGATAACATGCCAGGTCTCTCATCATGCTGTACGTGCGTGAGCTTTGGATTTCACCACTGAACAGCATCAGAAGCAGGTATACTCGTAATGACCTTGTATTTTGAAGTCACTATAAAGTACATCTTTCTATTCTGAAAGTAAAGGCTTTTTATCAATTTTTCATTAGTTATGCTGGACAGTGTGAGTGATTCATATTTTTGCAAAATCTTGCTTATACAAAAACACTTCCTCTCTCAAAAAGCTTCCCATTTTGCACCCAGTTTTTTCATCCTCTTTTGCCAAAAGTCGGTCAAGCCAACATAAATATCACACGCCAAGTCTCAGCTGACAATAAAAATGTTGGAGAATTCCAAAGCAAACATCTACATGTATTCTGGAGATACCAGGATTAAGAAATATGTCGCTTTTCACTCCTGAAAATTTGACTAATATATATTGCCTTTTTATGGCTGTAAAATAGACTGGCATAGAAATTCCAGTCTTTGTTTAGTTTGTATCACCAAGAGCATTACTGCTAGATTAGGAAGAAGACTGAGATGGGAATCACTCAGCCTGCAGCTCAGTTTTGCACACGCTAAAGACACAAGCACAATACAAACGATACGCTGCTAAGCTCAGAGCAGCATCGCTGGCACTATAAACCCGTATCCGCCAGCGAACGCTTTATGCAGAGAGTAAGGTGCAGTTGCAAAAGGAGAGAGAGGTCGTGTGGCAAAAGCGGGCACAAGTAGTTTTAGCTTCAGGAGACCAGAAGAGAGCGCAGTCAAGATCAAAACGTCAGAAAAGGGGGAGGAAAGAGGAAGCTAGCCAGGCTGTAGCTGTCCAAAYGGCCATCCACCCGCAAACTTTGTAACAGCTTGGTTTCTCTGAGCTTCGATTTCCAGACTTTGCCCATCTGGTCTGAGCAAATGACTGTTCTCTCAAGGGGATTTTTGGCTGAAGCAGATGATGAGACCTTTCAACCTTAACTACAGAATAATGAAGAATTTCCACTGGGAAATAAGCTGTTCGCTTAGAGGGAGAATTATGTATTTACAAAGAAATCTAAATTCTCTAAGGTCTACTATCTGCTAAAGACAAATCCAGTGCAGTCCTGGAGAGCATGATTAGCATTTATTGCAGGACCGTTTTCTTTATTATTMTTGGTTATTCCACAGAGTCCCAAGTGCTTGTGTTGAAACTGCTGCATCAGAGGCAGATGGATTTTGCACTGCAGCTCGGCCGGACAAGGGAGCCGTGCGGGAAGCCGAGGAGGAGTGCCACGGCCCCGGCGCACCGCGCGGAGCCCCAGGCGCCTCCCTCCGGCTGCTGGGAAGACGTTACTCATGTTCCACTACCCAAACGCAGGGAAAGTTGGAAGGAGATCCCCCACTGCCTCTCTGCACTAAGTCAAGTCGTCCCTGCCAGAACTGTCTGAGTTCAAAGACTCATAAAATATTGAGCAAATTTGTTTGCCTTGGAATATGTGTCCTGCTGTCAAAGAGCAACACCTTGAGCTCCCAGGGCTCCAGCTGCATCCAACAGTCCACCGTCTCCCCCCTGAATTGTGGAAATGGGGAGACAMACCTACACCTACCCGTAGGTGCACACGGCACGCGCTTTCACGGACAAAATACAGCCAGCCCCTCCAAAGAGCTAGTGATATATGTTTGCTTGCCAAATCATGCTGTCATTTCTGAGGTCACCATTATGACTGAATATTTTGATATAAGTAGAAAACAAACTGACGCTCTCCGCAGTCACTCGGCTCTGCCATGAGCAAGCCCCTTCTCTTCCTGCACACTGGAGTTTCTAATGAGATGAGAGTAGGGCTTCTTCTGCAACAAAATGTTTGCACCATGGATGATCTATCATGCCAGTGCCTTGTCCTTTCTTCAAAAGGGATCCTGCAGGATGTTTTATGCCATTTTCCAATSAGTAAGGCGGAGAGCAAGGAACTGCCATGTGAGAGAGAGGTCACATGCCTCTTTCCTGTAGTGATAAATACTGAACACTATGCTCAGCAGCTCAAAATATTCACGTGTTCACTGACTTGCTTTCTTGACATGCAGCCTGCCTTTGCATGGATAACATTCTCAGAGAAATCAGGACATGTCTTAAGACAAAWTAAACTAAAATACAGCAATTACATGCAGGAGCCAGTTTGCCAGCACTCACTCCGGTTTCTCTCTCTTTGATTTTCGCAGTGACCTAATTAGCACATCATCTGAATGAACGGACCTGGGGGAAAAAAACGTTCAGTTGATCCTGCTGTACATCTTGAAATGCACAGAGACACTCACACAGCAAGAGACTGGAGCTGAATGTAGGTGTAGACATATTTGTCATAATCCAATATAGGGCAATTCTGTAAGGCATAAATATGTTGGATTGGATAAAGCATTGTACAACTGCACAGAGCTTCAGGGTTTTATTTTCTGAAGATATTTTGAAGAGCATTCAAATTCGTGCATACACTTCCTTACACTAAAGCCTTCTGAGCAGCGGGCCCAAAAAGCCCATACATGCTTCCTTAGCAGACACAGGTTTGCGCTGGGGGAGATGCACTGTCCTGTAGCCCAAAACGCACAGCCAACCACTCGTCAGATCCCTCCTCTTTCAAAGGGAGAAGTATCATGGAAAYGCACAACTTTGTATAGACTGGAAATTCTGATTTGTAAATGACTGCAGTCCCATCCCTTGGGTTACGTTGGTGGAGCTCCCACACACGCACTGGAGCTTGCGCTAACCCGCCAGGCAGGGATCCTCCTGACAACGTGGTTAAGAGTCGGGTGAGGGAGCCCAAGCCACAGGGCTCCCTGCGGCAAGGCAACACCTCCACTGGGCCCGGGGTTAGCTAGCACAAGCCTCCCTCAGGTAGGTGTGCAGATCTGAGAACGAGTGCTAAGGTATTYGGTATCAGAAACACAGAACTGTGCTCTGTTCTTGTTATTAAAGGACAAGCTACTTTATAAAGTCCAGCTGGCTCTGCTGAAAATCTCTGTAAAGATGACCAGGTTTCATGATCCAGCGTGCACTGGACATGCTGTTCAACCCAGTTGTGTCAGTCTAACTGGTGCTAGTGACTAAGCCTTACAAACACTGTATCTGCTTGATTGCAGTCACCTACAGCAGGTAATTTAGCACTGCCACAGATAAAACTACTTCCAGCAGGGTTACATCACAATTAGGCTAGATTCATCATAGCACTAATTCAAGACCAGGTTTTTCTGTGACAAGGCTGGGAGAAAAAAAATACACAAGCACCTGCACACACACACATACATATATGTATACATACATACATACACACACACTCTACTTGTGCTGAGGTGCCCAGAATGCTTCAATATATTATTACATCTGAAAATAAACCTCATTATTTAAGAAGCCTTGATCTTTACCACTACTTATTTAAGAAAACATCAGAGTTGTAGGAATGACCTCCTTGAACAAGGTTCTGTGCCTGCAATGTCGGCCAGCGCATTGCGTTCCTTCTGCATGTCACAGTAGGAAGAGCAAAGAGGCAAATGAAGGCAAAAACATTGTAAAAAGCAGTACTTGCTCYTTAGTGTACAGATGCGCGGAGAATGTATCTATCTATTGGTAGCAATGTTTTTTGTCTTGTTTTGGCGGTGGTAGTTTTTCTAAACATCGTTCCCTCTTTTTTTATCCCAGCTACCTATAGCGCAAGAGCACTGCAGGTCACATTCCTTCTCCACACTCCCACCCTGGTTAGTTTAGAGACCTACTAAAAACAAAGKAAAACACTAACATTATTAATTAGTATTATATATAGTAAAGTTATTAAGTGCATTAGCATAATCCGGAACAAATATTAAGGAATACCAGGACTGAGGATATTTTGTACTTGGTATTACTTCACTCATTTGTACACAACAGCCTCAGGCAGCACCACAGAGCTCAGCCAGGAATAGGAGCTCATTCTTCTGGATTCACTCTTAAACATGCAATTCCCCTCACCTTCTAGCAGTACAGATCATGTTGAGCTATTAGAATATGATCATATTGGTAGAGGCCATATGAGCAAGAATGCTCATAAATTAATAGTATTAATTAAATTAGAAGTTATTATAAATTCTAAGTTAATACAAATTATAAGTTAAAAGTAATAAAGTTTGTAGGTATAGCTTTCCCAGCATTTTCAAATGCAAAATTAAATGTCAAATTGAGCAATCCTCAATTCTCAAACGACTGAGTACTGGGGAGTAAAAGGATAAAGCAAGCAAACTGTTGTTCATATTTATAATTACTTGTAAAAATATTAACGCCTTTTTCAGTTGGATCTCTTCATCTCTAGATCTGTGCAGCCACATAACCAGTTTGGCTGATGTTAAGTTCAGGCCTGACAAAGACATACCCAAGATATGCTTGAAGATGCCTTTGTGAGTCCTTGCTTTTTGGGGGGAGGATGATTGCTGCAATCTAGGACAAAGCACATTGTTGCTGGACAATCTACTTTTTTTCAGAAAGCAATAAATAAGTAAGAAATCTGTCAAGAAACTGGTTGCTTTTCCCTTTGCAGAGCTTTGACTCATCACTTGGGAATCCCAGTGAATGTATAAACTGTACATATATAGACACACACATGTACGCACGTGTGTACAAACATGTTTCAGTTATGCTTCCAAGCAGCTACTCACAGAAACATAAACTTGAAAAAACTCATTATTTGTCTTTTACCATACTTGCCTGTAGTAATCTACCTACACATGAGGTACCTGGCAAAGCTTGCTCACTGTCCCACGCTCAATTAGCGCTGCAATCTATACCACTTTGTACACCTGCGGCTTTATCTGTGCCGACAGCACACATGACAGAATGACACAAAATGAAGTCTGGGGCAAACAATTTGATAAACCCTGTCAAATGCCAGAGCAGCATAAAACCAACTTACAGCAAGTGCTGCTCAGTGTCTGTGCTTATTCTCACTGACACATACGTAAAACTTCTTTGATGCGCCACTGCTTGTTTACCAGCCATTACGCCTCTTCAAAGGACACACGGCCTCTCCTCCGGCACGGATGTCCCTCCGTAGGTCCCAGTGATGTCTGTGTGAGAGCCCCTGTTAGATTAAAAACAGACTCCCACTGAATTCACTCCAAGCCCCTTTCCAGTTTACAAACCCCTCAGATGTGTGTATTATCCACCGCTCCGGCTACAAGCCAGAAATCCCAAGAGACTGCTCTTGAGCCCTACGCGAAGCTGTGCTGGTTTACACCACCTGGTGATGCTGTCTACAATATTTGTAGCCTAGCAGGGTTGATCCCTTTGACCTGGTGAACCTGAAAACTTTTTGGGTGTATAGYCAGGCAGACCCTTCCAATTCTTGAGTATTTCTTATTTCTAGCTTGTTTCTTATATTCTCTCAARCTATTTTTGTTACACTGCAGGAAAACCTAGCTGGTGCAGACAGATCATTAAGTATTAATGTATAAACTAATCAGAAACTTGAAATGTAAAACTAGACCACTATAAATCATTTCATGTTGTAACATAAGCCACTTTCTATTTATAAATTTAGATCATATTCTGCATATTCTTAATAACAACTACTGTTGATATTACAATCAGGSATGACGACTAAAACTCAGAACAATAGCAATAAATGCAGTTACACATGTATAAACTTTCAGTTAAGACACTTGTAGGATAACAAATAACCAGAACTTCCTCTCCACTGGAAAGAAAAGAAAATACTGGCAGTAACAGATGTATATTTAGGTGTGAATCTTACCTTTCCATTGCATTACYTTGTGCATTTGGAATTTCTGAAAAACTAAAGATAACATTGCTTCGTACATCTGAAGCCCAGGGAACCTCCATTTGCACCCACAGGATACAACTGTGCAAGCCAAAGGATCTCACAGAGAGCTCTTTAATTCCGTTCACTGAAGTCAGTATCCTTTCTTTAAATATATGAATCTTGTTACCTCTTTGCTGAGCGTTTACTAATTTCAGGGACTAGTAGGGTCAGAAAAGGAGTTGATGCCATTAAGCCAGAACTGAGCTAACATGTTTATTTACATGTCCTTTTCTAAACTTGCTACATGCGTCACATAGATCTAAAACAGAGACAGATGCAACTTCTCTCAGGCTCCTCTGRAGCCCCACTGCGCTGTGGTAAGAGGCCATCAGGAGCTGCACTTTGCTGACTTGTTTCTGGTTGTCAATTCAGCACAATATTTCTTCCAACTATCTCACCTCCCAGCTGTACTCAGAGACAGAAAAAGGTGTCCTCACAATTACAAATTTTAGATAGGAAAAAAGACAAAAAAAGAAAAGAATTTGGTGATCAAACAGAAAGTAATTGATCCTGAAGGACATAAAGGGAAGGGAGGAAAGAAATCCAGAATAAATGGAACAAGCAACATGAACAGAGCCTTACAACATGAAGTGCAGTTGTGACTGGCAGTTGGGGGAAGTCTCTTTACTTATGGGCATTAGTTCCTCTACTTTTTTGTGAGTTTATGAAGCTCCAGTTGCTCATTTTCATTTCCACTATGAAAAAAATGCACAGTAATGAGTCCCACTGTTTTTTTTCCAAGTTGTTTTTATTGAATTTCTAGTCACTATAACACACAGTGAACGACACTTGAGAAGCACCGATTCAGACCATTAACTTTTCCAATATCATGATCCATTGACATCAGAAAAGTCTCATCAGTTATAATGTATTTCCTTGAATTTGTACTTCCCTGAGAAGTCACGAATAAGCCATTTAACACTAGCAGCCACAGTCAGCGGTCAACTATTGCTCAGCTTCTACCTTACAATTTAATTTCTTCCTACAAGTAGTCCTCCTCTATCTGACTTCTATTTCTGCCAGGTTTACAGTCTGTGCTGGTATCCTACCACCTACTGTTTTAGTTTCCCAGTAGAATGCCGCATGATGCATTGCTCTACAATACAGATAAAAGCTTGCTCTTCAGAAGTCTGAGAAAGTGTTTAACTCTCAACACTTCTTTTTTTCTTTCCCCTAGGGAGCAAATTATTT
>NW_028186419.1:65103-165890 GCF_003343005.1 Rhea americana
TAGGTAAAGGGAAAGAGAGGAAATTCTCTTTCACCCAAAGGTACCTTCTCAGCAGATTATTTATTTTGACACAGCAAAACAGTCAGGACAAGAGACAGCACACTACAGAAATAAAGTAATACACTCCTGCTACATAATACTCAGCTTTGTGCCACACAACCAGAACCTTACAGAAAATATAAGTAAATAGCACAGAGATCTTTTATACTGATGTGTTCCAATTTACCTTCTCATTACTTAAAACCATTTTCTTTTCTAAGTTGGTTGTTTGAAGAACACATAAACCAGTGGCAGGTGCTGAAACACAYGGACTTAATTTCTTTACATAGCTGAGAAAACATCCACATAACCACGCGCCATCTGTACTCTCTGTTTTTTGGTCTCCTGCTGCACTGCATATTGCTTAGGAGGATGTGCAAGGAAATTCTGCACACTGTTTCTCCAGAACCAGGTCCGGTCTTACTGAACAGGTGCTCATCTTTACCAAAGGCCACTAATGAAAACCCTGCTGTTTCGAAAAGTCGCTCATCTGAACATTAGTCTGGGCTACTTTGCACCATAGCTCKTATCACTTTTCAATCTGCCTCTGTTCTGCAGAACAATTGCCATTAGTTTTAACAACATTTTCAAACTTGAGTATTTACCTACACTATGACATCTTGAGACATTTTTAGTTTGATGTTTAAATACTGAATTAGACGTCTCYTTCCACGCAAGGAAACTACTGCTGTTCTCCTGCACGAAAGAGACCAGCAAGGGGAGAGCCTGTGCAAATGGTGCCCTGTTAAAGACCTGAATCCTGGCACAGCCAGTCCACAGGTGATCAACCACCAAGAGCACATGTGTGCACTGGCCATGCCACTCAACGGCCCCTACAGCGGTCTAGGTTTCGCATGGGGCCTACCTGGGAGCTGCTTCACACCAGCTAGGGGCAGGTCCACCTCCCTGGACCAAGGTAAACCTCACTTAGTGAGATTATGCAAAAGAGATATCTTTTCATCCTGACCTAAAACATCTCACATAGCCCTTAGAAAGAGTATAGTAAGCTGCTGTAACACATGCAGAAGACAGCAGGCAGCCCTTTGGTTATAAAATGCATTCCTTGTGTGTTTTAATTAATCATTTGTTTGGATATGCTCTCATACCAGGTTAGCAATAGATTTGAAAGCTCAAAAAGAATTTGAAAGCAAGAACTTTCTCTGGGATGACCTTGTGTAGCTTCACAACAACTGATGACAAACGACCTCTCTTCAAATAAATTTGGTCTCTCATTAAAACTATTTGTGACTCAAGTATTTCCTGTATAGATCTGCTCAAAATGAAACAGAAGCATATGGGAAAGACATTTGTGCAGGAAGCAGCTTTACCACTTGGCTATCTATTGCAATAGTTTTGTTACAAAAGGGTAGTGAAAATTACTTTTCCTTTTTGAGGCATGTGGATTCTTTGTTGCAGAGAGTATTGAGTGCTCTTTGTGCCATCACTGCATTCTCTAACTCAAACTGTTTTGTTTCCTGACTTCTTTGATTGACTAGGGAAAATTGTTTTTGATTTTCTCCTATGCAGTGGAGAAGTAAAAATAAGAAAAAAAAATTCATCCTAATTTTAACAGTAATTTTCATCTAGCAATCAAGCAGCACCAATCAGCAAGATATCAGTGCTGGAAAAAAGCTTTATTTCTAGGTGAGCTATTCTTTTTGAAGAGAACCAGAGTCTTTAGAAACATTCACAAAAGCAGAGCCAGTGAAAAATAATAAATTATCCTTGAAACCTTGTCTATAATTTTTCTTCTATAAAGATTACATGGAAAGGAAGTCTTGACTTTATATTAGCAAAAATAGTGACAGTGCTTTCAAAAAATAGTAGTGAATATTGTAGGCATATTCAGAGCTAGAGTGACTCCTCTCTCTTTTCTGATGCTTGAAGAAGTGCTGCCTACATTTTCTAACCTAAATCCAGGCTCCTACACCCACATTTAAGCACCTACGCACTTCCAGACTAATTTTAGGTAGCCACCAAGCTGAAAACACTTGGCCAATATGCACTATGCTAATTTGTTGCTAGAACGATAGTTGTAAAGGCTCTGGTATTGTGCCTAACACGGCAGCTGTGCTGATGCACGTTCACTACAAATATAGAAGAAACAAAACCAAGCCAAAAACAGCTTCAACAGTTATTAAACCATGGAGCCCGCTATCAGCTCAGGACATATCTGTGTCCCTCCTAACACACCTACGGTCTGTGCCCCACAGACCTTCTCCATCCTGTATAACCACCCAAAGCTCTTGTCTCAGCTGCTATGGGTGGCTAAAGGGGCTCGGTGACTGTTAACATCTTAAACTGACCCCTAGAGGAATGGTTCAGACCATGGACTGAAAGCAAAGCCCCTTTCTTGGTCACCTCTTCCCTCTGCTAGAGGCTCTGCACATATTTCATTGCTTGCTTTATGCCATCAACCGCTCAATGTTTTGCRAGGACAGGCCAAATAATGACATCATATACTGCCCCATGCGTACATGTTCTCCGATAAGGCACCACACAGAGCAAGGAAAAACCATCCTCCGAAGCAGTAATAGTTCTTAATACAGCATTAGTCATATCTGCAAGGAGAAACACGAAAAGCAGATTATCTATAGCTACCAGAAAGAAAGCATGACTCAATCCGAGTGACTCATGGTTGTGACAAACCTGTTTAATAGCTCCCTTTTTAAAAGTTAGCTTTTAAACCATTTCTGCGTGATCTTTCTCAATTGCCTTGAATTCCATAATTTTAAAAGGATTATCAAAGCAGAATCATGATGCAAATCTAAGCAAATCATAACTATATAAAAATGTATCTTGACATTTTAAATAAAACACACAGTAAGTTAGTGTTAGGAAAGTGTATTTGTCCAGCATCTAGCAGACGCTTTCCTAGTCAAACATAAGGCAAGTATAACTGAACACCAGACTCCATGGATGATGGGTTGAGTCATCCTGCTACCATGTGCCTGCACCCAGTGCAAAGGTACCCCAAAACTCACTGCTGAACTGCGTTAGAGTTACGTGAAGTCCACACAGAATAGAAAAGTAGCCAAATCTGCTCTCAGATGCAAATGAAATGAAGGTCAGAAACAGCTATGCCTTTAGAGTGAACTTAAGGAACAACTATCTTCTGGCAAAAAAAGCAATTTGTATTTTTAAGTCAACAGAGATATTAAATCTATAAAGAAGAGGAAAGTTTAGAATCCATCCATTACTATACCACTCCAATGCAGGGTAAATATTTCTTTTCATACATTATTAAAATGAATCTCCATTGTTTAAAAAAATTATTAAACTATAACTATTGCTTGTATGTGTGCTACAGAGTAGGCAAATGAGCTATTACTAGTACTTTTTTAAAACAGTCATTTGCCAAAATCAAACAGCAACCAGACAGGAGAAAAGGAACCAACTGAAACCACTCTATCACTAGGTGAATCTGCTGAAGGCACTGTTTCAAAATTATACCTACCTCTAAGACTTCGCACACAGTAATCGTCTATGTAATTGTAACCTTTTTCAAGAGCCACTAAGCAGGTTTATCTGGCATTGCCACTAATGGAAAAGATGATTAATGGGCTTTCTTATTATTTATTTCCTTTCTCTTCACCGCAGAAAATTCTGATCCTTTCCCCAAGCTGTTGCCAGTTACTTACAGCCTTAGCTGGGTGAAGCATGAGAAGAGGAACAAAAAGTTTATGCTCTCACTTAGGGGACCAGGCAGTAACCAAGAACCTGCTAAATTTAATCCATGCCATAAGAAGCATTTGATTAATTAACACTCACAGTAAACTAGTCAATTATTTCACTTTGATATCTGGGAGAAAAATTCCAGTTAAATTACTCAGAAAACATTTACTTATGTGTGTTGATGTACTCCTGGGTATCCTACCTATCCTCAGCATCCTTGCTCTTCCTTGTGCACTGCATACTTTTTAACAAATATCAAACTGTTTCATATGCAGAGGTATGATAAACTGACTACAATTAATGCAGTGGTCATTGTGATAAAGCATACAAGGCTTCAGGAGTTTCATCTTATGCTTCATTACTGCARAAGTTCTGTAAAGAACAGATATATGCCATTTCACATCTATCAAAGGCTTCACCTAAACACCTTCTGGCTCAGAGCAAAATAAGAGTTTCAAGCATTTCATCAGGTTATTTTTAGGAGATGGTCATTTCACTTTCTGGGAAAAATTATATTATGCAAAAACTGTATTATGCAACCCTACACTTCATTAATATTTTGTTTGTTAGCAGAAACCTGCTCCAATTTTCAAAATCCATTATGAATGCAGGGAACGATGCCTGCTTATGAAAAGAGTGAGTCACCACACCACTGCCACTTGAAATGAATAATCAGCTTTTTTCATCATGTTCTCTGAGCTGTGCAAAAATAAATTCCTCTTTACTAGGATAACTTTGAAACAGAGTGAAACTAGAAGCATGTGCATCAGATTTAGTCTAAAAAAACTGACATAATCCCCTATTGATTAAATGTAATATTAACTTTGTTAACAWTTTTTTTTGTTGCAGCCTAAATGCAACATATCACAACTTCTTATGCCATTTTAAAATGCATAATATAAACATCTACATTCCTCAGAGGTCATCAAGCTGCATCATTATTTCTATCAGGCTAAAGTATCTTAAATTTTGTTCCACTTTTTACCTAATGGCCTCTTGAATATTTGTATACAATGCAACAATTCACACTCACTAGACAATTGAGTTAAACCTATTGTTACTGTCAAATTCTCGATTATGCTTAGGCAAAGCATCTCCAAACTTCAAGCAGCTTTCCTCCCCCTCCTCCTTTTTTTTAAACAGCATAYTCTCCACCTGCTTTTTCATTTTCCTCTTGCAAAAGGCCCTTGAACCTCCCCAGGTTGCCAGGAGGAGGAATTTTCGAAGATGCTACTTAAGATGTCTGCTTGGTGAACAAAGATTTTAAGGAAAGAACCTCAAAGCTTCTTGTACATAAGCAGACCTCCTAAGTGTTCCCCTTAAGCTGTAAGTACGCAAACAACAAATCTGCTTCCAACTTGGGACCACTGCCATCATCTTAAAATACCATTGTATCATTGATAATGGACAGCACAATCTATTTTCAAGAGCAATCTGTCACCTAAGCTACGAAACATCCTAAAAATCTTAAGAATTGCCTGGTTCCCATAACTCAAATCATAATCCAACCATCTGTGTTTCTATACATGCTTCCACACTGCACCAGCTTTCAGAATATAATTGCTACTATTGCTGAGGTCAACAAGATATATMTTTTAGTGGGAAGAAGTCACCTGCTTGCGAGATTAAAAACAGCTGCACAGTTTTGAGAATCTGAATGTGTGTCATTAATCTATCAGGGCATTCCTGCAGATCTATTTCAAATGCAGACATAGACAACATCTATCTAACCTGGAATCCTATTAGCATCCACACAAACACAAATTAGAAATAACTGGCACTATTAGAACAGTTTCACATCATTTCCTTTGAAACATAGYTTTAATATGACTTTGCTAAATCCCTAGATATTGGATACGCATTTGGATATTGCTTTCCAATTGCTATTCCGACTAAGATCAAAAGTTAAAAGGTCTGAAGCCATTGAGAGATGAAAAACAGTACTGTTGCTTCCTTAAAATTCAGTCTAACAAAAATCTAAAGTTTCTGATTGTCAAGTGAGCATTTTAGAGATGAATATACCCTGSAAGAATATGAACAAAAAATAAATGGAACCCACTAGAATAGAAAATTCCTTTTTTACTTTAGGATTGCAATATTCTCTCAGGCAAAGTCAGTTGGCATTTGACAAGATCAGCTGAAGTCTTTAACACTTGTTCACATATAACAAAGCTTCATAAYGATGGTCCATAGACTTTCTAGCAACCTATTTTTCAGGACTCATTCACAACTGACCATACAGAATGCCTATCTGTCACAAGAACCATGTCTTTATGCCTATTTTTGATTTACATAAARATACAGTTAACGGATTGTGTGTTGACTATCATAAACTCTAAGAGAACTTGAATTCTGTTTTCACGCATTCTTCCCTCCTCTCCCTGGATCCCTTCAGCTGCTCCTCCCTCTACTCCTGTGTTTGCCTTCTGCAGCGTCCTCTGCCCACGRGATCTGCCATGTGCCTAGTCTCAGCACAAAGCACAAACGAGCTTCCTCTGCCCTGCTGGGTACCATTCTCTCTGTTGACCTTGGCTATATCTAACCTTCTAGACAGCGACTTTCTGAGAATGCTATATCTCCACTGTTCTTAGTTCGCTCTTGATTATTGTAGGCTTTGATGCCCCAGAAGTCCTCTTTCCTCACATCACCGAGCAGGACAAAAGGACAACTGGCACGGACATGCTGATGCTCTCTGGCYTACTGAACTAAGATCTTAACCTCTTAGAGCCTCTTGTTCCACTCATCATTCATGTAAAAACATCTTTTGAGTTGTAGGGGCAAAACCAGACTCAGGACAAAGTCAAAATGTAGCAATGGCACTGCTCTTACACCTAAATAAACTAAAAGTGAATGAATTGTTGAGGGGTGAGGGTAAATAAAGCCTGTTAAAAGACTGAAAAGGGCAGAAGTATTGTACAGAGGTGCATGGTGGTGAGGAAGGCTGACAAGACCTGAATTGTTTAAGTAGAGTGGGAAGATGCACTGAAATATGAGCAGGGGTGAATTTGTCTCGTGGAATTAGGAAAAGACAAGACAGAACTGAAGAGACTGACTCCTGATGATAAGGTTCACACAAGCATAGGAAGAATTAATTATGATAACAGAGAAATAATAGGCTAGAAGAAAAGAGGTTGAAAAGGGCCAAGCATATTTATCTTTGCCGTATTTAWAGACGCACACAAATCCCTTTTTTGGCAAAAACTGTTATAAAGACCCTACAAACTAAACTGTTTAGATGAGCAGTCTTGTGAGTGACCTGTTCTTTCTGTTCATTGTAAAGAACACAGTGTTTGACACACTTTCCAGTTGTATCCAAAAATAAGCTGCGAATCTCTGAAAATTTGCAAATCTAATTAATCCAGGGCAGAAGTTTGGTTGGTAACTATGCTTGATTAATTTTGCATTTCATTCAAAAAATTTTGTAGATGTCATACTATCTTTTTCATTGAATTTATGCTAAGAAATACGTATGACCATGAAAAAGCCATCTGGTAACTCCAGCCCAGTGACTGCTCTTTAACCTCAACATCCCACATAGTCAGGATTCAATTTTYAAGAAATACATACACAGCCAGTGACATAGGCAAAAAGGAAAACACAATCTGCATTTCTCATTTGTTTATATATTCATTAAATTGGATTTCAGCATGTGCAAATGATCAGCTGGTTACATAAGTATGTGTGCATTAAATCATGATAAAACTAATGAAAATTACACAAGAGATGTAATTTTTTCTTATGTGCCTATTTTGATCTTCAGGCTCAAGCATTTTACTAATAATCTGGTTTTTAGAATATTCAATAGAGTATAATTTATAAGTTAACCTCTGTGAGTTTGGAACAATTAGAAATTACTACAGGACTGACCGATAAGAACCTGGGTTAAAATTAGAGTTACCATAAAAATATATATAAAAAAATTTTGTACCCATTTTCTATTCAAGATCTGATGAAAGCTAATTTGACTTCAAAATAAAAAGAAAAGCTTTTTGCACGTGTAACTAACTCAGATTAGTAAAAGATRTATACTTAAATTTATATCAGCCACAGCCAGATTCACATTTTAATAGACTCTCTCCTGTTGTCACCTCTAATTTGCAGACGTGCACATAGGCTTTCACTCTAAAACAGAAGCAGAAATTCTAGTGTGTTTAATGTTCAGAAGACATTCAGAACTTGCAATGATAGGGACTAAACAGATAGGACAGATGGGCAGATGAGACTGAGGGATAGAAATAAATGGGACTTGAGATTGCCTGAGTACTGATTTGTTTGAAAGCTAGTATATTTTCAATGGAGCAGCATAAAGAAAACATTTCCTCTAGTTAGATTACTTCTGTCCAGTTAAATTCAAATATTTCAGCAATATTTTTTAATAGATTGAAGTTTTTTCTTTAAAAAAATCTTTGATTTTTGTTAAATGCTAATGCATGAAATCAGAACCAGCCAAGTTATTTCAAAATGCTGTCCAAGTGCAATCTTTTTACGGAACTAAAAACCACACCTATTCAGAAATCTGTCAATTAGTCATCAGTGACAAAGGAAAAGTAGAAAGAGCCTATTCAGTACCTATTTTGATCCAAAATAAAAAAAAAAATCTGCAAATGGAAATGTTTTAAGTCAAAAAAATCCATGGAAGAGTAGTTTCATACGGTGACTTATAAAGAAGCAAATAAGAAGAGGCTCCTAACACCTGCTGCTCTTCCTTTCTCAGCCTCTCACCTTCGGATTGCTGCAGCAGTCGCAGTGCCTGCACGGCAGGGCCAGGGACTCGCAGTTCAAGCGCGAGGCTGAACTTCAGCTGTTCTTCCCAACGTCCTAACCTAAGGGCTACAGAAAATGAGTCTCTCCTGACCCCTTCTGCTAAGCTGGTCCAGTCTGTACCATAATACAACTCAAGGGAGTAATAGGACTCTATGAGCATCTTCTCAATTTAGAGACACCCAATGACCTACATGAATCCCATTCCCCAAACCAAAACAACATGGAAATGTTTTAGTGAAACTGGAAAAGAAAAATGAGATCAGAAGTTAGGAACCAATCTTTTCTCCAAATTCTATCTGAATTCAGCTATGATAAAACAGCATTCTGAGTCAATACATTATCCCAACTACTGGGCACAGTAAAGCTCTGACTAAAATACACATTGCCAAACAGAAACACTGCTAAGTTTACCTTTGTCTGGAGATGTCACAAAGTTATTCAAACATCCCAGTATTAGTTATCTCTCTTTTAAGACAAAACATCAGCGTAGTTCAGGAGCTCAGGTGCTGTTCTTGCTTTCTGAATGTGGCATCACATATAACCATGTTCAATATATCCATCATCTGAGGCAATGGATCTCAAACCCTGTGCTCCTGTCCAAACCCAATCGGCAAAAAGAAATTGATCCTCTTCTGGAGGATGAAGCAAAGATGTGCCAATCCTTTTCCATAGCTACTTTGTCAGACAAAATGAAAAGCCTCGTGCCACTCAACAGAGATACTTCAAAGGAGCCAGTGCTCTTTGTAGGGCACTGAGCAGGCTCAGTGAGGAGGCTGCTAAACATAGACTTATCTAGTATTTTGCAGAGAAGTCCTACATTGCACTTTGTCATCTGAGCTAATTGAAAGCCTTTCATTAAGGCTTGTGTGATACTGAGGTAGCAGTAGTAAGTCCAGTTTACCAGTGCAATTACATTGTTTCCAGTCAGTTCATTGCCTAGGCTAAGAAAGGCCAACTACAAAAATAAGCATGTATATATATATATGCATCCAGTTTTACAGTTTCTATTATTCATAATCAAAGGCATCAGACACCTACACTGGATCAGAACTCAAGTATTTCAGTGGCACCGAATAATATTCTCAGTTTGAGTTTAATATGAGTTCAATATTCTTAACACTTGTTGTAACTTTTGGGACTAACATAATTTAATAAGTAATGTTATTCAGTAGAATATTAAAATCACACAGCAGATACAGTCGTATCAAAAAGTACAACATGCATAAAGCTGTTTTAAAGTCAAATTCAGCATACTTTTAAAAATGAAATAAAAGGATCATGAAGTGAGAATCTAGAATGAAAAAAATTAGTTTTGACTGACACAGATCATAGGTGTTGGTTAGTGAATTATTCTCAGTGAATTAAATTAAGAAGAAATTCTTCCTGCCTAGTGTAGTGTAGGCATTTGACTTAGTATTTCACATCTGATAGATGAATCATGCGTCTCTTCTCTTCATCCTCCTTTATGGAAAACCTCAACTCATATTCCCTGCCATTATGAAAAAACCTTAATGTAACACTCCCATAAGCAACAAGCACAGAGAAACATGTAAACAGTTACATGCTTACCAGCACATATAAACTCTTTTAATAATTTGTTCAAAAAGGCAAAACCAGAAGCAACACGCTCTGAATCCACTTAATGTTACAGTTTATGATTTCTGGCAAGCTGCGCTCAACACACCACTTTGATGGGACAAGATATGGATTGACATATGCTGTTGCTCAGTCCTGCATGCCCTGAAATCACCTGAAGGCTGACTGACACTGCATTCGAGTACACAGTTATACAGGTCTTTGCCTACAACATTTGCATCCCACATAACAAGAGCAGATCTGCCACCATGCTCCTTGGCTCGAACGTGCCCTGCATACCCAAAGCTACCAAAAGCTGCAATGCAGACTTGTTCTGCCTGTCTAGGTGTTCTTCACAAATTGATCCAGCTAATTTATGGCCACTACACTGTCACAGCACCATAAACTACCTTCTCAAGCTCTAGTGATAGGCTCCACTAATTTTATTGAAACACAAATTTCATATTAGATTTTGGATCTGTTACTTTGACAAAACAGCTGATGCTTGGACATGCTATTTTCATCAACCATACATTAGCTATAATATACATTATATTTGAAATTACATAAAGCCTCTTTGCAAACTAATGCTATATCCCCCCTCCCCCCGTGATACCTTTATGCACAATAAACAATCCCGGAGTTACTAAATTATTCAGCATGATGTGCTTCGGAGGCAGATTTTGCTCATGATTCTTTAGGCAAAATGCAGTTAGSAGCCAAGTGATTCTACTCAACCCATTCCACAATCAAGCAGAGATCATTTGGTTAACATTAAACAAAAGAAATTTATCTTTCTTTGGTTTTCRTTTTCATATATTTTAAGCTAATCTAGGAAGTCTGAATTACCCTATTTTATCAGCAGTTGAAGCCTCACAAATGAACACATCACAAAAGCTAAGGAACTATGTCAGATGACAAAAAGCTCAGTGCAGCAGCAGATAAAGATGAGGGAGACAAATTAGTTAAAGTCCTGGAGTATATCATCCAGGGATGCTATTCCATCTCCATCTCTGGTGGGTTTTTTTCTAAGATCAGATTAGACAAATGTCTGTGAGGAATGCTTTAAGTGCAGTATACCTTGCCTTTGGGCAGAAGTATGGATCAGACACCCTCCTGGGGTTTCCTCCAGATTGGCAAGTCTATGAATATACCATTAATCACTGTCTGTCTTTGGAGTAGCCTTCCTGGTCATTGCAACTCTCAGGATGATGCTGAAGAAGAACTGCAGCTACTATAGCAACCTCACAGAGCTACTTCACCTCCTTCTAAAGGGCAAATCAACAATAACCAGTAACACTTCTCTGACTTACTATAACATGGCCAATTCCTTCTTCAGATGACTATATCATACCAGGTAAGACAGAATGTTTTAAAGGATTTCAAGCAACAGGAGTCCTAGCTGGCTGGCAAAATCTTTACACAGATTCTGCATCTGTTGAGAAGTAAAAAGCCATGCACTTCTAAGATGTGAGGAGCTGTGAAACTGAGAGCTGCTTGAAAGGTGTGAGGACTAGGGAAAGGCCTTCTGCACCTGTAGGTCCTGGCACTCCCCCAAGACCATCCAGTGAGAAGGCTTGTGGAAAGGACGAGTTTACTCATTCAAAGTATTAAACTTCCCTTTTTTGTTCTATTCTGCTTTGGTCCACTCATACTTCCATTCTCAAATGCTTGCCACCATTAAAAACAGCTACTACAAGCTAAAACAATGCTTTCCATTTCAAAGGTTCCTTAGCAGGACTTGAAGGATGCCAATGACAGCATGAGAGTGAGGCATTAATTTCAGTCACCTCTCCACTGCCCAAGAGCTGCATGTCAGAAACAGATTTTCATCTCTTTTTTTGGCATACACAACAGACCTGTTTCAAAAGCACACAGTCCTGTACTAGCAAGACAGTCGGAGACAGAAGAACTGTCTCTTTAGAGCAGGCACACAGTAACTGATACTGTAATGCTGTCTGCATTCTGGAAAAAAAGGGGAAAAATTTAGCTAAAATAATTGAAATATAACTTAACCTTAAACTATTCCTTCAGTTATACATAAAGTAAAGCTTGAAATGCAACAGGCAAGCCACAGGAGAAAACATTTCCAAAGTTCATTCTTTTCATTTTTCAAAACAAGACTCAACGTAAAATACAACTGAGTTAAAAGAAAAGTAACCTGATGTATTGAAAATAAGTAAACAGGGAGCAATATAAAAAGAACAACAATGAATTTGCATTTTATTCTTTTGATTTTAAAATGAGCACCAGGCTAAAACTTTATAAATGGTCTTAACAGAACTGTAGAGTATATGGATGTATAACGGGGCAAGACCCCATTTTATACACAAACATTTCTTTACRGAATATTGCACAATTCAAACTCACTAGGAAATCTAGCTGAGCAAAGACAAAATACCTATAAAATCAGTATCTATAATAGTAGACAAATGCATACTGTACTAAACAGTAGAAAAGACTCACTTATTAGTTAGATACAAAAGCACTGCCTTGTGCCCAAACAGCTTTCCAAGCTTTCTATCAAAAACGCACTGCTGACCTCTTGAGATATCTTTTCCTTTAATGTGCATGAAGTCCATTAAAAAGGTCCCTTTTTTTTTATTGGCATGATGATTTAACATGCTGGCTTGCCAGATGTCATCAGTTGTGAAGTATGTTTCTGTTGTGTTTTTACATCGGTGCTGTGTTTGTGAGAGCTGATTAATCCTAARTGCTGAAGKAAGAGGAGGAACAGAATACGCTGCCTTAAGGACAGTTTTGCCAAGCTTCAGAGCAGGCAATGGGGTGCCAAGCATTAGCTGCTTTGTCAAGGTAACAGCTGCAAAAACTAACGTGAAATTCGTTTCATTAAAAGATATATTAAAATTGTTTCATTAGTTTACACATGTCCAATACTCAGTTCAACTGCTGTACTTGAGCTTCCTGAGAATTTCAAAGCTTCCTAAAAGCTCTTGGGGAGGGGGAACCCACCTTTTTGGGCAGAAATTTGGTTACAAGATTAACCTGTGATTAGTATCACAGCTGGACAGCCACTATATTCACAGTTAAATCTCATAAAAATCCAAAATTTAGGATTTGGGACTTTCTTTTTCTTTTTCTTTTTTTTTTTTTTAAACAGCAGGTACTTCAATACTTAGAAGTATTCTGATTAAATCCCTCCACTTGCTTAAAAAAGCACTGATTAAAACTAAAACCTTTGATTATGTGGCAAATAATTTATGCACAAGATGAATCAAACATTCCTCTTTTTCCAAAATCTGGAAAATTCCCAGAAGTATTCTGTTGTTGGCAGGGCACAGTTTGTTTTCAGTAATACATCAAGATAACTCATATCTGAGGAAATATATACAATGTAAAATATGCAGTTTTGAAAAGGAATGATATTCAAATGCACAATAATAAAATGCAAGTCTTCTAATAAAACAAAATAAAATGGCTAAAAGCAGAATGATAACTAAAGAATGGAATGCAAGTTCCTAAGAATCTGAAGAAATACTATCAAAATGACTTACTACACTRAAACATCTTTGGTATACTACTGAATGAAGAAAAAGGATTCTGAAATATATATAATATTTTATATATATATAAAAAAATATATATATTTATATATATATATATGAGGGTTTTTTTGTTGTTGTTCACTTTGCTTTTTGAATTTTTTACTACTACCAGTTTTCAACTACACTGATGAAGTAGAACTGCAGATTTCCATTCTGCTTAGTTATTCCCCAGCTTGGGTTTTATTAAAAGCTATTGTAATCATCAGTAGGACCTCTGCTACATTATTTCAGTTGGAACAAAATTTCTTACTGAGATTTGCATCACTGCACATACAAGTGAATTCACTATGTTGCTAGCAACTGAAACACCACGCAAGTGATGAGTGCTTTTTAGGATCACAGGGCATCACAGAAGCTTGGTATAAAATTTTAGTGGCTTGTAAGTGATCTGGGAGTTTGAATCTATTACTGAGATTTTGGCTCCTAATTACCTACATCTCTTTTTACAGTAGTGCTTTGGAACACATTGCTTAAAATCAGCTCTGAGCATCTGTCACCATGCACACCAGAGCTGTAACTCATCTTGACAGTCCACAAACACCCACATCACCTACACCAAAACCCTATTTTGCAGATGAAATGGTGCTGAAGCCAGATTTCCCAGTGAAAAAGCCACRGGCTCAGAATAACTGGTGGTCTTGCCGCCCAGCCCACCTCTGGAAGGGTTCGAACCACACCACCGCCTGCTCTGAAGCTTGGCAAAACTGTCCTTAAGGCAGCATATTCTGTTCCTCCTCTTCCTTCAGCATTTGGGACTAATCAGCTCTCATAAACATCAATGTAAAAACACAACAGAAACAACTCACAACTGACAACATCTGGCAAGCCAGCATGTTCTCAATAAAAAAGGACCTTTAGACACATGGCAACATTTTTGTATCTAACTGTATTTGATAACATCTGTGAAAACATTGTGCTACTGATGAGCAGAGATAAAGCATAAAGAGGAAATAACAAGGTCATCTCTATGGTACATCAACATTCATGATGAGTGGCAAAAAAATTCCCAATTTTTCTAAACAATAGAGACACTTACCAAGTGATGCAGTACAYCCTGTTGCCACACAGCCTAGATGCTAAGGTTTATGCCAATTTCAACAATAAAGCAAAATTAATATTGGATCTCCCAGCATATCACAGATATCTACACCTACATTCAAAATTACTCAGATGGTTGTCTTTGTTTTCCACATTCTCAAGTATTAACACAATCCCTCTCCTTACAAAGGCAATCAAAAACCTTTTAACTGCAGCTGTTGTGCCGTGTCTGGTTTTTCTCTTTCTTTTTTCTATTCTCATTGTTTGAAAAAAGAATAGATTCTGACATTCTGAGACCTTTGCAGCTGCCCTGGAGTTATGAATCCCTCTGKCTGACCCAAGTACAATCAACCTTTACTTTTCAATGACACCGGATGATAGTTTCCTATGATATCCTGATCCAAGAGCATGTCAATAGTCATGTTTGTACCAGAGATCATGAAATGTAACACTAAAACTGTATCACCATTTTCTGTTATTAGAGAAGAAAATTCAGTACTGTATCTAAAATGTGAAAACATTTCAAAAAGCATAAGGTCATTTTCCACCACTGTAATTCTCAAAGAAAGTAAATTTTTCATTCTTTCAATGGAAGCCAGAATGGTTACAGACTCGCTGAAATTCTATTCCAATGCAAAGCACTAAACACACTTCAGAACAAATTTCTTTCATAAGTAGGCCTAACCATGTTAAACCGCTTGAGAAATTTCTTCTTTGCTGAAGTTTCTGGAAACTGGCATTTCTGAATGACATTTACGTTTCATGTTCTGGGTCTTAATCCATTTCATTTTTATGTAAACACAGACATGTTGGTGAACATACGCAACACATTTAAACTAATTACAGAAGCACTTTTTGGTAAATAGTGTTTGTTTTCTGTGTGTTCTCTATGCAAAAGCACCACYTACAGATATAGTAACTTTCTATAGCAGTTAGATCCTGCCGTCTCCATGCCTCCCAATCCCATCACTACCGCTCTTTTGATTTTTCCATTAGTTCCCCACAAAAACTGCTGTATTATGTGACAAATACCCCAGCAAGGCAACAAAATGTTCAAAAAACAATAGCAAAGGAGCATAAATTGACAAAGGAGACTGTATCCCAAGGCAAATGATGTACTGYTCAGCTCCAGCACTTGCATTTCTCAGTGTCATCCACACCGTCTTGAAGTCATTTTGGACTAAGTGTTAAACAACTAGAACTCAAGTATTATCTAAGGACAAGTCAGGACAACATATCTACATATATAGGTGTTTGCTTATTTTGTATTTATTACTTATATACCTTTAAGTCTCCAGATAATTTTTTTCTTAAATCTCAAATATTAAAATTATAAGAAACAACTTTTGATAGCTCATTAATTATGATGCRGTAAACTCATATCTGTCTCAGCCCAAGAAAAAGCGAGATTTACAGTGAAATTAGCATATCAAAACCAAACCCAAGGCAGTACCAAGGAACAGGCTGACAGAAGGAGAACAGAAAAAAGGTACATCCTTATTCTGCAATTCTATCTGCCTGTTTTCAGATCGAGAAAACAACCAAAAAGAAGAAACCATCAATAAAATTAATGCACATACACATTATTCTATACCCCAARGTATCTAGGAAACACTACTTCAAGGAATTCTATCCTGTCTCACTGATTTGCCAAATGCTTTTATCTGAAGTTTTTATGAAAAAGTTGAAGCTGACTGTTCAAAATAAAAAATTCWACGCAAAGAGTCTGTCAATAATAATCTGTTGAGCTGCTTCTTAAAAGGCCTTATATACCAGCTGTTTCAAAAGCAAAAGTTTTCTTCAAAAAACTTAAGAAAAATTTGCCATTTCATTTTCTCCTGAAATGAGACTTCTGAGGCAGCAAACATTTCTTACAGTTCTCCCCTCTGCTTTAATTCATTAATCTTAGGACCATTAAGAGCTTTGAGCTGAACAGATAAGTTTCTGCCAACTGTTAAATAATGCTTTTGGAAATTGGGTATATATAGCTCTTCTGTCAAATCTTACTTGCCACTAGAGAACCGCATTTGTTAGTCTATGCTATCCTCCCTCAAACAACCGTCCACAAGTCACTAAAGCATTTGGCATTTTAATACAAGTGCATTAAAGAAACATACTTCCTAACTTCGTCCCTTTGTCCTTTTTTTTTTTTTTTTTTCTTTTTTTTTTTTTTGGGGGGGGGAGGGGGTGCGCCTGCTCTTTTAAAGTTACCTTAATGTTTTCCCTCAAACTCTCATTATGCAAAACACTCATTGCAGAGAATTTAGCTTTTAGTGACAGGTAGGTTTCTGGGGCAAAATTATTTCGTTCCAGAGGTCCTGCATCAGGGAGGGAGAGGCTGACGGAGGCGCACTGCCCAGCTGGGTGATGGGGCACCRGCAGCTCTCGCTCACTCAGTGAAGCTGTGATGCCCTGGCACTTCCGAAAAGCAACTGCTAACTGTCGATTTACAGGTCATTTCTTGCAGGCTTGTTCTKCCCTTTACTGGCACTGGCTATCATTTTCACTACCTCTCTTGGGAAATTCATAGGCAGAATAAAGATTGTATCTACATCTACCTTCTAAGAAAGATAGAAATATGGTAATCCATAGCAAATACTAAAAATTTCTTAAATTGCATTGGTACAAATTTGAAGATGACTATACATGGGGAAACCTTCACCACTCATCAGCCTGTCTCRGTGAAAGGCAATTATTTTTCGAGTGTATGGTCAGATGCTAAGATGATTCTCATTAATTTAGTGACTTTGGGGAGATWTATGGGGCATCTTTTGTATCAAGCTGTGATTTAATGGCCCACAATTCAGAGCAGCATGTCTGGGGAGTTTCATATCAGCCATTCTTGCCCAACTGTGATATTATAAATCTATTTTTGCATTGAGAACCTGTTTTATTGCCTTGGTTTTTAAATATCACATTAGAACCTTTCTGCATGTCACAGACTAAAAACTCCTTGGGCTTGGAACATTTCARGAAGAAAGTCTCTTTGCTGGGGAAGAAACATCTCATGATGAGATCGCTTTTAGTTCTTGATATAACTAGAGAAAACATTGTGTCAGTCTGGACAGGAAGTTGCCTAAAAATAAGCACCTTCAGCAATTTTTTCCTTTYGCCCTTTACATTTCTCATACCAGTAACCATCTCCTAGCAGAAACAGACACAAAATAAAAATTAATCGCAATCACAGGGAGCCAGGAAACCTAACTCCTTAAAGCATTGTCCCTAAAATTTCCATTTCTTGCATTTTCTGAACAGTTCAAAATACAACCAACAGAAGTAGTAATATGTCCCTCCTCCCCTGCCACTATCATGATCTTGCCTGATAGGCAATAATCAAGCAGAATAAGACATGATTCTGGTAACAAAATACATGCACTGTTTGACCCTTATTACCTACTTACGTTGTCCATTAGTATTAATGGCACTTATACATGTGTTTCAACAGGAAAATTWCCTACCCAAGAGTTTCTTTCTGCACCATTTTCTGTGCTCTTTGAAGATGAAGGAAAAAGAGGTTGCAGACCTTTTGGTTGTCAAGATCACACTTACAGTGTAAATTGATGCACTGATCTCTTGAGGGGCTTAAAAAAGTGCCTGAGGCATGAACTTTTAGTTATTCTTAATGGAATCCAAACTTCAGCTAACCACAAAAATGTTAGCACTATTACAGAAGATTGTATAATAAAATATAGCTGGAGTGATTAAAACAAGTATTTAAGGTCTGACTGAAAGYTGAAACATTATTTCTACCTTAACGTACAGAAGAAAAAGCTGGAAATACACTCAAGGTATACGTCTGTGTACTGAAAGTTGCCATAGCGAATGACATTAAACAAAGCCCAGAACATATCAACGCTCAGAAATCTCATGTCTCAAATTAGGCAAAAAAGACACTGGAACCACCTCAAGCCTTCATGAAATCAAGGCATCTTCCTTGTCAGCAGCAACATGCAAAAGAACCTTTCTGCCAAAAATCTTTTGTCCTGAATCGTAAGACTTAACAACCAAAAGGACAAGCAAAACAAGMAGCTCAAGACAGATAAAAATGGATAAACTCATTCTTATGCCAWGATCTGAAATGGAAACGTAGCTGAAATCCAAAGCTCTCCCATATTTGCAAAGAAAGCTTTAGTTGAATTTTGTATCATCTAATTACTGAGTAACAAAAAAGTTATTTCCTCAGAAGAAATAAAAGTTTACCTATACTCCCTTATTTGAGGCAAASGGTAAGAAGAGCCGAAAGCAAGAGTCAGCAAATCAGACATACGCATCGACTGCACCAGTAAGCTGGACATGAGGGGTAGTCTAGTAACACTCCAGATGATGGATACCAGTGTGTGTTATCAAACTGGATCTCAAACGTACATCCTAAAATACAGTACTGCAGCAAAATTGGCAGTTTTCTCATAAAATACACTTTTTATAAATGCTGAGATGAAAACGGTATAGCCAAAGGTATTCACTTTAAGATAAATGGTAGGCAATAAAGGAGTGAGTAGTCATTTTGCTAATTTCAAATTGAACTGGAAGATATATCTACTAATCAAATAAACCATTTAAAAGTAATTAATTTTGCAAAGAAACTTTGCATCTATCTCAAGTGTTGGCATAGTACCATTTTCAAATTCAGTAATAGCTTTATGAAACAGAGTAAATTAATTTGTCAGTACATGTTTAGCTTTTTCATAGAATCAGTAAGGTTGGAAGTCAATTTACACAACAAAGTACAAAAACCAAACATGGAGTTTTATCATTTGGTTACATCTAAGTCTTTTCAGCATAACTTGATTCCTCTTTGATAAAAGCACACCYTTCTGGGCACATGCAACCGCATCTACTATGGTCACTGCCGCAACTGTAGTACAAAGCGTAGATACAGCCAAGCTAACTTTAAACAAGTCAGCTCAGGCACAGGCACTTCTTCACTGTAGTGAGCCCCTCCAGTATGGGCTAACATTCTCTGTGTTTCTCCAGCTCCTAGTGCGAATTTCATATCCTCATGAGACTCTACAGCTAATCTTGAGTTAGTCAGTCCAAAACTGTTCTTTCACCTTCTTTATGCAGCAGTTTCAACTACCACCCTGCAGCAGAGCAGGAGACACACCATTGCTGCAGTTAAACCTCTGAAAACAGCAGAACAGAAATAGCAATGTAAATCGAGCTACTGATGCTTTAAAAGTGTATTTAAAAATTAGGCTTTTTTTTTGGCACCTAACTGAGCAAAAGCCTTCAAAGACGACTGAAATGGACAGAGCGAGTTTATTTCAGAGACAAAGAATGAAGTGGGATGTTGACGCAGCATTTGTCAGACTTTGGTATTTTCCTGGTGCCTACTTCATAACATTTTCATTCACCCGCCACACACCTTTCAGTTCCACAGAACGGACTAACCAAGCCGTCGGTAGCGCGTTAAACTGCAGGACACCTTATAAACTGCTTGCTGCACGCCGACTCAGGCGACCCCACCTCGTCCGCGCCGCGGCCTCGGCAGCAGCGAGGCGCGAAGACCCGCTCCTGGGCGGCCCAGGGCTGCGGCACCGCAGGCCCTTCCCTCTAGGCAGTGTCACGACGCGCGACACTGCTTGCGCCCTTCAGACGGATGTTGTGCAGGAGCCCACCGCGCTGCACCCCACCACCTGCTTCCTCAGCACAGCCATAACGCTTTTTTACAAGTCTCAAACTTTCAGACTCTTCTGTGCTCTTTCTTGGAGCTCAGCTGGGACCAGGCTGTGGGTTTCGAGCAGTCTCAAAAGCCAGCATTCTACAAAATCTTCCAATTTACCAATTTAATTGTATGCAGCTTATTTAAAACCCTGTTACTGTATTTCAGGGCACACCCTGCTCTTCTGACCAAATACGCTTAAAATAAAACAAAAAGGAAAATAAAAACCATGACACACACCATTCCTGCAGGAAACTATGGCCTATACAGGAATGCAATTGTTTGAACAGATGAGGACACAGAAGTACTTTTTAAATACAAAAANAAAGGAGAACAACAACTTTCTGCATCACAGAATTAAGGGAAATTCTTATTATCTTATTATAGAGAATTCAAAATAGAATTGAGGAAGGGAGAGGAAAGGGTTGGGGTTACTCTCCAGAAAGCTTCTCATCAATTTTCTTCTTTTAAAGGCAGAAAGTAAAGAAAACATTAATTTGACATTTTGAAGAGGAGCATGGAAAAAAAAYAGAGTGTTTTGGGACACTGAGGAATTTTGATTTCATTAGAAAGACATTTTTCCATTAGAAAACACCTGCAGGATGCAATTTTAATGAGATTCTGCATCTGTGTCAATACATCATATTTTAACCTGCAATAGTAAAGGATGTAAGTAGGCAATTTTAAGGGCTTAGCTCAACCTTTTTCTTCTTCTTCTTCTTTTTTTTTTTTTTTTTTTTTTTCCCTGTAAAGGAAGGATATATATTTTTAAGAGAGGGAAATCAAACTTGTCTGAATTTTACTCAGGATATTGTCTTTTCTGATGTCAGTTTTGTATAGTCTTACAAAGCAAGCTGGAAAGGTAAGCAACAGATTTCTCAGAGTTTTCTCTGAAAGACAGCTAATTTTTTTCCCGATGAACCTAAAACTGAACAAGACTGCATCATGTAAATTGTTTGCTTCCTAGAACTGCCAGGATATCTAAAATATCTAGCATGATTATTCATTTGAGCTCACATTAAAAGAATAAAAAGATCCAATGGTGTCCATCTTCTCACCTAAGTTATAAAAATATTTCTCAAAATTGTCAAACAAGTCAAACAAATTAGAAATCATAATTGATTTAAAAACAACATTTCAGAAATGTGGTTGGAAGCTTGCCTGTTTTAAATGTAATTAATCATCTTTTCCATTTAATATTTGACACGTTCCACCTGCAGACTGTTAGCTTCAGGGCTTTGCAGAGAAAGAGTCAAAAGAACTGATAAATAGAAAATACCAGCCATTTTTGTCAGCCAACAGAAACATTGGAGGTGACATGCAAAGCTAACTAATATGGAGTAGCTCAGCACGAATTTTCCATTAATTCCAGAAAATGCTATTTTTATGGAAAACTACTGTAAGGAAGAAAAATGTTACTGCTGACATATCCATTTCAACATACAATGAAACCAAAACAGGGATTCGGAGAGTTTGCCTTTATGAAGCTTACGGTTTGAAGTGGTAGGAAAATACTGTAAAAAATTTTTTTTTTTTTTTTTGAAGCCATAGCTATAGGACATGGAAGACAATTTGTCACAGCTCTTTAAGTGTAATTTCACTATATCCCCACATTATTTGGAAAAATTTTATATGTAACATATGTGACATGAAAATGCCAAGGCTTTGAAAAGCCCTGAATAAAAATGAAAAATACTTTGGAAAACTATGTGGTAAAGGAGTGCCAGAATTCCATACAAAAATCATCAATATCAGAGAAAATAACAAACAGCCACTGAAAAAATAACAATCCCATCTGTTAAACTGCAGATTGAATATGACCTATATAATCTACACATCCAAGCACATACTTGGCTGAGCCAGATGTAACAACCAGATCAGTTATTCTGCCTGCTGCCTCAGAAAGCAACAGTAAAACAAGGTTAGTAATCCACTACTGAGTCAGTATATCACCTGGGCTAAAGCATAAAAGCAGCATTCAATACTGAGGTGTCACGCACGGTCTACAAAAGAAACGCATCAGTTACCTTTAAGCGGATACAAAGAAAATGGCCAACATATACACTGGGGTAAAATCAAAACTCCACATCAGCKTGTAAAGGGGTTTAATCAAACCAGTGCTTCAAAACCAGAATCAGGGTTTCCACGCTGCCCTGCCTGTGCAGCAGCACTGCCACGGGCACACGGGCATGCGGGGGCACACACTGGTAGGAAATTGCTGAGACCTGTCATAGGTCCTAAAACACAGCAAGGGGTTAACTCGTACTCGATTTCCAGTCACGTCCAAATGTTTGGGGAAAGCTCTAATCCGATTCAAAAAGAGAARTCGGGAAAATATATTTTCTTCCCCTTTCACCAACAGAGGAGATTTCCCTTAAAAGACACAGTACAAGCCAGGGTCAGACCTTCTCTTCTCAATAGCAGCCCGTGGTTTAAGAAATGACCACAGAGTACAAACACCTTAATTCACAACAGGATCCACACAATGCACAGAACTGCATCTCAAAAACAAAAGCAAATCTTTTTCCCTTTGCCAATAACCTTATACAGGAAAGGCCGTCTAAGACTTAATTTGTAGGTCTATGCTGGTGTAATTTTATATCATAATCAGCTTTAATTGAGTAACATAGGGGAAACTCGGATGTCAGATGGCATTTAGATATAAAATTACTGATAAATTTATGACATTGGTCATATGTAAGAAAAGACTCACAACCACACTGAGCATTACCGGTCAGCTGTAATACTTGCAAAACACTCAATGAAGTGTCACCAAAACATTTCGTATCATCAGAAAAAGAACACCTTGCAGAGATACGGGTCGCAAGAAGTTTTTATCAAGGAACATTTTTGGATTAAGGACTCACAGCCAAACATGACAAGAGAATGATGCAGCTATTTGAAAATGAAAAATCAGTTGTGAAACAGAGAGTACAAAGCAAATCTAAAAAGTCAAGCTCTTGGAGAACGAAGAATTAACTACAAGACGATTAYACTAAATTTCTGTCTTGAGAAGGAATGGTGAGCCCTGACAGAGGAAGGAATAGACTGATATATTTTTAAAATCTATAGCAAAATTGCAGAAGCTGAGCTCAAAGAAGAGAGGGTTGAAGAGGAAGGAAGAAGGGAGGGAGGGCCATTCCCTGAGGAATACTGACTGCCAGAGCTGCTTCTTGTGCTGAAGGAAGCTGACTGCAAAAGTYAGATAGAGGAGTCTCTGGTCTGGATAAGAAGCCTTTTTTGAGGGGAAGAAGAACGAGAGGAATAATCTTAGACTCCTTTGCACATCCTTCTTTGGCAATCAGAGAGAAATGAACAGGAATGTCTTTTCTGGCCATACTCTCTGCAAGTGTTTTGCAGTGTGYTGCAGCAACTATCTAACATGCCTGCCTTCCTGGGCTAAGAGGGGTTTTCAAGTTTTCGTGTCACTACTCTCAATTACTAAATTACTTGTAGTATCAAAAAAAGCATCAAGGAATATCAGGGAAAATCTTTCCCAACCTGCTGAATTTCTCATCTCAATAATAAAGCAAGATTGGATCCAGAGTTACATCATGGAAAATCATGGAAAATAACATTAATACTGTTTTTTATGACCATTCGTATCTTAATTTTCAAATTCTCTTGACAGTCCTGCTGTGCCACAAAGAGCATTAAAGCCACACTAAAAGAAAACTCAGCTCTTAAGCGCCATTTGCGAGAAAGGATTTCATAAAATTCATAATCGGCTGTTTTTCAGGCTCATCTCTTCTTAAAAATATACCTGCTGGACAGTAATGAAGTCAATGGGCAATACAGCTCTTCACTATTTCTCAAAATAAACTGATCACACAGAGCTGGACCACAAAATTAAAAACAAACCCTAAAATGTTCTGTACTGATAGCACTCATTTTATGAAAAAATCTTTTCATACATCTTTCCAATGAAGTCTGGGTTATGAAAAATACTGAAACTAGGATAGAAAGCAAGGATAAATTCAATTAATTACAGAGTTTGGCTCCTTAACTTTGTTCTAGTAGGAAAGAGAATCAGCTCTGAGATGCTTCCTTCTGCACTCTTCCTGTGTGAAGAGAAATTTACTCATTACTTCCCTCTATGTAGCAGTGGTGGCTGGAGAAGGAGGTTCACTGCATCGCCCTGGTGCCTTCGTACTGCCTGCTGACACCAAAACGTCACTACCACTGAAACCAAGAGTTGGTCTACGGATAGCATGTGCTTAAAAGTACATGCAAATAAGAGTTGGCTATTTATACATTTTGCATATGCTTTAATTACACTATCGCTACAGCACACAACAGCAACATGCTTTAAAGTACTGACAAATTTTACAGTAATTAGAAAGCCCAATTAGCTGAGAATTCTCACACCACAGGCAGATTTTGTTTGATGCAGCAACAGCAGAAGAGAGAAAAACTTAGAAGAAAYGAAGTCTCAAATGTATCTGAAATTACAGACATAGGAATCTAAGTCTGTAATTTAAAGTATATTTAACATATGTTTGAAATTTGCTCTTTTYAACAAGGGCTCTGATCTGGAAACATGCTTCTTGACTCAGGTCTCCAGTATTTTTCCTCTYGTTGCCATAACTGGCTTACGGTCTCTCTGGAAAAGAATTTTATTTTGTTATAGACCCACAAGCAGAATTTTCAAGTGCAGCAAAACAAGACCAAATGCAGCTTTGGCTTAGCAAGTTACATGCCATCATAAAACTTTTCTGAATAGAAATACAATCAGTTACAGTAGACTTAAATGAGAGACAGTCACTAACAATCTCAAATTAGGAAAAAATATCTTATTGTTCCAGTATCACAAAATGGTTCCCTGCAATGCTTCACACAGCTTATACTATTAAAGCCTCTACCGTCCAAGGTGATCATACTCAGTTCCCAGCCCAGATACACCACCAGCTGGATCCAGAAACGCAGCCCACTACAGGAAGGAAAGGTGCCCGTGTACATCAGCTTTGAAATGGGACTCATTAAGATGAGAGACAGACTGTGCAAGTTAGAAGTAAAGGAAGTCTAACCTCACACTTGGGAGGAATTCCCAGTCTTGCTAGCTCAGTACAATCTCTAGTGTAAATTGGACTGACTTCTCTTTTTACACTCACTACCCAAAGCTCTTAATTTAAATAAACTGTATTTTCCTAAGAAATCAATGGGGAAATAGTTTATGTGATTCTGTTTCTTCAGCTCCACYCACACAGCTGATATGACTCACGATCCTCAAAGCTGTTTCAGCTTTCAGGGATATTAGTACTCTCTCATTGAATTTACTGTAGCACTAGTTATACTGAGAAACAGACACCTGCTTTACAGCTGTGAAAATAAGCTACTTGACAGCAATTAGAGTAAAACTTTGCATTGACATAAATTCTGTAAAACTGCTATTTCCTTGGGCTGCCATGCTCTCTGAAGAAAGAGTGAAATGTCAGCAAATTTTGATGACTTCTCTTTAAGAGAAATGAGGGAAATTTGGAGAATTATATTTGCACATTAAAATGTGGTAATCTAAAACTTCTGCAGAGTTCTACTGTCAAACCCCCAAAGCTGAAAATGAACCCACTGAACTGCATTTTATAATGACTGCCAGTAAAACTTCCCAAAGATTTTGCACATATGCCAGTTGTTTCTGGATAATTTTACTAGAAACTAGATGAAAACTATTCATTTCCATTTGGAAAATACTCAAAAATTCCTTCCTTTTTTTCTTCCAACAGTGAAAGTTGAAAATAAGCGCATTTGGCACAAATACTCACAAAGCATTTCAGTTACATAATTTATGACTGCATCCTCATCAAAACCACTTGAAATCTTCACTGCTGCATACCCCAGATCAGTACATAGGACTCAAAAGTGGATATACACATGCAGAAGTAGGGCAGAGCTGAGCTGATTCTGGCCAGCCAGCTCTGGAAAGCAGGTCCTAATTGGTTATAATCATTCACAGTGAGTTATCAGAGATGATGCACATGCAACCAGTTAGTCTGGATCTGCCCCTGCGTGCCCATAGACAAGGCCCAAAACMGCCAGAATTGCCTCTCCTGCATTAGCACGACTATTGCAACGGAAGGGGTACATACAGCGTATAGCCCTACCAGCAACTGAAACAGGTCTTTCTAAACAGGTGCGAGGGAGCTGAATTCAGGGGGAGCAGATCACGTTACACAGTGACATGCAATAAGTGTGCACCTACACATGACAGCAGAGTGATTTTAAGCTGATTTAGTTAACTACTAGCACAAAAGGCTATGTGGATGAATTTTAMTTTAACTAGGTGTTTTTTGGTTTCATTCATAACAAGCAGAATAAAATCTAAAAACAAACTACGGGTATTCTCAAAACAAAAGGAAAAAAGCACCATGGAGAATTTTGCATTACTTCAGCTAATACTGAAGTAAGCATGTATGGTGTGTATACATATGGGCAGACAAACAAAACTGGATTCTTTTCAAGATGCTCAACCAGAGGATGTAAAAAGGGTATTTGGGAGAAGAAGGCCAAGTCAACAGCACTTGTTGATTATCTTCTTTATCATTTACTTCTCTATCAAGAAAGAATCAATACCAACTTTTCCATTTTCTGTATTTCATGCACAAGGAAAACACCCAAAAAATAACTGCAGTGTATTGCAAAAGACATTGGTACCTAAGGCCTACTGTATAGCCACAGATTTCTAAATTCTCATCAACTTTTCTGACCCAAAGACAACAACAACAACAAAAAATCACAGGTTAAAATACAAACTGTGACCAGAAAAATAAATTTAAGATCAGATCAGAAAAAATTACTCTAGAACGTATTACTACACATTTGCCTTTTCCTACCAATTTTGCTACTTCATTTGCATATTTTATGAAGATCACATTTGGAGGGAGACAGAAGGAAATTAAACATCAACCTTGTGATCCCTTCCTTCAAGACACATTTCATTGATTTCAAACTTTTCACTATCGACTTGCTAGTTTTATAATTTCTAGACAACGTCTGACAAAACTTGATAGGTAAGGCAAGGTAATCATGTACAACAGTAACTGAGCATTTCTGTTTATCAGTTGTATATTGCTAGTATTTTATACTCTAAACTTTTTGGCTCTTTTCTCCACGCATCTTTGTCAAAGAAGACTGGAGGGTTATACTGGCATGGAAATGTATAATGGAGTTAGGCAGGATGAAAGTCTTCCACAAATATCATTAGGCCATTATAATATTTATGCCTACTATGTTTGGCTATATTTGGCATCATGTACATTCAGACTAGTGATACTACCCTGGTTATAGTGCAGAGCTCACTGCCACTGGGTATTCCTTTAGCTGTCCTTATACTTAGGCAACAGAGCTGCTAAATCTAATTAGATACAACAATTAGCTCTTACATGAAAAGTAGTAGCAACACACAAAGTTTAGCAAGATGAATCTGCCATACTTAATTATTCCTAAATGATAAATACCAAGCAACATTTCTAGAATCCCATAAATGCTAGTAGTCTGACCCCGAGAAAGACAGTTTTATTTGCCCTTAATACCAAACTTAATTTAAAGAGGTTGGTATTGCCTTGCTATGCATACTGATAGACATCCRTCAAACACACTTTTGCAAATCACATCTCCTAGCTGACAGATTTGCACATGCAATCATGTTAAGCCACTCTGAAACAAAACAGAAAATCAGTTAATAGTATCTTATGGAAGCACACTGCTTTACTTTGAAAGGGTACAATATTAAACCACATAAATGAAAGAAAACTCCTTCTACACAAAATTAGAGTAACAGAAATTAGTAGTGCGTTAATCAAAAGTGTGAATCATCTTTACTTTCCCATGATAAAAGGGATTCGATAAAAGTGAAGTTATCAAGTTCATACAGAACAAGACAGTATAGCCCAAATCCTGAAAAAGGGAAACACCATCCAGTTTTATCTGAGAATGTTTATATCATAAARGAAACTAGCAACAGCACATAAGCACACTAATCAACAAATCCCATATTTAATGCCAATGATATGAAGGCAGGTGCATGATAATTAACCCTGTTCTCAGTTCAGAGCTATCCATGAATTTAGGAAAGCTGAAATAGATTTACTGCCCTTTCACAGTTATGTATCCTTGGATAATGTCCTTCTTTACTGATGTATTTACTGAGAAATTGGACACTGAACTAAATCAACTTTTTAGTAGCACTTAACTGTGTGTTCATGGTATGTTTGATTACTTTAATTAGACTTAACAGAAAGCTTATTTTATGCTAACTAAATACCAGCACTTCAGCTCTGATGCAATAAGCTTCACAGTATCCAGAGCAGGTTTCATAATSAGAATATCTATTCCCACCACAGGAAATTAATGCTACAGTTATCTCTTCTATATATTTATTTCATGAGTATTTGTCTTTGTGCAGTATACACCTTTTTAGGCGACAGACTGTCAGATTTTCACGTCTGACAGGTGGATTCAGAAGTGACCATTTTGCAACGCAAGATAATTTTTTAAAACCAGAAATGCCGTTCAATGTAGGTAGTGCCCCTGCTGGCTGGAGATCACATCACTTCATCTGGGTGCTCCACATTCTGCTTAGACAAGAATCAGCCATGCTATCTCAAACCACTGGTTACAGTTAGTCCACCTTATTTTGCCAGAAGCAAATTGCTATGCGTTTTCTGTCCAATGGAGTGGCAATAACAAACAGCTGGGACAAGAGTCTGCAAAGTGAACATTTACCTATAGCATTTGCTTAATTTTGTTTGAATAGAAACAAACAATTGAGGAAGTTTGTATCAGCAATTGGGCCACTGGTTGATACCTAATAAACAAATAAGAAAGCACTGCTTCTAAGACAGGCATATTTAAAGCTTTTTTTTCCTGAAAAATTGCCTTTTGCTRATCTTCACCACATCTTGGTTATAAAAGAATGCCAGATTCACACTAGATTCTCTAAGATAAGTGGATCTAGATGTCCACAAGCACACATAAATTAGGTTTGAACTTGCTGCACAAATTTCATTTAGCAAGAGCAAAAATCATGRCAGAGAGAGTAAAAAAAATACTCGAGGATGAGAACATTTTTTAAAAAACCCAAATTTTTGGCAAAACGTTAAGGTAGGAAACTTGGCTTTAACTTCCCCCTGTGTTTGAATGAATTTGATCTCAAATCTCTGAGAAGAATACTCTAATTCCAGTAGGTTTGAAACTGCATGTTTCCTATCTCCTTATTGATACGTTCCACTATTTATAAAAACATTCATTGCAGACACTGAAACCTGCCTGCTCCATAACCTGAATGGGAATGTTTTAAATTCAATATGATCAGAAAAAAAAAAAAAAAAAAAAAAAANAAAAAAAAAAAAAAAAAAAAAAAAAAAAAAAAAAAATCCCAGTTGTTCCATTAGGAACAAAAATGGAGGAAAAAAATGTCCAGAAATCCTCTTATTTGCTGAACTCTATATTATATCTCAGATCCAGAAATGAATTAGGACTACATATGAGTCCTCCACCAAATGTGAACAGTCAGTATGGTTCTGGAAGACACCGTTTCACAAAGAGATGATTATTTCAATAGTGCTTGGTAATTTCTGTGGTGATAAAGGCTCACCACAAGGAGGTATTATCTGCAAGCAAATAGAGGTAGTATCTTTTCAACTCTTTTCCCTTGACTTTTGTTTYCCAAATATGTATTATACTTTCTTATTGCTCCACTAGTATTTGATTAGCTTTTGGGAGATGCCAGCTTGTCTCTGCTTCAACAGTTTTGCCTAAAACTTCCAATTATCTCTCCCGGTTCACTCAGAAAGCTATTTCCTAACTAATGGGGTTTATTAATGTGCTGCATTTCTGGCAAAGCAAGCAGAATATTAAGTGGGATACTTTAGCAGTGTATGGTATTCCAAAGTATCTGGGAAATTCTTAACATTCCTCTGAACCATAAGATCTTTTCTTCTGCTTTTCCACTGTAGAGCATAATAAACTTGGCCTCCACTAAGATGCTTTAGTGGAATCTCAAAACAGCCCCCCACCTTCACTTCTCCCCCACAAAAAATAAAAGACCAAAACACRTACCATGATTTTCCAGTGACTACTAGGTTAGTCCAAGGATCTATGCTCCAAAATTCAAACAGAGTAAGACACTACTGTATTTTTAAGCCTTAGAGGCAAAAATATTCCCTTAAGAGATTTTTTTTGGCTAARCTATGGTCAGTGGTCAGACAGTCCCCAAGCCAAATACCGGAGAAATGATGCAAGGAAATCTGGATCTTGGGACATAACATAATGCTTGTTGCTTACATAAACACAAGTCTTGTAACAGCCAAACCTGTCTGATAGAACGACAGCAAGGAATTTCAGCTTTGTGTGCACTTCAATTTTTCTCTCTTCACTAAATTTAACCACCTGCATAAAGCACAGTCATCATCACCCTAGCCCTCTCTGACAGGAAGCTTTCAAGGTGATGACTTGACAGCTACCTTTCTCACCCTCTCTAGAGTGAGCATACACAATAATTTACAGTACATTTACTCTGACTGTAACCTAGCCTGTTGATGTGATGCTGCAATGCCAGCCAGCACTAAGAATTTACAGGTGCAAACCCAAGAAACACTACCTGAAACTAGACATTTCATCCTTGCAGTTTACRAAACACCAACGGGTGACCCATGACATAGATATCTATAAACAGAGTGAAAAAAACAGATGAATATATCTACACATAGAATAAATARTATCAGGAATAAAACATCTGTTTGAGGTCAGCATGAGACATTAGTCTGTTGGGTCTCTATTTATCTGTCTGTAACTGATACACATTAGCAGTAAGACTCTGAGAAGTTTCGCTTTTTAGGCTATTCCCTCAACAAACTAACAATCATTACATTGTAGTACATTATACATATTGCTATGTGATAATGAAAGTTTCCAAGCAATACTTAAATATCAGGTGCTTTCATCCTACCTTAATAACATGCGTCTGTTTCTTTTATCATCTTCTGTGTTATCTTTCTGTACAGAGAAAAGAAAGAAAATATAGAAGATTGGGTTGCAATTCAAGACCAGTTTGGTCCAATGTTCAGTTATGCTGTTCTTGTCTATTCTCAGGAGGATAAATTATTTCATAAATACTTGTTCATTTAAATGTTTCTAATTTTCTTGTCATGCTTGAGACTGCATCCTATCATTTGCTTAGCTCACAGCCCATCTGAGGGAACAGAAAATTAATTAATACACTTCTAACAGAAACAGCTGAAAAAGCTGTCACACTTAAAATGCTGAAATGATATGTTTTAAAGACTACTAAATTAATGGCCTCTTTCTACATATGAGAAAGGAGTACATTAACTYGGTAAGAACAGAAATAAAGGAAAAGTATACTAAACAAAACTCTATAGACCAGAAAGGGTAAATGTATATAGCATCTTATTTGAAAAATACAATAGAAAAAGTAATCCTGCTTGAACAGGTGGTARAAGGTTTTGGTCTTTCTTGTTTTTAACTTTTTGGTATTACACAATGGTAATAAATCCAAATCAATAGGGGGACCTCAACTTGGATACAGAAGAATATTTTGCCCAAGCCCAAACTTTCTGATGCTGCTGAAGCCTGTGTCCAATTACCTCCACTCTCTGGGAGAGGTTGAATCTGCATCTTTTCACATCAATCTACAACACACATTAAATCTCTCCTGTTCAAAGTTCCCTGGAATTTTTAACAATGTAAAAGCTATGACGATTAGTAACCCTTGGGGCAAACAGAAGATATAAATTCAAAATAGTAAGAGCTCCTAGTTGAATATGGGAAGCATCTGTAAGAAATAGTAGCCAAGAAGGAGGGATTTTAAGAATGCTTAAATGGCACTTCTGCTATTTAAGACAGAACTGCGATTCAGTTTTGAACGATTTCAGCTTTACTACTTTAATTTATTTTATGAGAAGATACAGTTCTGATTAGATTTCGTGTTATCTGGACCCCATACAGTTAAAGGTGTAATTAGAAACCGGGAAACTGTCTTGCTTTGCAAACTTTTTCACTTTGTATCCTTTCATCCCCTGTGATTTTTCCTGCCTGAGTGTCATAACCTAATCTGGAAAATGAGGACATCACAAACATTCATCATTTTGCAGTACAGACATAAAAGTGCTGCTGTAATTACATCTGTCATGTAGTTATCTCATAGTAGTGAAACAGGCACTACACAGCTAATCAGAGCTACCCAGGAAGAACTTGCCAGGCACAAAAAGAGATCAAGTAACTTTTTATTAACCCAGACCTTAAGCAACCTCAAATTAATTATCATAAAAATGGAAAACCTCTGATTTAGGCATCAAGTCAGTAAAACACTTAAGCATGTGCTTAACTTTAAGAACTTAAATACGCTAAATGCTTGCTAAGTAGGTTGCCTTGCTAAATAAAGCAAGGCCCAAGTCTTTCACATACCACCCAACCACTGGAGCATGCAGTGCCTGCCAAGAGAAATTTGATGCACAGCACTGCACTACACAATTTCCATTCATTTACATAACTAATACTAATAATGCTCAGGTGAAAAGGAAGATGAGGAGCCTAACAGCTTGAATCAATGGTTTACTTTGTGAGAAAGCCAGCTGGGAACCCCAGGCTTAGCTCTGGGCTGAAAGGAAAGCCTACCACAGCATGCCCTTTCTGCCTTTACTCTTCATCCCTATCACATGCATCTAAGTCTTAAAACTACGACTCCTTATTTACAGTTAAGGGAATTTAGAGTTAAACTGAAAATTCTGATCCCCAACGTACTAATTCTCATTTTTCAGCACCACAGCGTGCTAGATTTACCAGCCAGTATACCTTTTTGCACACTGCAGACACGCTAGGGCACCGAGGGGAAGTGCTGGGGGCAGGAGGTTGGGCTAGAGACCTCCTGAGGACCCTTCCAACCTGAACTATTTGCTGGTCTTGAAACGCTCGGTTGCTCCAGCTCCGTGGCTACAGCACTCACCCAGAAAGGGAAGGCTGGGTCCAAGTCTTTTTTTGTTTCGCCCAAGAGCACACCATAACCATCTGCTCATACTCCAGTGGGGGGTGGTTTTCATTCCTCCTAATGAAGCTCTCSTATTTTACTCTGACCTTGATCCAATATTTTGTCAATCGCTTGGGGATCACATCCATGCCTTTCTCTGTGTTGACTACAGTTCCTGTAGGTCAAAGTCTGCATAATTCTTGTCCAAACTCTCTCTATAACAACCAGCTTTTAATTATTCCACGCTCTTCTCTGGACCTTTTTCAATAAAGGGGCACTAAGCATTTTCTGCCTGAACTAGACACTACCARCAGAGAAAATAAACTCTCCATAGGAACGGAACAGACTATAAACAAGTTGAGCTAGCACACACAACTTCATTGTTTGTATCACAACACCTTTAGCATGCCTAATTATTTCTTATCTGCACATGAGTTTCTGAATAAGAGCAAGGATTTCTCTAGGGATCTCTGCAGTTAGCAGTTAGCATAAGAAATTGCGCTAATTAACAATTCTTTCAACAAATTTAAAATGTATCACTTGAAACCAAGGGAGACTGAAGCCAACAAAAATGGAGAACGGGTCTGAAAAATAAAATATTCTGCATCACAAAGACACACAAACATTCTGATTTTTTTTTTTCATTTCCACTGCAAAATTAGACTTTGGCTCTGGATTTTTGGACCTCTTCCACAAACAGCTAAACCACTGGGGGATGGTTCACAAAGCTGTTGCACTTGATCAAGTTGTTATTTGAATTGAGTGTAAAAAAAGCCTAAGAGAATCCACTTGTTAAACAATACATTAGCCTATTTTATGTAAGAGACTGCAATGCAAARGGTTAATTTCAATCAGTACACTGAGGCAATATATAATAAACCTTCTACTCTTTCTATAACCTCCAGATCTAAAAAACAAGTGAAGTTTCCAAACTGTCTTGAAAATGCCAGTTAGAAACTAAGTACTAAAGGGAATATTTTCACCTGAAGCTTTTTTATATATACATATATATGTATATATATATATACTGATGACTCCACCAGGCTCTGTCCCGTCACGAACAAAGAATATTGAAAGGCGTCAGAGCTTTATTTTTGCAGAGGGTGAGGGGAGTCTGCTCTCTCTCCTGCAGTCCCGCACATCTCCCACCACTGGTCCCACGTGAAAGCTTGTATTATGTTTGCCTGAAGAATTATCTCTCCCTCTTCTGATGGCGCTGTACAAAGCCAGCACAGAATACACTACTCTTTTGAACAGTGCCATTGAGGAAATATTTCTTCAGAATCTAAAAATGCAAAAAGTCTAGTGGATAGCCTCAAACTCATCTAACCCAGGGAAAGGAGTATTTAAGGTTAAGGCAGAACTTTCCAAAGACGCATGTGTTTATAACCCATTGCCTTACCCACTGTGTTTTGAATACACCACCTCGATTTGTTCCATTAAACTTTGTTATGAAAATAGTCCTTTTCAGCTTCCTACTGAAAGACAGCAACCATAAGAGAACAGCTGCAGGAGAAGATATTACTTAAAGACTCAAAAAAGGGTTGTGTGTACTGACAACTTCAGCATCTCAGAATAGTGGAATAAGCTGCTGTGGGCGAATACATGTGATAATCTATTAAAACACACATTTTTTAGAGAAGACCTGTTACAAGGAAAAAACCTAATGGACATCCTATAGGTACTGTAAGCCCTGAGTTAATGCCTGGCATTGCTTGGTTCAGCTACTCTCCAGCTACCTTGATACCTCCAGGCACAAGGAGCTGGAATTTATGTTCAAAATCAAAACAAACCTCAACTATGTATATATTTGTATACATTTTTATATGCACCTTCTCTGTACATATAATTGACAATAATCACTATAAACTTCAGGTTCCTCTCCTTTTATTGCAATTATACTGTAATGCCTAGTAACGTTGTAGTGTTCAGTACTCTATTTCAAAACTATTTCATTATTATGTTTATTAGTCATTTAACAGTCTGAGTTTATATAGCCTCAAGAATGCCCTAAGTAAATCAGCATGGTAATGATCCCTGCTTCACCATCAAGTCTTTTTGCATCAAATTATTTTTGTATTTAAAAAAARAGAGGTGTATCTTACAGTTGTAATTACCTATTTTACTCAATTGCAGTGCTCTGTCTACATTTTGAACAGGGTGCAACATTAGAGTGCTGTTTGCTATACGCCTGTTTGCTACAGAGATTTCATATTTTTAACAGAATAGACATTTTAACAGACATTTTGACCTGACATGTCAATGATTTTACCTTGAAATATATAATTAACTTTGAAAATTAGAATTTTACAAAAATAAAACTTGAAACACATTAGTACWAATATCTCTTGATATGGAAGATGTTTAGCATTCAGTGCCACAATTGGTTAAGTCTCTAGATCTAATCTCAATTTATCAATGGATCTTACATGCTGAATAATAGAAATCAGTAGTGGCAGAGATTTTAGTTTCCTGCATTTTAGATTTTAGTTTTTTTCTCTTATTCTGAGGTTAGAACAGATAAAGTTTTTCTGGTATTATAACATTATGTCAATTTGCTATTGCCTGAGCTTAACTCAGATTTTTGAGTCAATTTAATGACATGTTATTTTTAAGTAGGTAAAAGGTTTGTGGAAAAAACCCGTACACCCCAAAGTTTTAAAAATGTCATTCATTTAACAGTAAGAGTTGTTTTTAACTTGAAGAACTCCACTCAGTCGGTTAAAGAAAAAAAAAAAGGCATTGCTCATTTTGTTATCCAGTAAAACTTGAAAATAACGCAACTGTGAATTCAGCATCTCTTCACTGCTGTGTATGAACACAATGATAACGCACTAGACTCCTAAACAGGTTTTATAATCACTCCGATTAAACGTGGATATAGTAAAGTTTCCAAGTTGTTCTTGCTCTGTTCAATATGTATCAAAACCTCAGTTTAGTTATATGTTACATTCCTATTTGGTCCTGCTCTCCTTCCCCCTGCACACACTTTCAGATCTGCAATATGATATACTACAATGTCACTTCATTGTAGTGCTCAAAAAGCATTTTTGAGGAGATTTTTCCCCCAGTAGGATTCATAGATTGTATAATCATAGCACCTCTAGCTCATCATAGTCTTCTGATGAGAAGCTTCCAAATGCCTGCTGCACAACAGCTTAAAAACGAATTTCAAACAACTCAAGAAGTGTTTGTCCTCTTCAGTTATTGTTCAAGCTGGCCTCGAAGTCAGCTTACTACCTACCTCAAATTTCAAGTGACACATCTCCTCACAGGGCACAATTATTTTGGCACACTGCAAGCAAGCCAGACAAATACGCTGAAGACACAGGAGTTCAAACACTTCCCTTTTAGTCTCTTTTCAGAAGTTCTTTGTAATAGCTCACCTATAAACTTCAGAATTGATTTGTCTTATTGTGCCTGTAGCAGAACATAACTGACTTTTTGGGGGCAAGGAAGAGAGAGAGAGGACACACTTCATGGTCAGTCTGGTTTTGTGTACCAGAAATATGTGTAACTGTAGTAGTGTGGGGGTTGGTTTGCTTTTAACACCATATCCCCAACTTTGATTTGGGAAGCTTGCTGCTACGTGAAACATTCTGTCTGTTAGCAGAGTCTGTGAGCAATAACCTAACATGTTCTGGTTTAGGAATGACAGAAATGCTTTGGAAACAAATGTCTTGCCTTTAAAAATCATGCAGTATTTGGAAGTCAATGTCACATGCAGAAAAGCAATCTGGGATGAGAGCATGCTCCAACCCTGTAAATTTTGCAAGATCTATGAGAGGGCCTCTGTGGCTTGCAAAATCTGCCAACTTTTCTGCCTTCAAGAAATCCTTAAGCTACTTCTAGAAAAAAAGAAATCCAAGAAAATTACTCTTTCCTCTCCTTCATATGCCACACTTAATTACCAAAAAGGCACAGGAGCCTGTCAGCACCTTCTTCCCAGGTAGGCAATGCTAGAAAAGTTACTTCTTTAAAGAGAAGCTGTTTTAACCCACTGGCCATTCTGAATGCCACCTTCCATCACTAGATGTCAGCTGCAGAGTTGCATTTACATTTCCCTCCCTACCTCCTATTTCCTCACGTTATGCCCACTGTCAAGCATCACACCCTGCAGAGCCTGGGCAATCTGGTAGCTGTTCTCAGCACAGYGCTAGACCAGAAGGTCTTACAGAGCAAGTCATCTTGCCGTATCAACCATCAATGGGGATACTAATACTCCCCAGTACACTTSAGTTACTTGGCGGAGGAAAATGGGAGCAAAAATGGCGCATGGCCAAACTCAGTTTCCAATAGACAAAATTCAAATCTTTCAGTTACTTTTGCAACTTGTTTCAATAGYATTGAAGAATGAGACTCATTCTTTTGCTCTAACAAGTGCAGACTACCTCCTTCTGAATACCTTCCTTTTGGAACTCATACGCTTGTAAGGCAGATAAGAGAAAACTAGAACTACATTCTTAGCTATTTGTTGCTATTTAATTTAAACAACAGAGAGGGCAGAAGACAGTCAGTCCCACATGGCAGCACGTAGGGAAAACCATACTGCTGCATTAAAGATGTGCTTTTAATTAAGTTTTATATGAATGATTATAATTAATGATTTTACCACAGATGTTCTTAGAATAATTACCTTCTATTTCCTTACATAGTATACATTCCTTGGAAACAGAATCAAAACTGTTTCTTCATTTAACTATTTTCTTAATTAAAGATAATTGCTTTTGAGTTGTTTTATTATTTATACTTTTTCTTCTTTTTTTGTCTCCTTTCAAAATTCTATACTCTTTTCAAACACCACAGAAATGTTCTTCAGGTGGCCAGATACAATTCTGAGCAGCTAACAAAATACGGTATGTATTTCATTATGTTTGGATCTAGGAAAACCTCTTCATATGTAGAGTTATAGYTTTATTTCTGGACTTAGGAATGGCTCATTTTTGTCACTAATGCTGCACATATGGTACAGATTTCCCTTAGTTTTGCACTGCATTTATGAAGATTGATATCTCTTTCATTGTTGCACTTGTATATAGGTCTTAACAGATCACCTTGTTACACATCCATTGTTGCAATGTGTGCTCAATATAAAGGCTCTAGTAGCTATCCAGATTTATTCGAAAACTAATTGTGCAGGTCAATGCATTAACTAGTGATTACTTGGTTTTCTATTAGTATTTCTGCTTATAACAACAATATATTGGCAATTAAAAAGCACAAGCCAAGAGAAACAGGCTCCTGCTTCATGCAGACTGCAAAGATACATTGGGTCACATTTTTCCCTTGAGTTTGAAACACAGTTCAGCTTTTTATTAAAATCCAAAAGCATAGTAGGGCGAAGATAGGATTTCATGAAGGGAGAAGAAGAATAACACACACAGGAGAAACAGATCTAAGGCAGAGTCCTACCTTCTTGCACATTAATTCCTGTCAGATCTGCAGCAGCTTTTTAGTATGTGAGATTACGTTCTGAAGTCATTCTTAACTAGATCGTATTGTCTAGCAAAAAAACCCCAACAACAATCCAAGAATAAACATGACCATTCATCTTCTCCCTATATTTATCTCTAATTATGTTATCTTTATACTGAAATAATATTCAGCCTGAGGCAGTCCTAAGAAACTGCAGAGGTCTTTGTAAGTAGCATGTCCTGAGTCAAAGCAACAGCACCAAGCAGCATCTATATTGGTTTTATTTTGACAGTCAGGAACACCAAGGTACCAGTATCACATTCACCGAGCTATCAGTGTTCAGCCCAGCTAAGCAGCCACTAGGGAAGAGAGTTCCCCACTTTCCTTCAGCAATGCACATCAGGGCACAGAATACTGCCACACACTTCTATAGATGCTGGTAATGAAGTCTGAAAATGCACATTATTGATGTAAAAGAAAAATAATAATAATAAAAAAAAGATCCTGTATACTGAAGCCAGACAACAAACACTAAAGTGTTTCTTTCTAACAGGAAATCACACATACACTTTTTAATGTACTGAACAAGTTCACCATCCTCTGCTTTCTTTGCCTTGAAGTACTGTATAGATGGATGTATGAGGGTGAGGCCTCACATACACATTATGCAATACTGGAGACATCCAAGTTCTCATCTAACATGCATACTCAATACAAGCATATAAAAAAATTTTTAAAGGACACCATAGAAGTTGCAATAATAGTAAATCTAATGCCACTTAATGAATCCATTGCAGTCTTCAACAACCCGAGAAACATTGTGTATATGATATCTGACTTGTAGCRCTATTTATGACACAACTCAGCTGCTCCTACAGCAACTTTAATAAAAATTTAATAGCAACAGATGACAGAAATCCAATTATTGCAGAGTAAGTCACCTCAGTCACCTTCTGCCTTTTGGTTTTGCCTTTTTATGTTAAGCAAATTGGCAGCACAGAATTCAGAATATATTTCCATCCTTGGAAGTAAATAAAGAAATGAGAGATTTTTCATCTGGGACTCCAAYTCCTCTTTTCTTTCATTAGACCCCCCACAATTGAGTATCTGTCTCTAATAAGACAAAATTAAGCCTTCTTTGAAATAATCTTTGGGATTTGTGTGTGCAAAGTTCAAAGACAGGCAGAAACATTCAGTGTCTATTTATTTGAACTCCTGTCCAGAATAAAACCTTGTTACTGTTGGCTCTTACCAAGTAAGCCTAGTGTATAAAGCAGCTTTTGCCAAGAAACACTGAGAGTCTTCCTTGTAGAGTAATTCCCAAGCTTTGGACTCCCYTGTTCCCACAGTGTTTCGTTAGCTGAAGAATTAAAGAAAATGGATTCTGTTTACGTAAGAATGGATATTAATAGAGTCCWTGCTCATTTCCATTGCATCCCATGCAAGGATATTCAAAATCGACTCCTGTAGTTAATACATAGGTGAAACTCCTCTGCTAAGTGGCAACTGCAGTGAKTAGGGTTAAGATCAGAAAGTAGAAATTACACCGAGGATGGATTTTGAGTGTACAAGGAGGAGGGGATAGAAATCACATTAAAAGTAATAACTAGGCCCCTATTTCACAAATTTTGAAAATTTTGCCTAGTAGTGCCTACATTCCACCTACATTTTCGTAGTGCTCTCTTTCACCTTGTTCAGTGTGCGCTGGAGAACCAAAACAGCAAGACCGAATTCAAGATCAATCTGCTGAATGGTCCATCCCTACCTGTCCACCACACTGTGTGYTTCCTTATTTCCGTGAGGTTATTTCTCCGAGATCTGTATGAACCATCTCACAGTTCCCCTGCTCATCCAGAATCCTCTTTGTGGGCAAGTTTCCCTTCTCCCTTTCTTTGATTATGTTGAGAAACAAGGGAAGAAGGAGAAATCAAAGCTTAAAGTCTATTGCAAAGTTTAATCTTTCCACTGTCCATTAAAGYAATTTGGCTCAAATCCCTCTCCCTGATGTCTGCCAGCAGCTTGTATGGTTTATCTTCCCTGCTCCCAGAAACAGCAGGGCTTCCAACACAAACATCTCCCAAGTAGCAGTACAGCTGGTCTGACAAACAAAAGGGACTAGTACAAGAGCTGTAAAAGGAGAAACATCTCTGTTTTTTCACCCGCCTCCGGGTACTGTACAAGAGCCGGTTGTGAGTCAGTTTTCTCAGACAGGAGGGGCAGGAGAAGAAGGATAAACAGAAGGTACCTGAGGACAGGTTTTGGCAAGGCAGGAGATGCAAAGGACCATGATAAGTCCATCATGGAGACAAAGGGCTGCATTCCCAGCCATCACTGCATGAATTCCTGTGGCCCCAGAGATGCCATTAACACCTAGCTACCTACAAGGTGCCATTTGTCTGCAGGAACAACCTAAAAATACAGTGAACTGGAGAAGTAACAAAAAATTATGACTTATGACAAAAACCATTGCAATACAGTCTACAGCTGAGTAGAACAACCTGTTATTGGCACATTTAAGACTTGCAATGAGTCTTTTCTCTTTACTAAAATTCTCAGCAATCATATTTAACCAGTGTCAAGCCCTCCACACACACACACACACACACACACACACACACACACACACACACACACACATTCTGCTGTCCAGATGATAGGCAAGGTCTTTATTCTTAATGCCTACAGAAATATCATAAGCAGTGCTTCCTGTAAACGAAGTGCTGTCACTGCCTGGAAAATAGCTTATGCAGACAGACAACTTGGAGACATGGCACCTATATGGCTTTTCAAGAATGACATGAGCCAACAAACAATGCTTATTTTACACTGAAATCCAAATGAAACCCATCCCAAATTAAGCGTTTTTGAAAGGGCTGAGGAAGGTCTCCATCACACACACTTTCAGAATGTATGCTGATGTTCTATAGGGTGATCCAAGAAATGTAACATGCTGAAACTTGAGCCACAGCACTGGCAGAGAAATCCAGCTCTGCCTAACATGCAAGCTCACACAACAGCTAAGAAGAAAAGATGAAATGTTGTGGATGAAATTTAATTTCTTGGACAGGAAGCTCACTGCCTTGTGGCAAGAGGTGCAAAATAGGCAGCTAATGAAAAAGTGTATGAGGAAAAAAGTGAGAAGGAGTGCTGCAAAACTGTCTACACCCTTTCAGATAAATTCCAACAACACTGTCATAATTTCTTCCTTTCTCAAATGAACTCTCTTGTTGAAGGAGTTCAAAAAGAACAAAAATTTCCAAACAAATACACTCAAAAACACTGCAACGAGGCCAAGGTCAGAAAGGCCTAAATTACAAAAATATTTTTATAAGTGAGCATTGATACGTAACTCAATCAACACAGCACATATTCAGAATGGCAAAGCTATCTACAAATGTTCAGTACCTAAAAGTATGACTTAATAGGTTTGAACATTTAAGTGACAACTTGGTGAAATTTGTGCTTTGCCCTGTTCTCAGCATCAGTCTGACTTTGTCACCTCACCAGTTTGCCTCTAACAAGAGTAGAAATAGATCTCTGGGGCGGCACCGTCCCAAAGTATGGAAACATCCCAGGTCTTAGAGCAACATAGCAAAGAGGATATCCCTCCTTTTCCCCATTAAGCACAAGCAAAGCAGAGACATTATAGATGATTTAACAGGAAATGAAAATCATATATTCTGCTTGCTATCTTCCTCCTATTGTGATGCATTTCCTTCCCTCCTTTTGGGTAAGAACAGTCCTGGACTGGAATTGCTTTCATTATTATAAAATTCTAATTTTAAAGCCCGTAATTCAGTGGAAGGTGGTGTTAACCAGCTAAGATMTAGTCCATCCCCACTGAATGTAGAACAGCATCAATAAGAACAGTGTATTTGTGCTGACAGTATCATTATGCTAAAAACTAAGTAGGAAAACAAATCTCAGATTTAGYTGTGCCAGTTGAGTGAGAGAGAATTTCAGTCTGGCTTTGATGAGATTTCCCATCATGGGTATAATAAATACTTCCCCAAAACATACTGAATGATGCACATAGCCATGATCAGTTTCAACTTTGATAAATTAGTATTTCTCACCTGAAAAACAGGCCTGGATGAAAACTGCCTAACTTTAACCCACACTGAGCAAGCAAAAAATTGTGCAATAAAGAGTACCAAGTCAGCAAAAGCTTACCAGAGCTATTGAAGGGCCTCCACAATTGTCTCAAAATGGTAGAGGTGAAGGAGAAGTCTCAGGAAGACTTCAGTGAAGCTATGATATTTCATGAATAATTTGACCTCTTTAAGGAAAAAAAAATCCTTAAGTCTAACAATTTTTGCAGCTACTCTGATAGTATGGAAGGCTGGAAAGTATCAAGTATAGTGGCAGCAAACGAAGAGAATCCTTGTCTGTGGTATCACTGTGTTTTAGAGAAGAGCTTTATCAGCTGGTAAAGGAAAATTTGAAATGGGATATGGAAACATAATATTAAAAAAATTGCATATATCATATTGAACCATTAATTCAACTCATTCTGCAGTGTGCTTGTGTCTGCCAGGGCTGCAGTTAATAGAGAGTGTATGAAACTCAGAATGCAATTAAGTCTTGGAAGAAGCACAGTTGGAGGCTATGGCAGTTTCTATAGCAACCTAAAAGGCTCAAGACTAGTAACGGGAGATTAACTTAAAGGAAAGATAAGTACATAAATATAGCTCTCATTTACCATTTTCTCTGCTTCCAAAGGTAACGTATTTTCCATTTAAACAATATAGAAATGCAGTCAGATGTTATATTTGTTATTAATTTGGATAAAAAATAATCTTTACAAGCATTCTATTAAAAATTCTGATAATTTCACAATCAGCAGAATCATACAAACTTCTCTAATTAATTGAATATAAATGGCAAACACAAAACTTGAATGCTGCCGGAAGATTAGAGTAAGACTCTAAGATACATAACATGACAGCCATAATAAGAGTTTGCTGATGCCAACGCACTGTATACTTATGAACAAATCCTCTTGACGCAATTTTCTGGATTATGCTTCACACCAGGTTTTCAGTCTTGAGAACGATAAGGGCAAGATACAAAAATATTTTTTTAATTTTTGTAAGCATCTCAGTCCATTTTTTAAAATTCTTTATCTTCAGTAAGACAGACAATATCGGAGAAACTTCATCCAATATTGTTCCTGACACTTAAGAGGTTTTATTCAAAGGTTCAGCCAAGACTGTGRTCCCCCTTTTAAATTCCTGTGCACCTTATAGATATAAAAAAAAGTGTACGTGTAAGAGATACCTTGACCACTKCTCTGCTGCAGTCAGTTGCTCACAAGCTGTTTTACCTGATCGTTTAAAAACAAACAATAAATGCAAAAGATATTCAGGAACATGTATCCAGGAAAAAACACATTCTTCCCCTAACTTCTATACCTTGTTGAACAGTGGGTATGACCACACTACCTCAGGTACTAGAAGCAGTTACATTAGCAAAATAGTCCAATCTAATCTACTCTATCCAAATTGCTGAGCTAGCTCTAGCACCTTTGCACAGCAYTGGGATCCCTGCATAACTATGAATGTCAGAAAAACGCAAGAAAAATAGCTCATACTCATCAGTGAGTATAAGACACATATTCCAAGTTAATCCTAGCACAAACTTCCCRGGCTGATCCAAAGCATCAACAGTCTTTCCATAGAACTCATTAGACAGAAGTATCTAGAGTCAACTCTCCTTCCAGTGGTGAAATGGGAAGGATGCATGATGGGAAAGTCCAGATACACAACTGTTCCTGGACTCACAGCCTGAGCTAACACACCACGCCAGACCCAGGGGCAACCCGCCTTAGCRCGAACACCAAGCGAGTGGAGTCACCTGGATCAGGAAGCAACATATTCAAATTCAGATGAGGCTGCACTAGCCTCTTTTTTTCTCCCTTTCCACTCCAGCTACGAGGGGAAAAGCATTATCTCTGCAAGAATCTGCATTACTTAGCTACATCTTAGTTAAACCATTTACAGGAAAGTTTATCTTGTATTCCATTAGCTTTCTCCTCACACCCTGGTTCTTTCTTCTATAGCACTTGCTAATAATGTCTCCAGCCCCAGTCACACCCTTCCCGGGAAGTTTACGTCCTCCATTAGGTCAGTAACACCTCAACCGTGGCCTACGAGATGATGATTCTTTTGGTTTCTCACTGCAACGTATACTATGAAACAAAGATTCACAGGATATGATTTTTGTCTACCTTGGAGACTGTCAGCTTGTTAGTCATGAGTCCAGCTTCCTATCAAGATCAATATAATTTCACTGACTGAAATGGGCTTACTCTCAATTCATATTAGTAAGATTTGAAAGCAAATGCCTTTCTTTTTTCTTTTTTTTTCCAATCCTTCTCTGAATCTGAAAAGGGAGAACATATATCCCAGTAGTAACACTGGGTTTTGCATTGTTTTTCCCCTAGAGCTTATGCAAAAAGCTTGGGTGGGCTTTGTTCAATTTCTTTCCTGTAATAAGCTCCCAAATGGACATGCTTTTTTCTTTCTAATATCAGATGCCGAAGGAAACATGGTTGCAAGCTTAAAGAGGGGTTGCTTTTTGAACTGTGACTGAAGAGTACATTTGGGAAGATAAAAAATCGTGAACACAGTCCAGAAATGAAAATATGAATATACAAATACTGGACAAGATGATGCTTGCAAACAATGCTAAAGATCCCTTTTGTTTTTAAAGGCAAAACCAACTTATATTAAAAGGCAAATCAGAAAACCAATGGAATTCACAGTTGTGTCAAATCAAGAATTTTCCTATTATTTAGGAGATTAACCTAAAAGCCCTTGTCTGACCTAGAATTTCATTTAGATCCTAAGGCTCTATTCCTTCAAAATGACAAGGGTCCTCCTTTCCTTTTGTGCTTACAACTAGTTAAACAGAGCAAAACAAAGCAAACTCCTAAACTCTCACTTGACAGACTTAATCCTCATAAACAACTCCTATCTATAGTTCTAGCAGCTTTTACTAGACAGACTTCCTTCTTGAATATTCAGTGACAAGGCCTCCACATACTCCATATACTAATTTGGATTTACTTGCTTCACAGAGCTGTTTTGGTTTAAATTTGTTGACTTGTTGCCTGAGGATAAAATGCAGATACCCTGTAAAAAATTCAAGAGATCACCGTTGTATAATTCAAGATGTACGCTCCACTTTATCTAAGATACTCCAAGCTTCCCACAATAATATCCAAGCACCACCTAGAGTAATGAGATTGGCATAGCACTATCCACAATGGCACATGCTCTTTGCTTCTACTAGGGTAGAAGGTTGCCTATTGTATGTGTCGAGCACAAGAAAACAGTAAGCTGGCATTGTCTGTAAAAAGTGTATCTTTTCTGCCGTAAGTAAAATATTGTCTTGCAAAATGCCTTGAAAGCATTCCTAGTTCAGGAATAGTACTCTCTTCTTCACAAGATCATTCCAGAGTCAAAGTAGCTTTATTCAGGGAGACCCACCACATCACCTACACAAATCAAAGCAGAGGTGATACAGGTACAGGARTAACAATTTTACTAGCATATCCAGGCACCGACCCATTGATTTTCTAGGATTTTCCAAYGATTTTTCCAGGAATTTTTCTTCTTACAAAATAAAGTTCACAACAAGAGCTGCCTATGCAAAACCAGGCTGAGATGCATGGTGGTATGGAAGAAACCTTGCTGTTCCTCTCAATTCATTTCACTCCTCTGACCCGTTAGCTTTAATTAAATAAGGAACAAAAAATAAACATAAAAAGATCTCTCTAAGACCCAGTGTTTGTCCTACTTTGTAATATCAAGAGCTTCAAAAAAGGATAGAATATATTGTCACTTTTTAAAAAGGGAAAAAACTTGAGAGACTGAGAAGGAGAATACTTAAAGGGATTGTTGCACTTTCCAGAATGAACATGCTGCTATGAGTAAGTGACCTACAACAGGGTCAGTTGACAACACCACTTGCAACTTCTTCATTGAAGTGATTGTCAGCTGATATTTACTTTATTCTTCTATTTTTCACTAGTAATTTTTTCCTCTCTTTCAACTAATTAAAGAGTCAGAGTAGAACACCAGGCAGGGGCAGTAGCAACCCTTCAACTCTAAAGGTAACTTAGATTAGAAAAAGAAATCCATGGTATTTAAAGATTCCAAAGAAGGGAACATCACATAGTGTAGTATTTAAGTGAGAAGAAACTGCACTAAAGAGATTCACCATTCCCCTCAGTATTCTTAAGAGGTCTTCTGTCCTTCAGCTGAAGTTATCATATCCTACTTTGGAGAGGTTTTTTTTTTCCTTCTACAGGCTGGTCATGGCAGTGCCAAGCTTCAAGAGAAACAGCTTAGTATTAAAAATGTTATCCTCTTTTTATGTATATAAAAGATTTTGATTTTTTTTCTTTTAATTTGACTCAGTATGAACTTCTTTATTTAAATAAGGCAGCCCCTACACTGGAAGAAAATGCAACAACAAAAATTAGAAATATGTATCTCAAATCTTAGCAAAGGGCTTAAAAAAAGAAACTGGAGCAAAGCCTTGCAAAGTTTTGGGGAGTTTTTTGTTTTTTTGTTTTTTTTTTTCCCCTAATCACCATTTAGGAAAATTCTAAGCATACATTTTAGAAACAATTTATCTGTGAGTTTTAAGCATAACTTATTTCACCTCCTCTCCTTTTTGTTGTAGACATTACAAAAAAATGTACTTTAGAAAGAATGATGATTACATGGATCTGGATTTAGATTTCATCTGTTTATGCTCTCCCTGGTCAGAAAGCATAGTGCACTTGTTACCATATGAATACAGGTGATAAGGTGGTAAAGAAATGAACATCATTTTCTGCTGCTAATAACTCATACTCAAGGYAGATCAAGAAGGATATTCTTTTAGCTGACATGTCTGCCTGCAATTACAAATTTGCTAGAAGCTTCTTGGAAGATTTAGAATAAAGATGAAAAGACTATTTTCTTTGTAACATCCAAATTACTAAAGGCATGTGAAAAGAAAGCATGCTCAGCTTACTTGTTATCTACAACACAGCAGCCCGTTGGTTTGTCAGCAGCATTTTTTGCAAGTTGCCTAAGCTTCTAATGTGAACCATGCTTAGTGGTTACAAAGGGTAATTAAATAGATGCAGCTCTTCTATATCGTTTTCTAGCCAATTTAATATTAATTTTGAAGATAAATTTATCTTGCTCCCTCCCTTGGCCCAAGACATTTTGRTTAAGCCTAGAAAGCATTATGGAATATAAATGGTTAGCAAAATAGGTAGGAATTTGCCTAGACTAAACATTCAGAATATGAAAGCAAAAGTTGGAAGAAAAGTAAAGCAGTCGATCAGATATTTAATCACGGAAATACTCCATTCATCCATCATTCCTTGCAACTGAGCAGTAGATATATGGCTATATTTTGCTAGTGAAAATATGCAAAAGGTAAGCATACTTAAAAGTACTGTACGGATTTGAATAACAATGTACAGTATAAATTTAAGTTTAGCTTACTGTTTATTATTGCTGAATGGTCCTCCTGTATTGATTAGTGAAAAGGATTATGAAGCTCAAAGATATTCACACAGTTTCCAGTGAATTTTAAAACAGAATTAGAAGGTTGATAACTGAAACAATATGGGAGGAAGAGTCTTTAATCACAATTTCTTCACTTGTTTTCCAATGTTCAATGAAAATATCAAAACCATCATGTAGGCACTTCGGTATATCAAGGTTTCTTTTTTATAGTAATTTTTTTCTTCTAATTAAGTCCCATTCAGCTTAATGCTTTGCATGGGACAAAATATATATAAATAAAACATAAAAAACCCTAAAGCTGTAGAGTTTGGGCTGTATAAAGAAATCCTACTAGGACGAAACGTCACCTCCTGTTGTCTTCTACTAACACCCACCTATTTATCCAGCATGCCTATCCTCAATGTTTACAGGGCAATCGGCTGTATCCTGACCTGGCACAGAGGCCTCTTTCCTGCCTACAGTCAGAGAGGCCCCAGCATCCCTTTGCTTGGGAAATTCCTAGTGCCAGGTGCCAACCAGAGGGACAGACAGAAGGGTGCGAGTTTAACTCCTAGTTTCTGACCGTGGCTTTGGCAATCGGCACTCCCCTCCTCCCCCTTCTGCAGGGCAGGCCACGCTCCCCGAGGACCAGTGGTGGTACAAGGCTTTCCTGAAAGAGCTGAAAGCTGAGCTCCCACAGCTACTCTTATGAGAATCCTGGGGACAGCAGCAGCTCCTGCTCATATTTCCAGCGGTGCACTGAAACGGAGGCTGGATGGTGTGGCAGCAGTCCTTGGACTTGCTCATTCTCTTCATAAATGCTTATGGAAAAATTCAGCCCAAATTAATATCCTTTAACGTGATCATCTCCAGACACAGGCAACTAACCAGTCATTGGCAGAACAGCCTAGGGCCCAAGCTATTATTTCCCTACTAGCCAGAATCATTGCATGCTCATCTGCAGTCTTCAGGGAATAGTGCAACATCTACTTAGAGAAGATGGTCAGCAGAAATTCAAAGATCAGAATTAAGGCTGTTGACAGACTCTCAGCTTCCATAGCCCATGTGATCAACCACACAGGCCAACCTGCGTGTGCAAAGCTGAACTGCAATAATGTTTGTTTAAAATAAAAAATGGCCTTTGAGCAGACTAGAAACGCATCTGGAAAAAAAGCACGTAAGGAGGTGTTATTTGTTCCTACTAAAACTTTCTGAAGCATCATGATAATTTTTCCACAATATTTTTACAGGCTCTTTTTCTGGTTAATCCTTCCTATTTTTTCAACAAATCATTTAAGAAAATAAAGATATATTGGGCTAAGAACCCTGGGGAACAGGAGTAGCATGCATCTTTGCCATCCATTTCCTCTCGTTTCTCATGTTTTTGGTCTGCTGCATTTGTATTTTTATTATAGGAATATTTCATCCTTTTCCTTTTTCAGAGCAATAGGAAAAGGTACCCAGTATTTAGTTTGATAGCTCTAGAAACTATTTAACTGAAATGCAGACTCATGAACACAACTTCCTTTTTGACATGAAACAAAGAAACTAAAAACTCTACAGGAAAATCCCAAATAAGCTGGGAGAGAGTGAATCTGCATTAGGCTGTAAGACAGTTGCATGCTTTCAAGATTCAGCCATGCCTTTCTTCATGCAGCTACACTTAAACACTCATCATATGCTCCTGGCAGCTGATATTGCACAAGTTCTGCAGCCTTTAGTTTTATAGGACTAAAGAACAATTAAATTACAGAAGAAAAAAAACCTATGTAAGCACTTCAGCATGTTTATATCTTCGCTGGGACAGGCCTTGTAAACTCATTAAAGAGGAACAAAGTAGTCTTGGAACTGAGGCAAGCAGAGGGGGGAAGGACCTGAGAGGAAGGTGTGGATTGAGAATATGCCTATTAAATTCACTGCTGCATAGCTCCACCTAGCAGACGCCCTGAGTTTCTATGAAGACTATAGTGGTTTTTTTTTTGGTTTTTCTTTTTTTTTTTAGGAGGATTTTCTTCTTCTGATTTTTCCTGACAATGAAATTTTTGAGGTTAGACTTTTATTTTACATTGCTTGTCTGCTTCTCTGTAAAGCTCTCCCATTCCCATCCCTACCCTTGCATGAACTGAAAGACTACCAAGGCTTTAAAAGAATGGCTTTCTCTCTCTCTCTCATTATTATAGCCAATGGCAAGTAAAAGCCTGAAATATTTCAATGCTTACATATCACAAGCCCTTCAGTAAAAATACTTTTAATTTCCCAAGGGATGAATTTCCTTTGCTGTTATTCTGGCAAAAAGTCCTGATGGAATAAATCAAGTTGCTCATGTACACCAAAGAAAAGGAATACAAAAGCGGTAACAAATGTTACTGTTGATCTTGATAAGGAAAGAAAGGTGACATTATATAAAATAAAATAAAGGCGGCCTGCATTTCATAATGGTTTGGAAGTGAATTTATACCCTTCCTTCACGCTTCTCTGAGAAAGGGATGGGCTGATGCTCTGCTATATTAGCAGAAACGTAATACCTAATTTTAAGGCAGGTACTCAAAACTAAAACATATTAAAGAGTTATGTTCAAAGCAAATACGTCTTGGGAGTGACAGAGAACAATGCTGACACCAAGTGGAAGAAAATTCAGCCAGCTTCAGTGTCTACTGCAGACCTGAGATATGAAAATCTGAGAGCCACAAGTCCTTGGTTTGGTGGTAAATTTTTAGCACATCAGAGCAAGACCACACAGCTCCTTTGAAAGTAGAAATTTTTGTCATCCCCATGTGGAAACCAGCCGATTAATTATTATTCTCTTCCTGGTAGTGTAGATGACCATAGTAAGCAAAGTCAGCAACCAGCAGCCGCTCTAAACATACGAAGCATTACTCTCCTGCACCAACTGCATATAATACTCCTTAATCTGTAATCAATATAAACTCTGCAAGTGCGACTACAGTAGGGCTTTTCAGATGTTCTGTTCACAACAAAACTGAGCATAAGCATTCACAGACTGAAAAGTAACCCAGACAGCTCTCCGCTGACAGCTCTTCCTCAGCAAGTCTCTGTATGAACATTTTTCCAAGGCAGGAAAGGTATACACTGGTGACTAGTTTTAGAAAGACCTTCCCCTCCCACTCACTTTATATCATTTTGAATTACTGAATGACAGAAGACAGTGACAGAAGACTGTAATAAGCTAAGGTGATCATTGCACCTCTGTTCTTGCACATCCCTTACAAAACCACAGGATTTGAATTTGACCAACAGGATTTCAATCAGACCAAGTACCCTCTTCTATGCTCAAGCCACTCGCAGCAGTAAAGCTCAGCTGACGGCACACTTCGCATCACATGCAGTACACCTCCTGCTGCCAATATTCTTTCCTAGTGCAGCCTTCACCAGCCAAAGAAACCCCAAACTAGGTATTGGGGATGCAAAGGGGGGGAGAGAGAGAGAAGGAGATAGTAGCAAATTCCAGTAAGTCACAGAAGAGAGTTAAAATCCAACAGCAGTCTCCCAGAGCAGTTGTCTGGAGAACTCCCCAGCAATGCTGGAGCAAACATTAAGGTAGCAGCATTCCCTCTATATGTCGCTGCTTGGTAAAAACGGGTACGAGGTACATCCCTCCTTTTAGAGATACAGACTGCCAATAACAGGAAGGTGCGCTGCAAGTCACGGGCTTGGCACAGAAACACCACCTTACTTGTGCCGTTCCTCTCCCACTGGCAGATAGGCTCTGGCACTGAAGATCCAGAACTAGTAGTGAATGCTGCAGGCATATTCACTTTGTTCATTTGCTTTCTGTCACACTTACCCAGGGTACAGTGCACTTCATCAAATCCTTATGGCTATAATCAGTAAAACACACTCTACTGCTTTTCCAGAAGAAAAATTACATCCTTACAATTTATTGCCCACAACTTTTGTGGTGATCCAGGTCCTACTTTGATCCTAAATGTAGGGCATTTTTTTAATCCAGTCTTCTGGCTTAGGTATTACCCAAACACAAAACTAAAACTTAATGTTAAATGAGTCCATGCTTTTGCTAAATTTACAAAGGTTAGGAAAAACACATTTTTGTGGAAGGGGAAGTAATACAAAGAAATCCTTCTATAACATAACAGCAGTCCCTCCAAAGCATTGATAAATCTCCCGGCATTTCATGTGGGATATATGGGATTTGCTATGTTCATGTGCAAACTCAACTAAAATTTCTCTTTGCTAAGCAAAGAACTTAAATGAAAAAAATAGTCAAGATCTGTACCAGTTTAAACTAAGTAAATATTGCTATAGCCACAAAAATGAATGGAGCAATGTTCTGCTATCCAGGCGAAATGACTTCGACAAGATACTTTAATCTAACCTGGAAATTTCAGTTTATAGAATAATGAGCTCCTGTTTGTTGGTTTGTTTTTTTGTTTTTGTTTTGTTTTGAAGATTTCAACTAATTTCACAAGCATTGTCATGGGTTTACTAAAGGAAAATTAAGTCATGACACTTAAGTCATTAGCCATCCTCTAAATTGAGGACAGTCTATCTAGGAGACCACAATTCTTTTTTTCTGGCAACTTCGGATAAAAGGGAGGCACGACATGTTTTCACAAAATTGCATTAATGCTGAAACACGCACTTCCTCTTTGAAAGAGGCCAAAACCCCAAGATTGTCAAAACTCTCTAGACCACAAAAGCCTTCCCAACAAAACCATAATTCAAATAGATAAAGTCTCCTTGAAATACTTAGTTACAGCATTTCAACCAACTCAAAACCATGCTGCATAGTTTCAGAAACCAGCTCAGAGGTGGCCATGGCCGACTTGCAGGTCTAGGGAAGAGCTTCCCTGGCACAGGATGTCCCCTCCCTTTACCAGCCCCCAGGGTCTTTGCACTCGATTTATAACATGGTTCCACTACTGCTGGGACTAAATAGATAGGATCCACTTAACAGGCAGTCCCTGTAGCCTTGCTAGTGTAAAGTGAAACACGCATAAAGGATAAAGGAATAAAACTAGAAATGAACGTAGTTTCCTTAAGGAGTAGGCTTTCCTTCTAGTTAATCCCATGCTTTGATGGAGAGGCATGCAGTGGCTTGTACGCACCCACAAAGTCAGCTTCTGTTTGTCAGCAGGACAAAGGCAGCATGCATAATTCAGGAAGCATTTTTCTATGATTTCTGTACAGAAATGGGATATGAAAAAAACCTGTTCGTCTAGATGCAAAAGTCAACTTTATCTGGAACGTAAGATTCAGAAATGAGGAGAGTAAAGAGCATGACAAAATGCTATGAGCAAGGTTGACTCGTAATTTAATTACATTACAGGAGCTTAGCTAATCTGCACTTTCAACACAGTTAGTGACATGCTTCAGGTTGAACACAACTATCAGAGAGGCCTCAGGTCAAAACAAACACTGAATTGTCTAACTTCTTTTTTAAGAATGATTTAAATAAAACAGGAAAATCAGTTCAGTATTAAAACAGCTTGTGAACTAGGACAGATTACAGAATCACTTTACACGCTAGGGGACATTAAAAGTCTGTCAGAATTTTACAGCATTCCAACTACATATTAAGAAGAAAAAAATAAGATGTAAAACATACAGTGACAGGAAAGAGGTCAGACTAAAACACAGAGTAGCTTAGATTTATCTTTTAAACCATTATCTTTAGATGGAAGAGATGGGTGTACGTAGTCTACAACTCAACATAGAGTAATAGTTTTGAACTACTGGACCGGTACTTTGAAAAACTCATTTTTTCCCAAAATTTTCTTCCTCGATTCAGTCATCCTGAATCAGACTGCAGAGGTAGAGTAGACGGGATGAAAGGGACTGTTACTGTTGCACACTCTCAGCACTTCAAGGCGTACTATGAGCTCTGCCCAGGAGCAGTGGCTCTTATCTTTCTCAGGCTACAAACTACAGATCTGAAGGCAAAGTACAAGTTAGCTGCGTGGCATGCCTGCCAGATTAGTATGGCTTTAATTTGTTAAGGCTCTACTAATTAGGGCAGCATCTAAGGCAGTAACGAGGCACTAGTCTGGACACAAATAGCAATGTAACTGCTTTAAGTTATTTCAAGAGAAACAGCCAATAAAAGCAAGTTTCATTTCCAGGAAGCAACAAGGGATCTATGCCAGGTTTGCCATTTCACTTTTTGCTTACTTTGTTGGAACTACTGCATACACTTTTAGTGTTTAGTTTGTAAACCTAACTTTAATGTTTCCAGTTTAACAGACTTTGAGCAATTGTTATATTATGAATGATGAAGGATATCTATCCAATGTGCTGGGTTCCCTGCCAGAAATTACAAAAACAAGATCAACCAGAGAGGACTGAATTCCCTTCTCACCCACAGATATGATTTCTTTCATAAGTTTACCTCAGAGCAGGAGAGCGCCTCATGGCTATGCCTTGTCTGGGATTTTATTAAAGAACTTGAAAGGATCTTTTCAGCAGATTTCTTTCCCACATCACCACAATCCCAGACAGACTGTGACATTTTGCAGAATTACAGGGAGTGAAGTTGCTTCTAAAACAAAGGTGTTGCAATAGAAAGCCAGAGCTCCTGGCTTCTCTAACTCCTTCCAGCTTCCTTTAGCTGCTGATGCTTCTTACTCTACCTAGTTTTATACGTTGGGGCAGATATAATGGGATAGCTAACATTTTGATCTTGGATAATCGTTTGAGTACAGGTTGCAGGAATTCTCAATGACAGTATCAGCATCAGCCATCTTTAGGTGGAGAAGTGTGAGGGGAGCCTGTGGGCTCCAACACTGTTTTCCATTAAACAGCCCTAGTTTTAGACTAGGGCCATATCCTGTAACACAGGAGGAGTATTTCAGAAACATTCTCATAATGGCATGTTTTGTCTGTTGCACCTAAGGTTATACAGGAATTATTTTAAAAGAGGTGTTCCAAGAAGCAAGACACAAGGTATTAAAGTCCCAGTACTGTTCTGGGACATATAATATGCTATAAATACTGAATGTCACTTTGTACTAGAAGTCCACTGGCTTTTCTTATCAGAGATATGTGGAGAGAGAAGCTGAGGAAGTAAGGAGTCACAAACACAAGCACCATGACCTAGAGTTACACTCAGTGCAAATCTCTCATAACACTTCACCTGATCCGGCATGCTAGGACTACTGAAATAGTCCTAGACTGCAGGAACGTGTGGTAACTTCATGGTGCAGTATTAGAATGCAGGTTTTCCTACTATATTTCCCTCAAGCTTTTTTCCAATAAAAAATTTCTTGTTAACTAGTTTATCATTCTTCTTTCACCAGGAGGTTTTTGACAAACATGGCAAACAAGGAATCAAAGTATTGTGTCATTTTAGAAAAAATATGTCCAAGGAGAGGTTGAAACACTCACTGACTTTTGAAAAGGTGAGAGGGATTTCACTCTTCTGCTTTGGCTTTCCTGCTTCACCAATGTACAGCCAAACATACACACACAAACTCGCACACAGTATTTTTCTTGAAGAAAAATCCAGTGGCATTGATGAAGTAAAGATATTTCAAGTGGAAGAAGTTGGGAATTTATTCTTTACCTTTCACTCTTCCACTTGCATTCTTTACAAAATCAGAAATTTAAACACTCATGTTTCCCTTCCAGCTTTGGCATGCAACTAATATTTGCATTGCTGGCAACAAGCTATAGTCATTCATTACTCTATACATAAGCAAATACATTTGCACCTGTAGGTTATAATCTAGCAAAACACTTTCAATTCCTTGCTGAATCAATTAATGTAACTTTTTACCTGAGGATCGTCTGCTTGTCTTGGTGAGAAACAAGGGTTCAAATCAACAAAAAGCATCTCATAGTGTTGAAGCAAATACAGTAGGAAGCTATTGCAAAGCTTTTGTTCTTCACAAGCCAAGGGACTCACGGGGATCCTAAGGGAAGAGCAAGTGGATTAAGCTTAACAGGTCACAGGTAAATGATTAGTCACCCAGGGAACCCTCCAGTACCCTTAATAATTCAGCAAAGCAGCCAGCTGGGAGACTGGATAAAATGGTGCTCCAGTACCATCTCCAAAAGGTGACCACTGGGGCAAGGATTGTCTTCATTTGGTGGAAACATAATGCTGGTAGCCTCACAGTGATGAAGTCTCAGTTTGATGTTGTGGTTTACATTACATTGAATCTTTTGAGGCAGCATAAGAAAATAGCTAGAACCTAGTAATAATTCAGCCATGTAGTTCATAAAAATCAAGGATGAAGAGGGCAAAAAATCCCAGGAACCTGCCACCACTCAGTGGCTTAGAAATTGTTCTCGGGGTGGAAGAGAGTTGTGCTGTTCCAGCTTAGCTTACAAGGGTGAAATTTAACAACCGGAATCATATCTTATTGTCAAAATTGTCTGGAAAAAACACTAGGTAAAAATCTGATCACTGCAAAGATTTATGATTTCACAGACTACAGTCACATGCACTAGAACATTGGATCCTTGCATCAATGTTTTCCACATGTGTCTGCACATATGTGCATGCATGTGTGTTTTTAAGTAGTAGTTGTACTATACCTGCAAATAGTCCAAGTTGGAATCATTTAATTAAAGTCAGGGTATTCATTATGTGGAATTGTAATCTCATTTCCTGAAGAAACTATGTATTCACCTCATGAACCATCTGTGGGCTTGGAGGACATTTACATAAATGCTGTCGACTAATCCAGCTTCCTCAGCCACGCTGCACCAGCTCAATTCCACCCAGAACAATTTTAATATTTAAACAAGAAATTCATAAACTCTAGAGATTAAAGCAGACATGCACAAATCGTTCTTCTGTCTGTCAAATCAGGCAGTATATTTGTTATTCATTTGTGATTTTTAAAGTAAAAATATACACACTGGGTTCAGATCATGTGCTTTCATTTATCTACTCTTTTATAAACTTACTATTGTCTCTGTAAGAACTTGAGTTTGGGTTCCTTTTGAATGAGGATGGTTTAAGTAGAATTAAATACAATTATAAATAGGTATGAACTTAGAAAGATTTACAGGACAAACTACTGTGTCATTTCTCCTTTTTGGATCCCTCTTTCTCAGAGTATACTCATGGTCCACCCCCCCCCCCCCCCCCCCCCCCCAAAAAAAAGTCCTAAGCACTAAGTACTGGCTCACTGTGCAACAGCCATTCCTGCATAAAGCAGTCCTAACAGATTATTCATAGCTTATCCAAATATTAACACCCTCAATTTACAAGCCATACAAGCAATCTTTTTAGTTCCTTGCCTTCTTTTTCAGCCTCTTTAACTTACACATTGGTTCCCTAATCCATCTCTACCTACTGTTAACTCCTTACTGGCCAGGAGCACTCCACAGTTGTTTGTGAGGATAAAGAGCTCTCTCTCCCTTCTTGCCAGGAGCCCTCTTTCCTTTACTAGCAGCCTATGTCTTAGGCACCTACTTCTCAATCACAATGGAAATAAAAGAAGAAAGAGTCATGTTCTCAATTCAACTTAAAACAAATCATAGCCGCACTCTGGGGTATGATTCTCCACTTAGCTCCAAATATCAATGTCTTCTCATCCTTAGACAGTCATGGGTGACAATATATCAATAACACAAATTGTGGAAAATACACATCCACATTTACAGAATGACTTCCAATTAATTTAGTAAAACAATCACTTACTGCCTCTTTGGATACTTCTGCTGATAGGCAGCATAGCTATATTGTCAGGCTGGCAGTAGAGGAAACATACTCGCACACTGCTGAACCCAGGAACGCGTTAATAGGAAGAGCACAGCTATTAGGTATATTCTGCACTTCACACACACACACACACACACACACCCCATAATTGCTTTTAGTGTAAATCACACTCACTACAAGGGAGAACGATTAAAATTTGATCAACAGTAATCAACTACTGATTTCCTTGAGAGAACTGAGATCTTTCAAAAAGTTGCTCTGCCGCAAATGCAAGCTAAAACATCCAGAGTTTATGCCTTGGCTTTTTTCAGATCTGCTAAGATTTCTGCTGGCTTGTGTATGAACATCAGGCCAGCAAGTCTCTAAATTTACAGAAAGAATAAGTCAAAGTGCGTGAAAGAAAAGACATAGTTGGCTAGTATCTTTATGCACTCATGGAACAATTGCTTATTAACATTATTAGCAGAAATCGATTTACCAAGATAAGGCATAACAAAGTACCCACAGAAATTCAAGTGGTATCAGTCTAATCTCTGATAAAACACTTTCTCCTCAAACAACAAGTGCACCAGTGCGAGGAAAGACCAGCTGATAAGAGAAGGATGAAGAGCAATAGAAATAAATATGTCACAGGATGAGCAGAAAGATATCAATAGTGGAAGGTGGTTTAAGAGTAGAGCTTAGCAAAGAAAGTCCAGGCAGTAGCCAGTCTGACACCTGACCCATGAATTACTTTTTTGGTTCCCTTACATACTAGAAGGTGAGAACAGGAATGTGGCATCATGCAGATGTTAAGATTGAAGTCTCAAAAGATAAGAAGAAGATGCCAGGGTAAAAAGATCGAAAAGGAACGCAATCTTGGAGGTGCTGGAGGAGCAACTACTCAACAGTGAAGATAGCTTTATTTAGTATCTCAGGGAGAAAAATAGCATGAGGGAGGACGGCTGGCAGAAGAAACCAGGAAGATGTGGTTTGCCAAGATAACTGAAGCAAAACTATAACATTTTATTCAGTCATGCTTTTCCTGAAATTTACCACCTTGTCTTATTCCCAGCGTTGGGTCTTACTCCTGCTTTGGGTCCCATCACCCTGAACAGGGACAGGAAGTATGAACACTAGAAATATTATAACAGAGTAGCTCCAATATGAAGATTATTTCAACCAAAGATTCAAAACAAGCAGCATTAAAGTAAGGTGCTGCAACAGATTAAAAATAAAGGAGAGAGTTTGTTTAATACTCTGTTTCCATGTGAACAGTGATACTAGTTCTCTAGCATTTAAAACTCAGGATAATAAGAGCTTTCTGTGATTCTGTAATGAGACTTCCAATCTAATACTTGTACTAAGGCTTATATTTTGTGTGTTGCAATTACTGTAGCTACTAACTGTGAAGGATATGCAGCTTAGTTTTGTAAAGTGTAATCAGCAGCAAGTTTTATATTCTACTTTTGTGTCCCCAAGGCCCATATATGTTCCATCTTCCAAGTACTGAATATTCAAACTCAGTCACTTCACCGAAACTGTATACAGACATGACAGGTCTCTACAGATATAAGTGTCAACAGATTGAGACAGGGGATAACGATAGGTAGAACTTACACTTGAATATAAATAGATCAACACTTTAAAATACGGAGGGTTATATAATCTACTCTGCTTTGCTTTGCTTTGCTAAAGTCAAAGGAGGGAAAAGTAATTGCATGATGATGCAAATTGCCAGAATACACACAGAACAGTTTTAACACCTATGGCAGTTAGTGTCTTAAGCGCAGTTAACATTAGACCCAAAAGGTTATTTCCAACAATTGCATGGCATATACATCATAGCAAACTAGACATGGAGTTGCTTTTCCACAGCTTTCATGCTTTAACTTAATAAATACAGCAATGGCTATTTAACTTGTCTTACCTTTCAGACTTTGGATGCCAAATGTTTAATAACGTTCTGGTTAATTGCACTATAAACCTTGCTCAGAAAGACATAAAGGAAACGTATGACTTCATTCTCTATGTTGGTGGATTTGGCTTGCTGCATTAGAGCACCTTTAAAGTTTGCTCTTATTCAGAAGGATACAAATAGTTTACTCTGAATCATTAGAAGCCTTAGGTCACTTCACAGGAAGTACTACAACAATCTCATTGAATCTCAATATGACAGTTGCAAGGCTCTGCCCCTACACCCAACTCCAAAAAGGTGATTCTGCATAATCTTAGGAGGCAACTCTGAAAGGGCAACACTAGCTATACGTTTCAAAAAGAGATCAGCTCTAGATTTACCAGTTTCTCTCCAGAGCTGGCGAGATCAAGATGTTTATAAAAAGCTGGAGATAATGTTAAGAGGGCAGATGCACTTCTATTTATAGTAGCTGAATTGTCTTGACAAGTCACTCTAGCAAAGAAACCAGGGAAGTCTGACGCTGACTGTTTTCAAGACCTCTCAGTCAGGTCATTGCCCCCAAACATTTGCTTTAGCATTAAGTATACTTCAAAAAAACAAAGGGGCATGCTGAGAAGTAGCTGGATCATCTCCCAAAACCACTTGAGATGCTTAAAAACTGAACCATCTCATCAACCAGATAGCCTACTGGACTCTTCTTCTGTGGAAATAGAGGAATCAGTGGGTATAGAATCATAGAATGGTAAGGTTGGAAGGGACCTCGGGAGATCATTAGTCCAACCCTCAGCACAGCCCCGTACGGGGATTGAACCCACAGTCTTGGCATTAGCAGCACCACGCTCTAACCAACTGTATAGTTTCAATGAACTTGGGAACAGAGGTAAAGGAATAAAATCAAGTACTTTGTGTGTGTGCGTGTGTGTTCATTTGTGTGCGTGCGCACACACACACAGCCCATGTGATGCTGAAGGGGGCCTGATGTCAGGAGAGTGAAGGCAGTGCTGGTTTTTTCAAGTTAGTACCGGGGTCAAGAGCACAGGTTTTTGGAAAAGGCCTCATAGCATCAGCCCTCTATATATTACGACCAAAAAATATCACCATCCAACTAATCTAGATACTGGAAGTAAGCCTTATCTACCTACAACAATTTTCTAATTTTAGCACCCAGCTATTAAAGAACTCAGGTTTTAGTTCTGTAATTGCTCTGCTTCATCACTAAACGCCCTCCATGGTAAAAGCATATTCTCACAGGACTGAATGGTATAACTCCTACCACACACTCTTTAATTCATACCTGCAAAGACTATAAACTGGTACAACATCTGGCAATAAGCCTATGGAGCAGGTAAAAAGAGGCAAATGCAGAAGCCCTCAGGAAACAGCAGCAAAGTTTAATAGGTTCACAAAACATTGATCTCTATTATACTTGGTATTAATTTTGCTGAATGTATCTTTCTAATAACTTACTTTCCTTGCTATACAGAAAAGTGAAAATTAGCAAGGCTTTTATTACTGCATAAAAAAATATCAACTSTTAACACGGAAATAATGGAACATGGCATTGGCTTATAGTTCACCTTAAGCTAGAATGGCTATGAGCCACTAAAAAAAGGTTGCTTGCAAAACTGCAAGACAGGTACGATGATTTTAACATCCTCTTGTGTTAACATGAAGGACAGGATAAAGAACTAAATCATTCCAGTTTCACTGGAAAATCCACTGCTGTCCAAAACCACTCTAGGCTGTTTCTTCTCACTACCTTGACTTGTCTGACATAGGCCCTGCCATCCTTCTTTTTTTAACATTTACTACCTGCAAGCTCTGGCAGCCTCTGTCCCCCTCAGATAGCAACTTGCATTCTGGTGGCAACGGCATATCCAAACATTGCTTGACGAGGGGAGAATGAAATACTTCTCTTTCTTCATAGAAAAGAGTTCTTTCAATCATATCAAATGCTATTAAAAGGTCAGAATCAGTCTTGACTTCTCAGAATCAATGTCATTACTACGTAGCCTCCACAGCTAGCACACGGTTTGCTAGGAAAACAGAAATACTTCTCATCCGAGGGCTTTCCATCCCCCAATCCCTCTTCAATGGTTTCATACTTGAAGCTGTCTCTATACTTCAAGGGCCTAACAGARCCACGGTGATCAGCCAGCTCAGTCTGTTCTTATCTGCCCAAAATACATCATATAGTCATTTAACTTTCAAAACATTGTACTTAGTGTTAGATGAATAGTTGTGACTAAAAGCCTTATTTTTAAGTGTGATCTAGTAGCACCACTAAAAATAGYCAAATAGAAGCAGAGTACTCACTTAAAAAAAGCAGGCCCAAACACAATGGCTAGGTTTTCCAGAGTCATGAAATTCACTGCGCTGTGTGTTGATACCTTTAACAGGAAAGCAGCCAGGAACTGAAGGAGGCTGTGATGGGCTTTGGGCAAGCTGCTGAGTAACTGTCTCAGATTCTTTATACATTCTGCTGTGTTGATTTCATGCTCTRTAAAACATAAGTTATTAACATACATAGATATTCCCAATAATAACATGATTACAAAGACTGGCATGATTACAGAACTAGAAAAGGTTTTAAAGTATACTAGAATAAGGTAAAAAATAAATGTACTAAATGAAGAATTTCTACGCTCAGTTTTGACAATTATTTTTGCACATTAAGTGTCATAGACTTTACAGATATTGGGCTTTATATACTATGCTTCTGCTATTCTTTTGTTACTACAGAAGAATCCAGTGCTTTTTTTAAATGGAGTTGCAGACAATAATTGTGAACCTTAATCCTTAAAGCCAATTTAAAAGTGTTATAAGTTTGTCAGCCTTGATTCTGCCCAGAGATTTGGCACATGCTGCATGATTCTCATTAAGAGAAATAAGCAGTTTGTACCCTTTCAGCTCCATATCAGTCTTCATTTCCTGACTAATTGGTAGCTTTCAGTCTCAAAGCATCTTTGCTCTATAAATATGCAACTATAGTTACACAAGAGATGCTTAAAAATCTAAATGGGGATATTCAGCATTTCCTTGTTTCTCATTCTTCAAGGAAGAGTTCCAAGCCAAAAAACGCATTCATATACAACTCTTTGATCACCAGTTGAGAATTAATATGATAAAGCCTCCTGGATTACTAGAACTGAAAACACAGTACTGCTCAATGACCAGCAGCTGATGCTCAAATAGATCTCCAGGACCTATTTGGGAGGCTCTGACATTGTGAATGGCAAATCATACCTTAAAGGGCAATWCTATCCCTAAGAAATATATTCCATAAAGGCCAAAACCGGTATTGTTCAATCTTTTAATAAACTATCTGAAAAATGGGATGGAGGAGGGGAAAAAAAAACACCAAAAAGAGTAACTGAGCAAAACTGTTCAGAGCCAACAAAGCAAAGTGACCGCAAAATATCTTTCCCAGCTGTTGAAAGGGTTTTTTTTTTTTATTTTTTTTTGTTTGTTTGTTTTTTAACATAGACATAACATGGCACTTAGTAGACGAAGTTTGAACAAAAGCAATCCACAGTCAAACCCACAAACTCTTCTTGTTTGTATGCAAACAGCTGAATTAGTTATCAGTCAAAATGATTGGGCACAATTGTCTGAAAGCATTAGCTAAGTGATTAGTGGCAGTGTTTTATTTGCTTTTCCGCAATTAAGAATTATAGATATGAATATGGAACTAGACAGTATATTGCTGGAGGCACCCAATTTGGCTTTGCTTTTCAAATATTTCATGCCACTCCACTTACTGCTGCCCAAGGAAAACTAGTAAAAAAGTAGGAACAAAGATGTAAAGAAGGACTTCTGTGCAAATAAATAGACAGGAAGGGTTCAGCTTGGAAGACAGAAGTGAGGCATGCATATCTAAAGGCATGAACAGTCTTAAAATGCTGATTAGATTAAAAGAGATTAAAAWTAGATTAAAAATAGAAATGGTATTCCAAGATGTGGCAAGACATCAAGTTTAAAAAGAGAACATGCAGAGGAGGTACCACCTCAAAGAATACAGGACTGGACTGCAGAATGCCTTGCCACGGGATGGCAAGTGAAGTCTGAAAGTGTTAATGAATTCAAAAAAGGGATTAGGCAAAGATAATGGAAGATAGGTCCATCAAGAGCAATTAAACATCATTATCAGGCTAAGGTAACTCTTAAGTTCTTTCTTACCAGGAAGATACAAAGAACATATCTGTAACCGTTAGAGAACGGACAGTACCTTGGCAGGTGCTCATTCCATACCTTGGAAAGCTTTTAGAAAGTCAGCACATAAGTGGTTTGGAAAAACAGCCACGGGGAGTTCCTTCAGAAAGAGTTTCAGTAGACTGGCAACAGAATCAACATCTCCATCATTAATAAGGTCTACTTTTTCTCCTTGGTTGTATTTCCGCTTCAATTCCTTGACTGTATTCACTGAGCCATTGATTCGAAATATACCTACATGCTCCAGACCTGTTTGGCAAGAAATATAAAACAGCAGGCAATGGTTGCATTACTTGTGCAATAAGTACTGTACCTCAAAAAGCAAAAAATAAGAGTTCATCTAAGAGAGCTTAACAACTATAAAAACAGAAAATACGAACTCACCAAATACTTCTAGGTATTCCACCATCTGTGTCACAAGAAAGGGAACTCCACATTGTGGTGCATCCTGTATGAGAGTTTCTAGAGAAACACCAAATGCACTTTCTTTTTTGAACTGGAGATCTGGTGTGACTTTATTTGTTGTTTGCTTAACTCGAATAGAAGATAATGATTTCTGGGGAATAAAAATAGATAAGTAATAAACAGAAGTTGGATTTTATCATTACACTTTAGCTACTACTTTGTCTTCATTTAGACATCTTAGTACAGATTTTACCTCCACTACGCATTCCTAAAATAATAATATCAGCGATAGAGCTGAGGTAAGACCTGCAACTGGATAGATCCAAATAAGACCCATGGGTGCCTGAATCTGCTCAAGTCCAAAATTTAAATGCTAGAAGTCTTCCCCTGTTCAGTGCCAAAGAACAAGAGCTTACTGTCATGTGACCCGGGAGACTGTTACTTTGCTTCTAAACTTTCCCAGACCTTTGTTGCAGCAAGACTCTCCACTCCTACTTATACTCCAGGAAAAATGCACTGCTTTATTAAAACTACAAGACCCTTGAATTACAAAACATTTTCTTTACATATGTATGCACTCATGGGTCTGAACCACTCCTGAAATGAAACAACCCCCACATAATTTTCTAAAACACAGCTAAAGAAATTGTATTTACAACAGGTGAATGTCAGAGGGCTAGACCACTCAGGAATGGGGTGTCTGGATCAGGGCAAACGCCCTGTTTAGCATGGGGAGGGATGTGTTGCTGAACCCCTCTCTCTGGGCAGAGCCCTAACACATCAGGCAAAGGCTGACCTAATGCTAGTGCATAACTTTCGTATTTCAGCTATTCAATCTATGAAGAAAGAAATGCAAGATTCATAGAGTCAGAACAAGAATTTAACCAGCAATCATGGACTTCCCTGGTAAGAAAAGCTTCTTGGGTTCTAATCTTTACTCCCCCGGTTATTTTTGATGTTCTTACCCCAATAACTGATGTAAAAATATACAAAAGAAAACATGAATAATTTGCCCTCAGAAGCTGTTTTATCATCTCACCAGATGGAAAAGCTGACCAGCACTGAAAGCCTACACAATACACAGCTTAGTGTTTACCAACTAATGTACTAGGAAGAGTCTCTTTTCTGTGCCCTGCTTGAGCAAATTAAATGAAGTGAAATATACTACGGGCATTTTATAACTGTCAAATATATCCACTCTGTTATTGTGACATTTCTAAACAGTTTTATCTACTGAAAGGACTATTTATAATATAAAAATGCTTAAAGAATATTACTGCTAGAATAGCTAGCAGTTTAAGCTTTTTATTGCTTATTTTGAAATCATTTTTTGTTAGCTTTAATGTTCTCAAATGCCAATCAGAAGTCTAGATTACAAATTCCAGAACTCAGTCATCTGAGGTCTTGTTTGCTAAAATCCAAAACCATATGGCATTCAGTCAGCATTGCTGCAGGCTGACACAGGAGCATACAGCTCATTCTTAACGACAATTAACTAAACTATTCGCTGTTGTTTACACACTAAGTTGTGTATAACTTTGGAAAGTAATTTGCATATAGAGAATGACCTAATAATACAGCTTAAAATGCAGTGGAGAGGAACATAAAAGGCCAGAAACAAAAGCAGTAGATTTTGACATCCCACAATGCCCTAAGCAGGACCTTTTCCAAAGCTGGCTGATGAGAGGAGTGGCATGTCACTGCAGCGGTCATTCTGAGCCCCCATAAGCCTACAATTTCTGTATTACAATCCATGTGACCATGAGACACAGATTTAATCTAAAACCCCGAAAAGCCTGTGTTAACTTTTGCCAGCATYGTACCAGCCTCCCTGGTAATCTAACCTTCTGCTTGGAAAACAGATTAACACGCAAAAAAGAGAACAAGCATCACCTCAGCTTCCAAAATCTGCCAGGTCAGGACACTCAAACACTAGCCATCCTTTTCCTTTCCATTCACTCTGTTTCTAAGCAATGCAAATTTAACCTTTGCTTTTGGGACATCAAATCAAAAATTGCAACTTTGTGAAAATCTCAGCTGGCAGAGAGCTGTGTTCCCAGCACATAAGCTGATACCTTCTCAACACAACCATGCATCATAACTTCAAATAGATCTGTCGCATTGATATCTGCTGACTGCCATAGAAGCAATCACATCATCCCTAAATACCTGCTAACTGAACAGCAAAGAAGCTGTCAGCCAGTCAGATATCTGAAGAGAAGGCATACTATGTTGGTGGTAGCAGCCAAAGAAATGAAGGAAAAAAAAGTTTGCTCTGAGCACCTGTCTTTAGTATACTTTTCTGTCCACTGACCTCTGAATTCTCCTGAAAAATTAAATATAAGAATCAACTATTGTCACCCATACCTAAGGGGGAGAATGGTCTCAGTCACCTACTCTCCTTCCCTCCTCTTCCATCTCCCCATACTTTGCCTAGAAATAGGAGAAATTATCCACTACAATAGATTTTGTCCTAGTTTTTCTACAAGTCATACTATGTTCAGAGACATGTAGAAGACACATCTATACAAAGTCATGTTTTACACAAAACAATGAAAGCAGAAGTCAAAAACTAAATTATTCAGATTTAAAGGCTTATACCAGTTCCACATTAGGAAAATTTAAACAGTATCTGCATTTCATTTTAAAGGGGGATTTTAAGTTTTTATACTGTTCTCCCAAAACATTCTAAAATGAGCCTTTTCTCCTACATTTTTACTGCTACGTTTTCAGAAGGAAAAAAGAAAGATTTTCCTACAGATTTTTAGCTAAAGCACTATAGAAAAAGCTTTTTTTCAGCTCATAAAACACATACCTTCAGTAATACCACAGGCTACAACTTGACTTGGCCGCGTTCAGTTTTGTAACCATGGTGAACACACACAGATACACAGAGAGAACCTTATTATAAACATATAAGCAAGCTTAGAACACGATGCTAATACTAAAGCGTTAATAATTACTTGAAAGAAAACAATATCAACATGGAAAAAATTATTTTAGTGTATTTTTGCTCTATAAGCTGACAAGTGTTGAAAAATTCTCTAGTTTTATAAWACCTATGATATCTTACTCCAAATGCCTTCCCTTTTCCCCTTCAAATATAACAGTTGAGTTAGGGGAAGAAATAAATCTATCTCAAAAAGAAGAAAGGACACACGAGAGACTTAATAAACCAGATTTAAGTCCACTTACACAAACTGAAAGGGAGGCACTCACTCCCATACTAGGCTGCAGGAGAATATCAGTATTTCAGTTGTGCTGCCCAGAAGATACAGTCATCTTTCTTCTCATTACAGCTCCATGCAGTCCAGTCAGAGTCAACTGCAGCCATGTGGGCTGCTACTCTGCAATTAACTTATCATAGTATAATTGCTAAGTAACCTCTTAATCAGCAGTTTCACTCCAGATTCTATGGAAGGTAGAAATTAACTGCTAGTAGAAGTGGATTCTTTGTACTGAACACTTGCCTTCCGAGTCACACTACAAAAACTCACAGACGAGTTACCATCAAAAGATGTTTCCATGGTACCTAACACACACAGTGGCACAGCTTCCTGTAAGTTCACAGACCAGGTGTTTGATATTTAATTTTGATTTTTTTTTTTAATGTAGGTTGGCAAATAATCAGTTTACCTGCTGTTCATTCTGTTTACTGCAACAAGTAAATATTTTGAGGTTGTCCACAGTGTATGTATATTATAGCTATACATTTATATAACAGCTAAACAATAATTTTGATAGACATATGAGCAAAGATCCATGAAGCCTTTGAAACATGGGGACGCAGATGCTGTTAAGCCTAGCATCTCCTCTGAAGTCAGCCACAACAAAACAGACAACGTTGTAGTTAAATGCAATTAGAAGAGATTCTTAACACAAATATTAGATTTTTCTAATACGGTATATATCAAAATAACAAAACACAAGAGCCAAGTAAGACCCCACTGGTGAGGTATTGGAAAGGTAGCCGTTACTCTCTCAACACACTAGGCTGTTGCTTTACAAYGCTCACAGAGATGATTCCCTCAGTAGGAATAATATTTGAAAAATCCTGGCGATTTTTAGCCAACTTACCTCCCTGCAAGAGGCTGTGATAAGGTTTGGAAATGCTGTGATTACAGGTTTTCTTGCCTACCTGGGGTGAGAAGAGAATATACACAGATGAGGGTCTTTCTTTTACATTAAAGCATCCTAACATCCCCTTACCTCTACCCTCATCTGCAGGAAGGACGGTTAAACCCTAGAGAGTAGGGTTCAAGTCTTGATAAAAATTCCTCACTGCCATCTCCCAGTGCTCCAAATCTGGGGTTTCCAGCCCTCTCTTTACCCCACTMTGCAGCAGAAGAGGATTGCTGATTAAGGAGGTCTGAGAGGCATTTAATCCCTTTTCTGTGGGGCACACACCATTCCTGCAGGACAGCTAGCTTTCCTCAAGTCCATCTGGGCCAGTGGCATTATCCTGGATTTAGGCAGTGACTTCCAGCACCAGCACAGGGGAGATGGGGAGGCACCACAGCGCAACACAAGGACAGGCCAGGAGACAACCAAAATTAGAGCCTCACGCTCAGTGGCGGCGAGCTGAGTTGCTTCTAGCAATGTTTGCTAGATTTACTACTATTCAAAGCATCTCAGTATTTTCTATTAGGACATTAAAGTCACGCAAATGTTTTACCCTAGTATGACCACAATATTAACCAGCACCACTGGGAACAAGTAAACAGCYGCTCTGCAGAAACATTAGGGCTGTGTACTGCGATCCAGAGGTAAGAGTCAAAGGAGAGTAGCTTCCCCACTTCCCGGTCTGTCAGGCCCTCTAAGGCCCCCGGGACAGGGGGAGAGGCCCCTCCAGCACAGCACTTGCCATCACCTTTCCTCCCTCCAGCTCAAGGGGACCTGGTTTACATGAAGCACTCTCCAGGTAGGCCAAAATTAAATGCTGGAATTAACACACTTTAGCACTTGAGCTTTCCTTCAGTGACAAAAAAAGCAGGCCCTAGCCATTAATGTGCCCACGTGACCAAGGAGAACATGGGCTCCTTTTCTAGGGATTTGCTAAGGAAAGAGTTCCTGAAATAGCTGCAGGACAACACAGTGCTGGAGCAAGAGCTACATGCAGACTAAGAGGCCCACCAGGCTGTACRTTACTGGGGAGAGGGAAGGCCCAGCATCAAGCTCGCTTTCCTCAGCCTGGCCCTACCACCGCTTCACAGGTAGCCCCGTGAGGCTATGTGGCTCTCACTCAGCTCCCTTCTGTGCCTGGCACCCCACCAACACTGCCCCGCAGCCTCTCACCCCAGCTAGCCTGCAGCTGCACAACCTGCTCTCCCCACCACGCGCCTAGTTGCCCCCAGGCTGAGCTGGGGGCCACAGACCCCCTTCTCCAGCCACCCAGCCTCACCTCAGGACAGAGAGACAAGAGACCACATGGCTACCTGCTAGCTTCCCTGCAGCAGCCCTTCCTCTGGCCAGGAGCAGCCTCAGCCTGGTCAATGCAAACAAGCTCCACCTGGGCCTAGCCACCACAGCTGTGGCTAGTTGTGGGGCCAGAGCCCTACCCCCTCAAGGACTGCCACATTCCTGAACTAACCYCTGATTACCCAGGCATACATGTGCGCCTTGGGGCATGCTGTTCTCCTTCTAGCTCCTACATGCAGGGGTTTGTCATAACTTTGCATTCTTGCTAGCACAGCAGTGTGGTCCAAGTACCTCAGATTACTAATCCCAAGGTTGGACTGAACCCCAAAGCGCCTCTGGAACAGCAGCAGCTGACCTCAGTGCTCTCCATCTGCGCCCTGTGGCCTGGACACAGAGAGAGAAGAACCAGTGCTGTTGGTAAAGAGCCTGGACTGCTGGCTAACTTGCACCCTGTAAACACACAGCCAGCTGCGCAGGTTCACAGCTAGCCAGTTCAAAGCTATGTTTGAGTTTTCAGTGTAAGAGGCTCTCAGGGTGGCTCACGGTACCTCTCATACAGACCCAGAGCTTTTCCTGTAACACAGCAGCTCTGCCACTTCCTCATGTACTCGTCAGCTGGCAAATGAGTATCTGATTTGCACAGATGGACAAATTTACTGTTTGGCTGCAGACATCTCCATCCTTCTCTGCTGGGGATCTTTGGTACATTGTTTGCCTTTCAAGTAGGATGACAGTGCTCTGGCACTCATGCGTGCCTTGCAGCAGGGCAGTCTGTCATCAGGGTTTCTGCTGGGTCACCCAAGTCCTTGGCTGTGAGGGGACAGAGGCTGGCAGGCTCTGCTGAAGCTGACATTGCCAAGTCACCCTGAAACTGAGCAGCCACGCAAGGCAACCGCMAGTGGAGGGGCACTTTTCTCCTACCTCTAAAGGAGTCCTAGATCCTCCTTTCCTCCATTCTCTTTCCTCCATTCTCCACAATACATGGTGTTTATCCTGAAGCTGTCAGCCAAAGAGGATATTGTGTGCTGCTAGGATTGTACTGCCACTCCTTGAGCAGGACAGTGCTAGTGATCACAAAATGGTGAGACTGGAGAAACTGTAAATCTGCGACCAGCAATAGCAAGAGTTTTCACTTACCTACACGCAGACTGGATCTATGCYCTGTCCAGATGAGGTAAGTCCTCCATTGGATGCAAGAACCGACTGGTTCTGAGAACGAAGAGTTTCTGCACCCACCATACATAACGCCAGGCTCATTTTGGTCTTGAGGGCTGAAAAGGACCCAGGTCCTAGGGGTGCTGCTCTGTAGCCACGAACACAACGTAATTAGGTTTAACAGTGTAGCATCAAAGTGCAGGCTGAATAAATCCAGCACACAGATGTTCATACTCAAGAGAACAATGTAAATATGCAGTGAAAGCTAAAAATCCAACAAAATGCGTTGGTCCTCCCATAGCCCATGATTTGAGTGCATTTTTCTGTCATCGCAGTACGGTTGTCCAGTTCTCACATGTGAGAAGATACATATGGCATTTTGGCATGTGACATTCTMTCTCTGCTGCATTCAAATCCTCTGCCTCCCCACTCTCCGGCAGCAAGACATAGTGCTTTCCTACCCTTCATGCCCTTATATACTTTATTGCTGCATTTTCAAGGCATCTACAAGCACAGCAGCTTTGCCACCTTTGCTGGGTCCCTTTGGGACAGACAAAAGTACAYTGCATTCAGAGCCACCAGCATCCTGCTGACTGTGCCAGTAGGCTGGCGATACTTCACACTCTGCAGTGATAATGTATCACAAAAGGCCTGTGCAATAAAAAAAAACTGTCTCAACCTCTTCACATCTCTCCACCTCCAGAATGTTCCACCCCCTATCTTAGGAGATTTCACAGGCATCACCCTTTTCAGACATGTCACTCTCCTCTGCTTCAGCTAAACATGCTAACTGTAAGCAAATACCTTTTAAACCTTGTTTGAACACCAAGTACAATTTTCTTCTATTAGATCATCACAGCAGTAACAGTGCAAAGATGACAGCAACTACAAAGTGTTGTGGTTCATTAGCTGCTCAATCTCTATTGCTCCTGTAATTGCAATTATTGAGAATTCGTTTTCAAGACCTGCCTGTTGTCTGCAAAAACAAAATTCAAAGAGGCTGATTTAAAATGAAAAGACATTTCTGTTCCCCCCAAAAAGCCTACAACAGCTAGAGGGCACACAAGGCTTGCTGCAGACATAATACTGCAAACTTCAGTTCAGAGGGAGTAAGGAGACCTAAGCCCTTGACAGAATTTTCTTTTGCACAAAGTAACACATTTTAGAGGGGTGATTTTTCCTTGCTTTGCTGCTGTACAAAGGGCAGAAGCCCACAAGAAGCACTAATTAAACATATAACTGCATATACCAAGTAACCAAGTAAACCCTTGCTGCTCAATCTTTACAATCACTGGATCAAAGGCAATGTCAGCAGGATTTCAGCTGTATGATGTGTGGTACTTTGGGCAGCCACCTTGACTTCAAGGAGCATGTCTAAATTAAAAACAAAATTTTTCATCTCCTAATATGCTGCTGTACAGGGATAAGCCTGTGAGAAAAAACAGTGCCCTGACCTGGGAGGTTTGAGGAGACTGTGGGATTATYAGGGGCTGCTTTTGAGGTTTCCTGCCTTGAAAAGGAAGACAGAGGGAGAATAAGCATGAAAGGAGAATAGTTGAGTTGTCTTACTTAGCAAACAAGTAGTTTTACAAAAGCATTAGAAATGCCAAGATCACTGCAGGGAGAGGGGGGCACAGGTAGCTGTCGCAAATCCGCCATCAATAGCAGTAAAAAAACAACAGTAGCAATAAAAATAATTACCCCAGGCTTTAAGGTTTATTTTAGCGTTTTCCTTCAAAAACGCAAGCAGTTTGTTCTGCTAATCCAGCARTCTGTGCCTCAGCTTCACGAGTCTCAAAGCACCCAGCCAAATAGGAAAGAAAGCCCTTTCTAGGGGTGAGAGCAGCAACAGCCAGAGCGCGTGCCCTGCGGGGAGGCCGCGGCGGGGATGCAGCACGGCAGCCCTGCAGTGCCACTTCCCCTGCAATGGCCCAGATCCAGCTGGACAGACCGCTGTGGTTCTGGATTAGAAGCAAGCACTGGGGAAAGCAGTGGGCCACTGCAGGGCACTGCTGATCTCAAGACGAATGGCTTGCAAACTGCAGGCTTTGCGCACTGGAAGCTCAGGATCAGAGTAGAAGCACAGGGTTCAAAAATAAAAACATAAAGCTTGACTTGAAGCAAAGAAATTCCATCCAACTGTAACTGTAAGCTAGCCCTTCCAAGACATGATCTTTATTATCTAGTGACAACTTCAGCATCAGCTTTTCATGGATATATAGGCATAAAATGCCTGTTAAAAAACAATACTACCTATTTTCTCATTTCAAGCATTGTCCACCTATAAATGTTGCATTTCAGCCACACTGCTTGTTCTTTGGTATATGAAATTATCTTAAAATACTATTTGTGATGCCCTGAAATTATAATTTATATTTTGATGCCTTGATATATTTAGTGTGTGAGTCCTTTTTTTTTTTTTAAGTGTATAATAGCAGAGAAGAAAAATCCTTTCAATGTGTCAGGTCAGAGAATCCCATAAACACAAATTAATCAGCTTTCAGCTTATGAAAACATCACAAGATCTATCCCATCTATAGTAAACACACCAGACTCTCTGTGATTGCTCTGCAGGAGATGCTAAATTATGCTGTTGATACATGAAGATTATGAACTGAGCGTGTTGTACCCAAAACACCGGACATGACAAGTTCACGTAATCAACCCTGAGGCCATTTCAGCCACTTTAAAAATCTTCTCTTTCTTTATTTCAAAACAAATGCCAGGTTGGAAGAGGAGAACACTGTAAGGCAGCACCCCACCAGAACTCACAGCCTGCCATCAGGCCGATCCRCACGTGCAGACAGGCCCACCGGTCAGCACTCCTCCGCTCCAAGACCCAGGGTGGATGGTCTCTCTTGGCCAGCCAAAGCAGGGGCCTGGAGACAGCCCCGGGCAGGAAGTGCTGGACACCTCGTGTGGGAGCTGAGGCAGGTAAAGAGGGCACAGTGCGACCAGAGAGTGTAAGAAGCTGAAGTTGCAGTCAGGGATATAGGAATTGAACACACTGTTCTGCTGCACTCAGAACTATTTTGAAAAGCACAGCTCGTTTTGGGTGGGAAGCTCAGAGAAAAGTCACTGGCATAAGAATGTATACTATTGCTCTGACTTTGCAATTAAAGGAAGGACTTCATATGGCTTTAAAAAAAAGGGAGGGGCAAAAAACACCCTGACAAGCATGTGGAACCCATGCCAAGTGAGTGTGTGCTCACTTCGAGCTTACACTTCAGAGCTGACAACTTCAAAAACAAAGAGTGGAAACACTGAAAGGCTCAAATGATTTGTTTGAACAGAGGGAAAAGAGAGAAAAAAATGTAAGTCTACCTCTTGGCTCTAAATGCTCAAAACTGGCCAGTTCAGGAATGTATTTTTTCCTTTCTGTGATCTTTTGGGCATAGCATGATCATATGCTAAATGCATTATGATGCAACATCGCACCATCTCAAGACTTCAAAATTTTTGTGCGYCTTCTCCCAGTAAAAGTACCCCTGAATTATGAGGAAAAACATTCAGGGCTAGATTCAAACAGATGCATCAGACAAATCTGTCTTCCTGGCTTTCAAAGCAAATTTTTCTTGTGACTCTGGACACCAATCACTTTTATATTTTATTCCAGTCCATCATGAACCACTTTAAACTGAAACCTGAGTAAATTCTGAACAATCACACCTTTTACACGTAAGCATTTGGAGCTGGTGGAGGAACTATAGTGAGTCTCTCAAAAGGAAAAACTGGAAAAAAGCTACAACCAAGTGAGAAATACAAATGGGGGGAAAATGGCATCTGGAATTAGGTAATCACTTGCAAGAAATGAAGCACCAAAAAAATGCATTTCTATTTTAATCTCTACCATATCAGTAAGACGTTTTCCTGCATCTTTGCTGTTAAAAAGGCATAGCACAGCCTTAAAGATTGGTTGCAAAATATCTTCAACACAACATCCTGACTACCAACTACACCTACTCACCAGATTATCAGATAGAAAGAGTCACTGGCCATGTCAAGAAAGCAGCTCTCCCTTGCTCCTACACGCACTGCTTTTCACTGTGCTTATGGAGAGTACATAGGCCACAACCCTTCTTCCCAGTCAAGCTCTTGTCAGCAGCCAGCAGCATCCCCTCTACCGTTGCTTTATTTCTGACTGCTGCTGATCAGGTAGTCTCCTCAGCACGCGACTGCCCGGGCAGAGATGAGTATGTCTACACAGCCAGGACTAGGCAAGCACAAGTGAACTCTGCCTCCCTTCCCCGTCACCCAGGCATGAGCCAGTGAAGGCTCAAGTACGTTAATTCAGTGCTGTGCCTGAGCAAACACATCCTGAGTCACAGCAAGGCTGTTTGTTACCGCACAACATTAACCTACCCGGCAAGCTTGGAGTTGCTTCCCTGTATCTGTATCCATCTCTGGCAATAGATGTGTCGGTGTCCTATGCGGCTCCTGAGCAGACACTGCCTATTTCCAGGCAGCTGCATTACAGGCATGTGGAGAACTGTCCAATGAAACAGTGGAGTATCTGAGGAGGGCTTGCTTGTTCTTTTTAACCCAGCAMATATCTTCTTTTAAAGGCTTTAGAAAAGTCACAAAAGGTAATCTTTAAATGCATGCTTCCTTAGTAACTTTGCAGAACTACAATTAACTGGTAAGTRAGAAATCTGTAACTGCAAATACTCTTTACAGTCAGCATTCAAAAAGTCAGCATTACTTTATTAGCTAAAGGCTACCTTGCCGCTGCTGCTCAAAAAACAGAGACAYCAGCAGAAATTGCTGTAAGCTGAAAACTGTTGTAATACAGCAACTAAAGCCCCTTTCAGGCCTTAAAAGTTACTCAAAAGCCATTTCAATCTGTATCATAATGTTCAAAATGCAGGTGAATGAGACTGATAACTGATCTCTCCATTCAGGGCATTAATAGGGTGAAAGCGAATCCCAGAGTTTGWCAAGATCCGAGAGCAGTAATACATCCAAATCTTTGGAGCTATAATTGCACCCATTAAAGGATCTCTATGGCAAAGTTGAGCAGAGAGACAATGTCTATTCTGCATCTTAGCTTGTCTTTGAGTGTATATAGTATTTCTTACCGGCAAAGAACCAGAGAGAAATACACTATGGGAAGAAAAATCATTCACCCTTCCCACAGTCTTATCCCTGCCAGAAAGGTAAATATTCAGTCCTTCTTCGTGCAGTTCACAAGGAAAATGGGAAGGAAAAGGACTACAGGGCTGAGAAGCTGTATTTCTGACAGAAGAGAATTTACCCTTTTTTCCACGTAAAATTTCCTTGCCATTTGGCTTGGRTTGCATCATCTCTCTTTCTTCATTCTGAAAGAGATAGATCACAAAACCCCTCCATTTGCTTCTCTTAAGCAGTTATCTCTTCCAGTTCAAAGTGGGTGCGAGGTTACAGTGCTCAAGGAAGCTTAAATTTGCTTGGGAAATTCTTGACTGACTACAAAATGAGACAGAATACTCTATATTCTGGGCATGTACACTTCCAGAGGACTGTAACACATCTGAAGCATGAACTATCAGGATTACCTAACTAAACGAAACACTCTATTGAGCTTCATCTGAAAAGTCTGGAAGATTGATTTCACTTTCCCTTTGGCAGCTGTGGTAGAGAAGTTCAGCACTCAACAAAAAACAACTGTTTTGTTGTCTTCTAACAACAGGCTAGAAGTTAATATTTATATACATTGCAACTGCACTGGAATACACCAAATGACTCCAAAAACATTTGGCCTCTGCTGCAGATATTGTCTTATATGCTTAAGGGCATCTGGACTATCTATTATCAGATGGAACTGTTAAGGTGCTACAATAGTTAACAAAAATGACTGAAGTGATTGACTACCAGTTACTGAACATGCACTTAACTGTAATCAGACAATAATTAACTAAATATAGCCTTCAGTTTGGCTGATCCTAGGTTTACTTCTTCAAGGAATAGAAAATTGAAAACTAAAAACCAAAACAAAACAAAATTTTCATAATCATGTGTTGTTTCCTATCAGCTTGTTTTCACTGGGGATTTGAACTGGTGGGCTAGTTTTAGCAGAAACTACTTTCCACTCCAGTTTTTGCAACCCTCATTATCCTTACAGGAAGACAGACCTACACAAACCAACCCATAGGGTTCTTGTCGCAGTGTACTACTGATGTTCCACCCACAAACTGGTCTCTGATTTGTGACAACTTCCCAGGGCTGAAGAGAAACTCAGCTTCCAACTTCATCTCTAGACTGCTCACAGTTACAAAATCTCTAGCTGGAGCAACTGTCTTGTACACTGCTATTTTGCCTAAATAATACAGTTCATYTATACAATATACAGTATTATCTCTTTGAAAAAAATCATTGAAAACCTGTAAAGAAACAACATATGGTTAGTCCTTGCCTGCTATATGCCCCTAGCTTGTGCAGCATCTTTGMAGGGGAAGAGAGAGAGATTAAAAATACAAAAATGCAGAAATAGAAACTCTGGCATCCTCTTGTGCCATGGTCATCCCCCCAGCCCATGTAAAAGTCAGGAAGAGAGGAGTTTTTAATCTGTATTTCTCAAATGGCACAGCATTTCAATACCTTTAGTTCTTATCGATTCAATATTGTTTCAAATTAGTTGCTCCAATCAACTTCAATAAATCTGTCTTCCACAGTTGTGGGATTCTGTTCTTGAGCAAAATTGGAGACAATTCAAGAAGGAAGACCCTCTAGGTGACATCTTCCCTGTAGAGAAATTGAGATGGTAGCAGCAGTTCCATTAGGCCTTCCAATTCTGGGTAAGAGGATGAAACCCCATTTTCAGTAATTCACCCTGTCATATGCAACTTCAAGTCTCAGATTTCTGAAGAAACAAGGTGTGGTCATGGTGTGCTCAGCAGGACTTCCCTTTGCCCTGTCTCTCTCCCCAGGAAGCTTTTTGGCAGTCAAAATAGTCATCYACATACCCAAACCAGTGACTATTTAATTCCCTTTTCTACAATTGAGATTGATTCCACAGTGCATAGGGAAATACCAGATTGCCAAGCCCAGTCTCCTAAGTATATTTTTTTGGTCCCTTATTTTCTAAGATCATTTCCACATAACCCTGGTTTATTTAAAGAAAATATTAATTGAAGCATTTTATGTACACCTGCCCTCATGATTTTTATTGTAATTCAAGATATGCCAGCAAATTTCAGTTATTCTGGTTTGTGAGGATGGCCCCCTAATTAATACAAAGCAGGATGATAGCCCCTCTGACCCAGGAATGTTTTAACTGAACAGCAAAGTAACCTGATTCCARCAGAACCCATCATGACCTTCTGCAACTTGATATATACATTATGCATCAAATTTTTAAGTTATAACCACCAAAAAGCACATGATGTAGACATCTACAAATACAGAGTTGGTTAGAGTGTTGGCCATTTACAAAACTGATGGATAGATATTTATTTTGTTACTCAGTAATATCTTCTAGTCACTGCTGTTAATGACAAAAAAACACGTTTACATTTCAACATGAGCTGTGATTCCATGAAAGGAGGTAGGAGAGTTTAGTCAGATGATTTTCAGCTTATCATGAAAAAAGAGGGGGAAAAAAACAGTAACTACCAAAAAACCACTAATTTGAACTAAAAGAAAATATTTTTGTAAGTTTAACTACGACCTGGTAAAAATAAATTTGAAACCAAAGGCAGCTGAGAACACTTTAGGCTGCAGCCTCACTACACAGGGGCTACGACCACAAGGACAGCTTACAAAGGAATTCCTCCAGTGCTCATTCCCAACCTTGCACCGCACCGTGCTACAAGCTGCTGTGGCAGCAGTTACATGTGAGCCCATACTGTAAAAACAATAAGCTGATCTGGGTCACTGAAAAGAAGCATTTCCAGGGGTTCCCTGAGTAGGTTTACAACATGACAYCCACAAACAACAATGCACTGTTTGGATGCCTTGAACAGGCACTTCCACTGCAGAAAGCTTAGCTAGAACTGTGGTCTGAGTAACTCACTGTACTTTATCCCTCCGCACTGGCACAGGGGCTCAGCAGCAACAGGCAGATGGATGCTCCCTTGAAGACTCCTGAGGTGCCTGTTCCACAACTGAACATTGCATGCTGCTCCTGGTGGCACTCTAAGTGAGGACACTGGATGGACAAGCATGTTAAGTCTCATGCTTCAGGCATTAAGCTTCATAACTCTCACCTTATGCTAGCTCATAAAACTGCAGCACGAAAGTGGCACCTTGCACAGGCAATCCAGAGAGAGAAAAGCACAGTGATGAGACCTCACAGCCAAAAGATTTGTCCTATCTTCACTCCTTATCACACATAAGACTCCTATGCACAAGACTCCTGTTCCTCATTAAATGAAGTTTTGAGCATCTGCAGGCAGAAAAGTTGAGAGATCTGCATTCATACCATTCGTATTTAATTTTACTTCCACAACTCTGGCCAAGAATTTCAAGATGTTGCTCATTTTGGACAACTTGGCCTTTAGGTTCTGGTAGCATGACATTTCAGGGCTAGTAAAATGAATTTGGACAGATATGATTATTTAGTACCAACAAGTAAGAAACAAGCAAGCAACAAGTCCCACAAATCAAAAGAAGGTAGCTAATGCTGACCTGATAGTTTTGTTCCAGCAAAATATGGACACAAAAAATAAAGACATGAGAGACTACTGCACAGAATGATAGACCCTACAATGAGGGCATAAAACAAATGAGTCAAGTCTTCTCAGTAGAGTTATGACAGTGACAACAAGCCAGAAATAGACAGCTATTTATAGAAACTTTAAGTTGCCCAGATCATTTAATTCACGCACCAAAACCCTTAAATGACATAGCACAGTATAAGACGAGCTTCAGATTATTTGCTTCTGAGAACTGGTCAATTGTTTAAAAGCATCATTGTTCAAAAGCAGATGTGTCTTTCTTCAAAAAAAAAAAAACAACAAAAACAAAACAGAATTTGTAAGTAGAGAACATAATGACATGTCTCTGAAGACTACTTCTACTAAAAAGAACAAGACACCTTTGATTTGGGTCTTTGGCATAATTATTTCAGTCTAGAKCAAAATATTATTGAAATTGGCTTTTGATTCTGAGGAATTTCTTTATACTAGAAAGAAGTTTTTGGCATTTCCTTTTACATATCTATACAATATTTGTATCATTTACCTTTCAGCATTTTTAATCTGACCAGTATCATCCTCAGTCTGACATACTTACCACACTTGTCCTTCTGAAGAGTCTTAACTAAAGTATCTTTCAAATCAAAAATATTAGAATGTCAGTATAATGCTATGCAAACATCTCAACCGATTCATACTGCATATGACCCGTATCCTTTACTTAGCACATTGTTCAATGTCAATATGTGATGCTGTAATCTAGTACCAATTTAATGTAGGCAAAGTAATGACCATCAAAGGAATTGAATCCATTTTTACAACAAATCATAAAGATCACCAACTCAGCAAGGCACAGAAGAGAATCTTTAAATCTATTAAAATGTAGCAGTTTGATATGTCTTGTATCTTGGTAACTACTATAAATTTTCTTAGTCTCTGCCAATAAGAAAATAAATGTTCGATTTTGACTGATTCCACAGTAGCTAATTAGTTTATATAGCAACAGAAAAAACTCCTTCTTATTCTAAAATTTGTATAAAGAATAATTATCTAAGTATCCCATTTCTTCTGTTCTAGGTCTGTTTTTCAGGGACTATAAAACTCAACAAAGGATGCAGAATTTCATTCTACATGGCAAAAGTGTATATCCACCTACCTCTACCAGCCTATCAATGTTTATAACCCATGCTTCAAACAAATGAAACACAGATAATCAGATTGTACCTCCTCTGTGCCCTTCCAGAAAATATCTGAATGTACTGGCCAGCTTGAATGAAGTCTGCTTGACAGAAAAAGAGAAAGCTCTCAGATAAAAATTGTACGACTAGAATTTTTGAAAGGCAGTGGCTAGGTAGAGGCAAGGCCAGAATTAATGCTCCACTGACACTGCAGACAAGCAGATGAATTTGGTCACTGTATGCTGTTTGCTGGCATCTAGCTCACCTCACGGCTACCTGTAGCTCCCAAAGTCTCGCCAGCTGTCAGAGGTCAGACAGAGGCTGGGAACAAAGGATAGACATGTCAGAAAATCAAGTGTCATTATTTCCCCAGTTCATGTTTCTTTCAAGTCTTCCAGCTCCAGTATTGTCTACACACTCTGAGTAGCTCACTATTGCCACAGCAACTCTTAAGAGTTGAACTACTTTCTTTTCCTAGCTGTAAAGTAACTATGACCAGAGATGATCATAGGAAGGAACAGAAATAATTAAAACTTGGCAAATTCACATAATCCCAAATATTCAACAACTCCTCACTGTCAAATAGCTTCCAAATTGCGGGGATTAACACTGAGTTACTGTCAAGTTGCAGCACCTATGGCAACCTATTCTTAAAAAGGAATCCCTTAAAATCCAAGAAGCAAAACCAAGAACTGAAACAGTATGTCCTACGTCTTGTTTATCAAATGCAGTCAAGACTAGTATGGTCACAGTGTTGAACCAACTGGTCAAGACTAGGAGTCCTTATACATGCTGACTGCAATGACAAGATAAAATTCCACAGCAGCCCAGTGTCTTCCCTCACTAATAGGGGAGGTTACATCAGGAAACTATCACAGATCACTAGTCATATTTCCAAACACATCAAGCTTCCTAATAATAGATTCCATTTCCATTGCAAAGTGTGCTATATATTGCCCAATCATTAATTCTATCTGTGTTTTTTCAGACTGGTTAAGTAACATCAGTTTCATATTTAAAGTACTGAGACTGTAAAGTTGGTAAGAAGTGAGAAATATTAAAAGATATTCATCTGAATGCATATTATGTACAGTGAACCACTGCCATTTAAGATGTGTAACACACATGGCAGTACTTTCATATGCACACAGTGAACACTGATTTCAGCTGCCATACAGCATATACCACTGGCACAAATCCACACCAGATATTCAGGATACCAGTTTGAAACTGGAGATATACATATAAATTAAATGCCCTACTTAAGATATTTTTCCACATACATGGAGTAAGCAATTTAGGAAAAAAACAAMAAMAAMAMAAAAAAAMCCCACACAATAGTTACCCTTGGTTGGCAAAYGGAGGAAAAAAATAGAGTCAAACTAACTGCATCTTTATTGTTGTCAAGCTTTAATACAAACTAAAAGAAGCAAATCCCAGAAAGCCAGTAGAAGCTGTCTGAAGCCAAACTAGATTTTCCTGCCTTGGATCAGAACAATAACATTATTTGCACATAGGTCTGCCCCATTAAGAGGTTTGCAAAAACACAGCAACTCTGTGCATAGCCTTTAACAATAAAAGTTGCTCAGTTAAATGCCTCTTCTTAATCTTACGGAGTATTTATGACGTGGAATCACAGCGGACTTTTGAGGAACATAGCAATGCTGAGACCTACTTGCGCATTTGTAATCAACCATACAGTATCTTAACTCCAAAAGGTCAAAGGACTTCCACCTCACACAAGACTTCCCAACATGCTCCAGTAACYTTTAAAGCAAGAGCAAAAAGTCAAAGTGCTCAGGACATGCAACAGGTAGATGAAAGATTTCTGTGACTACTATGCAAGAGCAACCAGACAACTCTGTGGTGCAGGAGCAGCTGCAGGAGCAGCAAGCATTGCTCAGGATATCGGGAAGACTCCTGCCTCACAGGGAGTTCCCATCAGTCTCTCCAATCCTGGGCCTTGGGTTAAACAAAAGAAAAAACCCAGCACACACACACAGCTGTACTCTAGCTAGAGAGTATCTGGGCAGTGAGTTTCAGGGGCTTTCTCTTTATTTGCCTGCTTGGTGTTTGAGCACTGGAACTCTTTCCATTCAGCTTCACCCTGTGCCTYTTCAGTTATCCTTTCACTCCTCACCACTTCCTTGCTTGCTTTGCTAATGTCTCTCCTATCTATGCTCACTCCAAAAAAAGACAGAACTGAGATGACATTGCTATCATATTATTCCTTTTTTTGACCAAATCTACCTTGTTGATATCTCTACTATTAAGCGCAAGTTCTTTCCAACAAATCTAACCTAATAAACTGGAACTGTGCAACAACCGAGGCCCCCCACCACTGTCAGCCCGTGAGTGACTTGCAAATGCTTGAGAACACCCATCTGTGGGGTTCTCTGAACATCTGTAATGGGAGATTACGAACTTGCATAACCAAGTAAGCATTTCTTTACACGGTTTCAACAACTGTATTTATTCCTTGGTTTAAAAGATTTTGGTTCAACAGTTATATAAACAGACTTCTCAAAATGTGCAATACTTAAAAACTCAGTTTCAGTGGTAGTAAGAATCTTTACTTTCATGATGAAGTTCACATCAGCTATCTACCACAAGATTGGTTTTGTTCCCCCTCTTCTTCCCCCCTACATTGGCACTTAATTTTATATTGTAGAAACTTAAAAAAAAAAAAAAAAAGTATGATATTACAAGCACCTCACTACAGTATTACATTCTAATAAGGCAAATTTATGTTTTGTAAAGTCTGATTGTGCAACTTAGAGACCTATAAAAGGTGACAGTAATGCCATCCTCCTCCTATAAGGATCAGGCCTTTATTTCTGTTTCAAAGTCTTTGTCCCTCTCCCCTCCTTAAAAAAAGTACAGCCGATAATACAGCAGAATATACCCATTACAGGGTAAAAAGAAATTACAGTAGACAAAGGCTGAAAACACAGTGCATAGTAGACAAAATAAGACTGTTCTTTAAAAAAAAAAAAAGAAGAATGGAACATCAAGCAACAATGGAATTTTTCTAGTGGAAGAGTATTTTTGGACTTCATAAATAAGTGGCAAATTACTAAAATATTTTGTTATATAATATAAAAAAGCATAAAGTGTTTTCCAGTTGTCATCTAAGCGCTAGATGCAACTTTGTAGGAGTAAGTGTTTGGAGGCAGCTTTGAGCTCTGATTGGTACAGGCATTCCAGCAGGGTAACGCTGCCAACAGCAAAAGAGATCCACCAAGTAAAACACAAAAGCCACTGAAATAGAATGCAGTGTCATATTCCTGCGTCCAGTCGTAAAACCAACCTGAAGGGCGAAAATAAAAGAGAAGAGCATCAATGAAGAGTTAAATGCAACACAGCACTGTAAGGTAGAGAAACACCATGAAAATAAAAGCCAAATCTAAAATGCACTTTGTACATCTAGACATGAAGGAACATCTAGACATGTTTTCATCAAAGAAGAAAACAGAACACAGTCAGCTTGCCCAGCTCCAGAAATGTAATCTTTTCTAAGATTTTGATTTCATCTTTCCACTGTTAGTAGGACCAACTAGAACTACTTGCACGCAAATTAATTGTCTGGTCAAGCTCTTTGGAATTTTATAGTATCTAACGTGACCTTACCTACAATCGGTGGTCCGAGGCTATTTCCAAGTCCAGCAAAGAACATCAATATCCCATAGGCATGTGTCAGTTTCTCAATTCCTACAGTCTTTGTTGTTACATATGGAAAAATTGACCAGTTTCCAGTCAGAAAACCCAAAATCCCAGAAAGCATCGCTAATGTAAGGTAACTTTTGGCAAATGGAATTGCAAACAAGGCCATGCCAGTCATTATTAAGGTAGATACATACAGATATAAAGTATTAATCCATTTAAAATCTGCCAGTATTCCTAAGATAAGTTTGCCAACAGCAGTCATAATGCCTATAATGGAAATAAGGGGCACATGATAGTCATCTTCACTGATGTTTGCACTTCTTGCTACATCTTCCATGAGCAGTGAAGGAGGAAATCCACCAATGTCAAAGAGCAAGATGGCAACAAAGAGAGCTGAAAACACTTTGTTCTTAAAAAGAACCACYGTTTCCTCCCAATAGTTCAGATAGAGCTGCCACTTCCTTTTGGCAAGTTGCTTGCAGAAGTTTGTCTGTTCTACAACCTTCTTTTTGTAAGTGTCTTTCTCATTTACATTTATTGAGGTTAACATATTCTTATTTAAAATGCTATCCTGTTTGTAATCAGGCACATTGTTCACACATTTTTCATCAATGGAGCCCTTTTCAAGGATGCTTATATTTTCTTCAACAGTGTTTTCTTTTTCATGGTAAACAAAATATTGATCTGGGACTTTGTCTATGCAAGTTTTTTCTGATGAAGGAGAATCAGATGACTCCAATGGTCTCATCAGACTGCCACATGCTAATATATTTAAAGACAGTGCACCAACTATTAGCAGACAGCCATCCAGTCCATACAGATCAATAAGCTCTCTTTGCAATGCTGCATATATAAAGAGTCCAACACTTGAGCCTACAAAAGGAAAATATGATCRGTTTAATCAGAAGAGCTGAGAACCTCATTCACCAATAATAATCTTTAACATTTCCAGCTCGTAGCTGAAGAGAGCATAGGCCCATTATAATCAACAGATTTCAACTCATGAATACAGAGCAATTTGTCTTCAAACTGACTTGAAAAAACACTTTAATGCAAAATGATTTACTGAAGACTGTCCCTAGGTTTTATTAAAACCATTTATTTTCTTGAGTGGTAAATAAAGGGAGAAGCAACTATAAAATTTAGACTTGCTTTGTCTTCCATGTACTAAAACTAACCAAAGCTCAATACTATCAGCCCTTAAGGAAGACTACCTGCAATCCCAGTAAAAGTCACTGAAAATGAGTCCAAGGAACACTTCAGCATAAATCCCCCTTTATTCCACTAGGATGGATCAGGCACCAAGATCCTGAAGCACTGACTGCACTGACCAGAACTCACTTCACTAACAACCAYTTCCGAAAAGAGATCAGAGGAGAGACACCATACAACGCAGAAAGCCAGGCAGGACACAGTTTGCTTCCTTAACTATTCCCACTTTGTCCATTAAGTTAGCAATTCCTCTCTGCATAAAAGATAGCTCACAACCTAAGTTTTTAGACTTTAGTCTCCTTTTAGATAGGAAAAAAAAATCTAAGCCCAAAATTCAACTATTTCTTAAAAAGCACAACTAATGTGGGATTATGACAATCCACATTTATACCACCCAATATTCCTGGTCTCTCACCTCTGACCTTGTCTGAATTAGAAGAAGGAAAATACTGCTCTGTGGCAGATTTCCCCTGGTATTATACAGACCTACACAAAGCYCAAAGCTACTGATGAATCTCCTTTCATTTGATACATTTCCTTTTCCTGTCTATACAGATAACCTACATCATACATCTGAAAATGCAGTTACTATTTTATCTGAAGCCTGTTGGTATGCTATGTTCATTGCTACTGACACTTTGACCTTAGACGTACTTTGAGAAGTAACTGAGAAAAATATAGACCTGATTTTTATTGTCAAGGTAATGATAGTTGCATTGTTCGGCGGTCCAAAGTTAAAGAGATTGAAAATTAAAAGCCATACCTGTTGAAATCAGGCCAAGTGCAAGGCCTCTGCGTTTGTCGAAATACTGACAAGTGATGGTAACTGTTGCGGTATACAAAAGGCCACATCCAAGCCCTTAAAAAAGAAGTTTGGAATAAAATGTGCATCATACTCTGGGAAATGAATGCCCTCATTTATTCCCCAGATAAGACAGTGTTGTCCGCCTCCTGCACTGTCCCACCTCCCTCTCCCTAACCATTCCCAGTCTCAAAACGCATGTGGAGCTGGCTCAGGTTTGAGGAGATCACTAACTCAGGCTCTGTGCTATGTGGAAGCAGTTACACAGCTTTCCGTCCAAGGACTGGCCCTGGAAAAAAGTACAGCTGCGCCCACATGGCACTGTGCCCGAGCTAACACGCACTGCTGGGTCCTTGCTGGCCAGCGAGGTGTCCAGATTCCTGACACAGTTAATTGCGGTCTTTAAACCATCAGCCAACGGCAGAACTGAGAGGCAGATCATCACCTACTTGGAAAACAGCATTTTCATGTCTTTAGCATAGCTTTTTAAGTTCAATCCAGTTATGTAAAGAACAATATTTCTCCTTAATGATCTCCAATTTATCAAATTAGAATAATCACATGACAAAATTCCTTGAGARATTTTATTCCTTTAAGATTAGCATGTCACAGATACAGAAGACCTGCTTGATTCCCCCTTACGTAAAATCTCAGTTCTTCCATCTTAAAGAACCATCAGTGTCAACAGAGGACAAACTGTTTTCAAACACTGACAAACATAAGCATAGCCTTTATCTTTCACTATTCTGTAAAAGTCTGCCTGTGCTCCCCAACTAGAAGTTACATATTCCTTGACAATTCAAGTGCCAGTGTCTACAACTGCATCAGTGAAACAGTTTCCTTTTCCAGATTCATAAACCAAGACTCAAAACAATAAAGAATAAGTCTCTGTATGAAGAGGAGGTGCTTCTTACCAACAACGATCCCATATGAAAGATACAGAAAGTATATATTAGGTGCAAAACTACTCATCATGAGGCCCCCAGCCACCATAAAGCCACTGAAGATTGCAACTGGTCGCGCTCCAAAAGATGATACACATATACTGCAGACTGGACCTAGACAAAAACCATGGAAAATATTAYTTGCAAACAGCAGCACCAGGAGTTTTTTAAATTCTCAGTCTTTGGAAATATTCTTTACAAAATTTTTTTTTTCAAAATACAATTATGTAAAAATAACAATTCAGGATATTCATTTTTACATGATTCTTAAGAACAGTAAGTTATAAAAACAAAGAAGATCAGGCTTTCAAAAATTTCGCTCAAGGAGGCACAGACATCAAGAACACTAAATTGTATCAGAGATGAAAGGGAGAGAGAAGAAAAAAAAAACTTTTAAACAGAGGATAGTATGAATATACTAGACTATAAAATTGTTATTATAAACCTCAGGATTTACACTGAGTTTCTGAAAAGGTAGCAAAAAGGGTAGATCACCATCCAAATTCTAACCAGATACTTCTTGATAAGCAGAACCCTAAAACTGTGTTGAAGAAAAGGCAACATCTGTAGTATTCTTGATATAAGGTGAGATTTATAAAATTGAAATGGAAAATATTAACTTCAGCTCATAATCACAGTCACAATGCCACCTGGTGCTTACACAGAGAAAGTATCTGCTGACATAACAGGTAAAGACAAAGGATCTTCCCCGATTCTGCAGAGAATTAAATACCTGTCTGTCAGTATTTTACTAAATAAGTGTTTTACTATCTATCTTGGTGTTTATAGTAAGACTACAGAAAATTAAAGGTATTTCTTGAAAACATCTAGAGTAAGGTTTATGATATTTGGAAGATGTTTCTCCCTGTCCCTACCCCCAATATTTCTTGGTTGGTTAGTTTTTCATATAAGAGCAAGTTGCTGGTAATATTCCTAATCTACCTCTACTCAATTGACTCTTCTTTTGCAGGAGTTGTAGAACAAGCACTTATTTTCAGTTGTGGAATCTGGAATATGCCTTTTAATCTGAAGCAGTGTGCAAGTTTAGTGTTCTGCATAAATAAGTAACTAGCAAAGGACTTGGTCTGCAAAGAAAAAAATCTCTTATCTGAAGAGATTTTCAGATAAGAAAATCATAACAGTTCATAAATAGATTTACATATTAGCCCTGAGATCCTAAACTTGCCAACTATCAGCTTAGAATTTTGATACAATGAAAGACATTATTTAAAAGCAGAAAGAAACTTCACATTTGGACCTCACACACACTGATAGAAAGGCCCTCTATGGTCAACATGATTTGCAAGAGCAGTAACATAGGAGTTTGCCATTTGTTATCGGTCTTCCCTGGCTCACACATAACTAAGATTCCCAGCAGACGGGAGGTGAACCAAGAGGGGTAATATAAGGTGAACAACACTTGGAATTGATGATGGTGCWTGCCCAGGTTTGCAGACAGGAGCAAGCAGCTGGGAATGTAGGCAAGGTTTTCGTGTGGTTACCAACCACGGGACAAGCAGTTCCGGCAGGCAGGAGCACAGATTTGTTTGCAGGGGAATCAATCCTCAAATACAAGACAGGTCAGAACCTTTGACCCACACAAGAGCTATCTGTTTAAGGAAATTAAAGAAGAGTTTGAATTAGGGCTTTTCCAAGTAAGGAGTAAGAGCTAAAGAAGAAGCAAGAAAATTTGCTGGAGAAGTTGGGTTTATTTGGATTTTGGAAAATATGAGAAAGGGAGAGGCAACCCCTTGCTGCTTCTCAAGAATCAGCACACTGTGGGGATGAAAGCTGGCCAGAACTGTGGAGTAACTTGCTGAGAACAAAAGCTGAAAGTGTTAGACTGTTGTTGATTCTTAGAATTAATTACTAGAACTGGCAAATTAATATGCTAAGTTTCTTAAAACCACAAGATTTAAAGAGTAAACAAAGGATTGAATCCGTATTACATAAAAAAAATCTTCCTACTCTAAAAAAAAAATCTTAGGTAGTGATAACAATTGAACTGGGGACAGGAATTGGCTCTATTTTTATTTTTTATTTCTTGCCTACTACCCTCCTAAAACAGGGTCCTTTCCACCTGCTCTCTACATTTTGGCACTTTYGTCTTTCAGAAGATCTCCACCCTGCTAGAGATTGTACTGATTACTACCACAGGATCTGAAGTATGGCAGAACCCTCTGGTCCCAAAGCAGAACAAAGGTGACACAGAGCTGAGGAACTTGTCTTCATACTCTTGACAGCAATGCTGTCCTCTGGAACACCATCAAAAGCATGGACGGTACAAAGAGATCTTTTTGCTTGTCTTCAAGGAAAATAATTTGCACGAAACTAAAGAACCTGCTCCAATAAGCTCAGTATTAACGTGTCATCTCACACAGCAAGAGATTTGGCAGCGTGGCAACGGCCCTATTTGTAAGAAGAAACACCAAAATAACTATTACTATAGTTATTACAAGTCTAAGGGATTAGAGGAAAAGCAGCTGTGTCTTTTCCTACACTCAAGGCTCTATTTTCACATTTCCTTCATTGTACCATTAGATAAAAGAAGTCACAAAAGAGAATATTGTAATACATAGCAACTTCGCCCTTTTTCCTGTTCCTTGCCTTTCCTCTCTACTTCCCAAAGAGCTCRCATTTTTTCCTAATAGATACAGTACCGTTGATTATTGCCATGGTATTTTTACAGGAGTTTACTGTACACAAACATGTTATTCTCTACAAGTAATTCAAGTACAATGGGTTCAGGGCAGTTAAATCTGGTCAAACATCCAACTTTCCCAAGTGAGACAGACTTGCTCTGTGAATTCCTGCCCTGTGGAGTTTGTTCAAAATGGACTCTTACTTTCTCAAACAAAATGGGTCTTCAGGCAGCATGAYGATTTTTTAGTTGACAGTATTTCAGAAAAATCCTTCCACTGATACACTTCTCACTGCAGTTTTGACCAAGATAAAATAAAATTCCAGCAGCCTTCCTCAATAGGAAGCATAGAAAGTGGCTTTTAAGACAGTATTTTCTTCAGTTTGCTAAACAGTTCCAAGCATTAGCATTGGTATTAGCATAATATTTGAAGATATTTATAAATATTTACCTCTGATAYAAAAAATCCCTAGGGCTTTTTTCCTTCCAAATCATGTATTGTAAAACTAGAACAAAATCTGTCAGAAGGCTGTCAACCCAGTTTATCTGAATGGCAGCTAACTCTAGGAAGAAAACTGTATTATCAAAGAATTAAAAGTCAGCACAAGAACACCAGTGTTCTTCTGCACATGATTGCTTAAGGTCAGCAGCCAGATAACACAAGTGTCAGGCTCTGCAGGTCAAGAGGCTCCTCAGACCAGACAAAAAGAAGCAACAGAAAGGACAGGCTCTGACAGTAGATGCTGATGCAGCAATCACAAACAGGAACTCCTGGGAGGATTCATTTGTACATAGATATTTTCCTGAAGATTTTTTTCAAGAAATAAAAGACTTTACCCTCAGTGAGATCTGGATGTTATAGTCAGTCCTTTGTGAGATGTGAAAACAGTCATTTGCTCCCACACAAGAATTTTATAACTACCACAATATTCTGACCTCTGTAGACACATTCCTTGTGAAGATGATACTTCAGTCTGCAATTTCACTATGAAGTTATTTTTCTTTTACAGATATCAAGAACCAACACTCTCTTGCTCCATCTTCTCACATGGAGAGAGAACTCTGTTCAAACTAATATTCTCTTCCTCCACTTTCTYATTTCTAGGGTCCTCCCTCCTTCAGCTCATACACACACAAGGCCATTTACTAAACAAACAATACTGGAAAACTGAGTTCTTTTTCTTATCACATKCATTAATCTGACCCATCCTCCTTGGTATCTGTCCGAGCCTGTTGAAACTGTAGAGTCGATGCAATATTAATTGTCTATATGCAAAATCCACTAGACATAACAAAAGAAAATTTTTGTATATGGAAAGCATTACTAAAACTAGTTAGTAATAAAGAAACTCTCCAAGTCTTTGCACTTTGGGCAAGAACACTAGATTATAAAACTTTTACACTAGAGAGCAATCCAGTTCTGACTGACTGAAAAGACTGCTCCTTTCTGAAAAAGATACTGAATGAACTGAAATCCTGTTTGGAGGAACCTCCTCTTTGGGAGGACCCCCCTCCTTCCTTCCCACCCCATCCCCCCCCCAAAAAAAACAGCTTTTGTATAGCTTCCATAGATTACCGTGGGAGCTATATACATGTAAGACTTTTGTCCAAAAAAATCTGTAAACATTGGAAAGGTCTTTTACAAAGTTGTAAAAATACTGCTTGAAAACACAGAACTATGCTTTTTAGACATCTGATACTAAATGCCTCAGACCAGTGAAAACACGATGTTAGTTTATCAAGATATGCCTTTCAAGAAAAAAAAAATCTTCCCTGTGTTCTTTCTCCATTAATAAAGGGGAATGGGAGACATTGCTGGTGTATCCTGCAAGGCCRAATACCATGAAACCAACTTTTACTATAAGCAGCTGTGGTGCCAATTAGAGACGCCAAAGTCTTTGTCTGTTTTGATTTTAACTAGTATAACACACATTTAATTTAATTTTGAGCTTCAAATGGATGTAAAATTAAGAACACTTGGTGTAGAAGAAACACAGGACTTTCAAGAACAGAATAAATATTCTCCTCTGGCCTGGTAAAACAACTAGGCTAAACATGCTAAGCCCTTTTAATTTCCTCCTATACTACAGACTCTCAGTTCCGCTACATCATCCTGAGAGCCATCTGCCTTATCCATTATACCCCGAAGGGTATGAACCAGAATGACACCTAGTATCGTAGAGGAAGTCTCAACACTGCTCTGTAAAAGGACATTGATGCTTTTCTTTCTGTTTTCAGCCACTTTTTTTTTCAATACACCATAAGGTCATATCATAGTGAGTTATAACAAGCATCATCCTGCACAGCAACAATCCACCGGACCCTGGCCCAATCCCTTTTCCAGGCGATGAGCTCTCCTGCTTGTGGCAGGACACCAGCCTTAGCAACACTGCCTGCGTTACAAGCGAGAGGACAGAAATGGAACACAGCCTGCTAGGAAATTCATCTCAATAAACACGGTGCTGTACTGGGTTTCCATGTCTCGAATCTAAGTTTAGCTCTCACACAAGTCAGAAGTAAACACTGTAGAAAGGATACCAATTCAGCMAATGTAAAAGGACCTACCAGCATCAGCCACTTTTTAAAGCGTTTAAGCTTAAAGAGTTAAGACTACAGTTATGGAGGGAAGTGGAGAAGATGCACAGTAACCTTTTTTCTGAGCCATGTGGCATACATAAAAAGACATATTTGTCTTTCTGGTGTAATTACAGTACTGATCTAGCAAAGTCACTGGACTTGCCTCCCACAGTAGCAAAATACCTACTGTTGTTTTTCAGCTGTCTGTCAGTGAGAAAAATCTCTGCAGGAAAAAGAGGTTCTACTATTACTTGCCATACATAGATGCAAACCACCATAACTGCCTTTGTTTCTCCAGTCTGGCATCCACAGCATCAGAAAGGTGCTGTTAACTTGGAGAGGGCTCACAGAAGAGCCTTAAAGGTAAATAAAGGAGTGGAGGACTCTTGGATCAAGAGGAAAGAGACTCCGTCAAGTTGCAGACATAAAAGAAAATTTAGAAGTAATTTGATTGCAGTCTCTAGACATACATAACGCTTTTCTTCCAGAATGCTTCAAAATATACCACTTAAAGATAATATTACCATCAGCTGAAAATTAAAATTGAACAACTTCAATCATATGATTACATACTTTTAAGGAGGAAATTAACTCCCAAGAAAAGTTGTAAGGGATGGAAAATACAACAAATGCCTTAAAATAGGAATTACAAAATTTTCTCCATGCAATTTAGATCACTTTAAAAGTACCAATACTTGAAAAGTACATGTCTTTGGACAACTATATCAGAGATCGAAAATCAAAACAAAGGAGGAGAAGGGAAGGAACAACTAGTAGAAGAGTCAAGTTAGGAACAGTAAGAGGCAGGGGGATCACTGAAAGGGTCTGTAGTAAATCTGTCCTTCTATTACCACTATTCATTCATTCATATGCAATACTGCTGGGGAAATCAGCTTGTTTGGGAAGATTGTTAAAGTACAGAAAATACCTTTTCACATATATGAAAATACAGTAATTTAGAAAAATTCACTTAGCTTGACCATCTCTTAACATATGCTACCTACGACACACAAGAGTCCTGTCTCGCCTATAATAGCAGAACCTGCAATAGCAGAAATAAGAACAGAAACTAGTTCTCTTTTCTGGTATTCATGACTCTGTGATACATTAGGTCAGTGTTTTTGCACTAAAACATACATGCTCTTTAAACTAGTGACTAGGTGTGAAAAAGGCCTGCTTTGAAAACAGCGTGAAAAACAAAGTCTGTAAGAGATTACATGTTTCATGAACAAGGTTGAAAATGTACCCTATACAAATCAAAAACACTAACCTATTGAAGGCCTTTGAATTTTTAAATGATGGGAGACCAAAGCATTTCTAACAAAAAAATTTAAGTACCATATCTTTTCATGTGCTTTTTTAGTAGTAATTGCAGCTCTTAAATGAGTTGCTATTAAATGAAAATACAGCTAGAGATTTACACTCGTATTACTTTTAAGCTAGTATGAAAGCATTCCTATGAGCTTCTCAGTGACTCTTACACCATGTATGCTTCTTGCGCTGTGAAAGGAAAGGAACAGATCTCTCACATAGAGGGCACAGAAAATATGGTACAGTAGCTTATTTGCTTCTTATAGACGTGCATATTAAAGAGCGTCAATTCCCTTATTTTAGTCTTTACTAAGTTCCATAAGGAGGAACTTCCTCCTTATTTGCAATAGAAAGCTTTTATCATCAAAAAGGTAGAATTTATCCTCTCAAGAAAAACGATTTCATATGAGAAAGAAACAAGATTTTCCCCCTATTTTGTACTAGGTCTGCCCAAATCAGCCAGTAATCATTATCATCACTAGGTTTTTACCAATCCCACTGTGCAAGTTTCAAAATTCAAACTGAAAGAATAAATATGCTCTGACAGGCGAGAGTTCCTCCCATCCCTTGTCGAAATTTCAAGTGATTTAACTATTCTATACCAAAATAAATTACAACAGCACCTTTATTTGTATTAATCAGTCACAGAAATTTGTATTTGCTATAAAGCACAATATGAGCAGTTACTACAGCAGCTAGGCAGAGAAAATTAAAATCTGGAAACTAGTATGGTKCTGGCATAATAGAAAATGGGCTGAGACTCTTGTCAGAAGAGTGACTGAGAAATAGCTGTGAGCCATAAACTTTTGGTCTCCAGAGAGAAGGCTTTTCTTCACTCCTTCTCTTGCAATYCCCTTCTGCCTAGTTTTTCTTCAGTAACTATCTTGTTCAGCCTTTTCCTTCACTTCCTTTCTCAATCAAATTAATTCAGGTCTTAATCCTTTAATGTACATGCATTAATGTCCTTAAATTATGAACAGAGTATGCGCTGAGTATGATGGAAGAGTAACCTGCATTCCTGTGCCCATTTACATCCTGAGACCGAAGACAGCTTTCCTGTGGTTTGCCTTTGCCCATTTCTGTTCTGTCTAGTGATACAAGTCCCTAACATGAGTGTAACACCAGCATTTCTGCAGCCATATAGTCAAAGAAAGCAACAGCTCTTTATTCAATTCTGCATCACCATTTGAACGTCAGCTTTCTTTTAAGGAGAGATTTCCTCAGAATCTAGAACTGTATTTTGTCCATTAAGTTACTTAATTGCCTTTGCCCATAGCGATTGCTCTGCTGACAGACAATTAAACTTTTTGCCAGATTCAGTATAAAGATAATAGTTTCCATGGTGACCCTCTGAACAGCAGAAGCTAGTGTACAATACCCATGCTTAATATTAAAACAACAACAACAAAAYAGATCTATGGACTTCCAAAGTAGTGTTTTATTTCCCCAAAAGCCTGCTTTTCCTCTTCAAGCAACAACTTCTTACTGAAGAAAAGTTCCCAGTAAAGTTGTTTTACTTAACGCCACCATTATATATAACTTTCTAGGCTTCAAAGGGAGTTTTTTCTCTTAAACAAAGAGTGAAAAAGAGCCTTTATCCACCCTAACTAGCAATTTTATTTCTGGAGCTTAAAAAGTAGTCATCAGTTTATTAATTGACCTTTCCTTTTTCCTGTTGAAACACTTGTGATACTTCAGGCTAGCAACTGCTTTGATTTTAAAGATACCAATGCAAAAGTTAGTCCCAAAGCCTTAACAACAAAAAAATTATGGTTCTGTTTCTCTGAAAGTTTGATGTTTCTAGTTTACTCAATCAAAATAATTTGAGATTTTCTGAGGGCAATATTTTCATTGCTCTTTTATCACTGTATTTTTTTATATTATGTATAGTAGAACTATTAATGTAATTGTTCTTAAGCCATCTTGACCTAAAACAAAAACGCAGCGTCCTCATTCACTTTCCGCATTTGCGGCTGCCTTCAACATAATTCCAAAAGCACATATAGACCGAAGTATCTATTATAAAGGAAACATTTCATTTTAAGATATATACTGCATCTACACTTACTGGCAAGCAATCCAATTCCATTTGCTAGTGATCCAACCCAAGCAGTCTTGCCTTTCCCTTCTCCAAAGGCATCCAGCCATTCTAAATACAAGACTCCCACCGCCAGCGGCGATCCATAACACAAGAACTGAGTAAAAAAGGAAACGACGACAATCACCCAGCCCCAGCCACCATCTGGTGGTTTTCGAAATACCATCTTGTACGATGATCGTAGATGTACACACAGATCCTGTGCAAACAAAATAAAAACAAACAGAACAGAGCATTAGAAATATAACTGACCTAGGTTTGCTAGTGAGTTGTACAGAAAGTACACATTTAAACAGCGGGTATTGCCAATCAGTCTTCAAGCAGTATATGCAACACAGTATACAGCAGTGAAAATAATATTACCATTCCATACTTCTACGTGTTCTGCGCAACACAGGAACAGCATATGAGGCATTATTAAGTCATACATACCTCAGTATTATATTACAGAAAGGGAGAACTTCTCGTTTTCCAAGTGTTAAACAGGCTTTACAACAATCTCAGGCATTAATATACATCATTGTTCAACAAGAGGACCACGTGGCCACTAGCTGTTAAATGCCTTGGCTATCCTGAGTGAATTGTATAGGCTCAAAGGAGAAGAAATGGCCCAAATATAAAACGACCGCAAAAAAACAAAAAAAAACAAAAAAAAACAAAAAAAAAAAGAAAAAAAATCACAAATATGAAAATATTAACTTAAGGTCAAGAAAAAAATCCGCATTTAGTTCTGTTCTCATTTCCCAGCAGAGTACCTTACCAGGTTTAACAAGGTATCTGCCATCAGATAGCGTACTCTGGGAGGGGCAGGCCAAAAGAGAGACACTCACATTACAGTAGTAGTAACCACTCTGTACTCTTCTCTGTGAAGAAGACGAAGTGTAGAGGAGCAACGTCTCCAAAAATGACTTTGTATGTAGTAGTAAGTCAGATCAGTTCTAAAAGTATATACGCATGTGGTTTGCATGCCAGGCCATGATGGTGTTACACAAACACAGATGCCCGTGCGCACGTACACACACATCTCCTATAAGCTGTTTCAGTGTCTGCCTCTATGGAGTTTGCATACGTTATCCAACATTCAGCTACACGCCCATCCCCGAACATCATTAGATTTTTGACCTGTCCCCAAATTCCATCTACCCCTCTGGATGGCAAGATCGGTCACCTACACAGATGGCTTTCAGTAACTGACACACTCTGAGGACTAGTTTGTGAATATAGGGACTGGGACTTACCACATCTAGCAAAGAATTTAGAAGTTTTCTGGCCAAATTGCTTTGGAATTAGGATGATTCCACTCATATACTGAGAGTCCCTGCGCACCTAAGTTGCCTTCCCTTTCTGTAGTGAGTCAACTGATGATCCTAAAACCTATGGTCTGTTCCTGGTTCTGCCACTAAGATATGTGATTCTCAACAATTTTGTTTCCTTTACGCTGTAAGATAGAGGCAGATAAGATTTCACCCTGTTTACCTTATGACATGCTCTCAAGGACTATCTTCACACACAACAGCTTACGCATTAACAGTGCTGCAGCAGAAATTCTGCTCTAGGAGACCCCAAGAGGCAAAACAGAAAAAAGAAGCAAGTCTCACTGATTTACAGCCCTGAGGAGACAGTTCTTGAACTTTTTACTGACACGGAAAAAAATGGCTGTTTTATAAAAGTATATGGTGTAAATGAGTAGACAATAACAGAACTTTCATTCAAGTTCCCTGTGCTAAGCATGGGCACTTTTTAAGAATTTGTATCGAATACTTACAAAAAGCTTCTGCACAAAGTTTTTAGGAATAGTTACTACAGAGACATGAAAAAAGCCAGTTCCAGTTCATAAATGCACCTGAATGTTACCTGGGTACTTACAGAAGATGATCTAGAATCCTTCAGCTCTCTACAAGCATAGCTTCACGTGGCAATTCTATCTGCAGAAAGAGAGCACAAAGATTTTAGTGAAAGCACTGCTGCAACAGTAGAAACAACCATGAAAAATCAGTATCTTCACATTAACTTACTTCTTTTTAATATCTGTTCAGAGGAACTTTAAAAGCAATCAAGTTACCTCAGTGGAGAAATACTGACCCTCCCGCAATTCATTAATAGCTGACAGCAGCCTTGGGTCTCAAAATAACAAAAACATCGCCTACAAACATAAAATAAACTTTAACCATTCTGCGTCCTTTTAGGAATTATTTAAAAGATTTCAAACATACTGACAGACCTTCAAAATACAGTATTTTCAGTTATAAATGTTATCGTGTTACACATGTTCCAGTTATAAATATAAGTTCTAATTTACCTCCTCAAATGTCAGAGTAAATGTTTATGTTTTCCCTTGATTATATGAGATGCAAGGGTGAGAGCAAGTACATACAAAAATCATGCCATGCCTAAAAGTAGCAAAGCATTAAAAACCTGCTTACAAGTACTTTCTTACAATAATAACCCTTAAAATTTTTCAAAAAGGGATCCTCTCATTTCTACAGAAAATATCTAAGTTACATACATATAGTCACAAAACATATGCAGCTCTCCTTGCATTAAATACATAGTACTTGGCATGTTTTGTCCATGACTGTAGTAAAAATGGTGAAAATGTGTAACAGTTTCAATAAATGGACACTTCCACTATGACAAAAAAAGAAATAATAAAAAACAGTAAAATACCAGAAATAGATAGGCATAATTCCAACTCATATTTGTTTAAAAGGTAATCTTAAAAAAAAAAACACATTTTAACTGTTATATTGATTTTCATTACACTGAAGTGCTAACATTCGGCACAAAGACAACAAATTTAATGCAGTTCTGCAATTTTAAACATTTATTGGAAAGGGAAAAAAATTCTAGTCTTAGGTCACATAGTCTTTTCTAATAGAAATACTAAAATACATATATGTCAGGACCAGTTCCTCATCTGCTGCAAGTCTGTGTAGCTTCATGGACTTTAACAGAGCTCTGCCAACTTCTGCCAGCAAAAAAATCTGACCTTTCACATCCTGAAGTCTCCTACTCTGCGCTGCAGCAATCTTCTGCACATTTCAGTTAAAACGACAGGTTTTTAGATAGCAAAGATTTTTTTTTCTAAACATATCAAACAATTTGCAATCTGTAATTGCTAAGCACAAACTGAAATTCACCATCCTTTTCCTTGCAGAAATCATCCTTGAAATGAAAAACAGATCTGAAAAGTCCCAGAGTTGTTTATTAAGAACAGCCAAGACCTGGTCTTTCTTCTCCTTTTTTTGCAGGTTGCTCCTTTACCTCATATCACTGGGTATCTACTACCTAAAGCGGGGCATAATTTTTAATTTCTGTGAAAGCATTAAGTGCTCCTGAAGAGAGCACAGGAGCCGAAGGTCCTGTGCGAGGCTCCTGTCCCCTCAGCTATAATACGTGGTTAAAGGTGTCCTAGTGAATCAAGCTGTTGTTATGACCAAAGGTATCAATATACTTTTTTATTGGTATATTATTTATTTAACGCTTTCCTGAACAAGGTAAGTTGTAGTATAAAAATTTAGCAGCAAGCACAAGAGTTGACAGTAGGAACCAAATCTTCACTACGCCCATTACTGCCTGCATGGAGACCTAATCTGTGCATCTGGTTGGTAGGGGTCCAAAGTTTCTTACACTGTTTTCTCTCTCTATTCAGGAAGAAGGATACAGACTGTAAAGAAGATACACCAGATCATTAAAAAATAGAACAGCCCTAGTTTTCAATTTTTTTTTTCCTGAGACCAACAAGGAAGTCTTTAACAAGTATGGTCCCTGAAAGATTTCAAGATTTTAATATTTAGGTGGGAATCACTTCACTAATCTTACTGTTTGCACAACCTAAGGATGCTATGCTGGACTTCCAGAAAATCTACTCACTTCAGAGAAACAGAAGTGGAGAAATAAAGCCTAAGGAATTAGGTATCAACTGGAAGTTTAATGAGACAAAGCTTTCCAGTGAGTGAATAAGAATCAGAGGAAGAGGAATGTTTGATTAAAGTCTTCACAAAATACACACAAAAAGAGCTAGGTCTTAGACTAAAGAACAAACTGAACAATAACAGCTGTAATGTGGAATGATAGCAGTATCTGGCTATTTTCTTAAATACTACCAGTTTTATCACAATGCTAAGCACCTTTGCTATATATGTTAAAAATTAGCCCTAAAGATGACAGGAGAGCACAAAAAAAAATGACCTAAAGAACATGAATATGATAGAGACATTAGCCTTAGGCAGAGAAACTTGTATTAATCTGCAGCAAAGGGAATCTTGAGACAGACAGTAGCAAAAAGACTGTTTTCAGTTTGTTTTCTGTGCAACTAAAGCTTTGTTAAGTACGCTGTTTTCTGTGAACAGCACATGGCTGTGAAGAAAGCCGTTGTCAGCAGAACCAGCGTGTGATTAACACTCGGCTATTCCAGTTTTGCAAGGCACCGGTACAAACTAAGACAGTACCAGCCAAAACTGTAACATCCTTTGCTTTAAACTGAATTAGATTTAAGTTTCTAATCATTTCTCAGCCAACGCTTCCAACTGTAACCTCGAGTCAGTGCTACGCTTGACCTGCGATACGTGGAGTGCCTGCAGGGCAGCCTCCCGGTGCATTTCTGAGGCGCCATCCCGCGAAGACCCGCGCATCCCCGCGACCTGGCGCCCAGGTACGCGCGCTGCAACAGCCCACCTGGGTTACGCCCCACCCCAACGGCTGCCCCAACGGCTGCCCCAACGGCAGGAGCCGCTCGCGCCGCACCGCGCCCTCGAGCCCCTCCGCGCGCAGCACCGC
>NW_028186419.1:166645-220998 GCF_003343005.1 Rhea americana
CGCTGCGGAGAGTGCGTGCGGGACGGAGCCCTGCCCCGGGGCGAAGGGGCTGCCCGAGGGGCACCGCCGCGCCGGCCAGGCCGGAACCTGCCCCCTTTCGGGACAAGAGGAGGAGACGTGACAGAAGGGGATGCGCCTGCCTTGGGTGAGGTGTACCTGCAGTCCCACCCGCATCGCTCTTGTGACTTCTACGAAGCTCGAGAGCAMACGTTGCAGGCTGTAACCAAGCACAGGACATTTCACCATCCAAAAAAGGACGAAGAAGAACGTACGTGCCTTCGAAAGAGCTCATTAGGCTACTACCTCCATGAAGCTAGGAGTAAGCAATGGTTTGCCTACGCAGGAAAAGACGAGCAGGGCTAAGGCATATCAGTTAAAGCACACGCTGAAACACACTGGATCTTTATGCAGAGCAAACGGTCCCAGTCAGAGGCAAACCAGCTTCAGATCCCCGGTGGTGCAGCACCCGGATAAGCGCTCTCACTCGAGAACTGAAACACACCTTAAATGAACACATAACACACACTGGTCCTCACTTCTAATTGCTTTTCTTAACCCCTCTGGATGCCCTCCTGCTGAGAAGCCGCCCACTTTTAATCTAACCGCACTTCCCATATGGACACAATGGTCAGGTGCGTATCATAGCTCTGAGGGGGCAAGTATGCTGGCAAAAGGCAGACCTGTAAAAACAAGTCCCAGGAAAAGGCGAGAGGAAAGAGCAAAACTGAAGACAAGACTCCTCGTCAAACCCCTTTGCCCTTGGTTTCGTAACGAGCGGCACAGTTCCCTCCAAATCTAGGTTTCTGCTCACTCAGCCTACAGTATTTTGGCAACCACCATATTTGGCTTAGTTCTCAAATCACTGATTAACCTTCTCATTTCTCCACTTCAGAAACACTCCCTGCAGGACCTTCAGAGGCAAGTGAATGATAACGGGGCCACAGCTGCATCTTTCGTAAACATGCTTTCATCCCCTACACGGCTAGAAGAGTTCTTAAGCCCTTACTTTAAAACAGAAAATTAAGGGAAACACCAAACATCATCTATAAATCCCTTCCTTCTCCAGCCTCTGCAATTTAAGAAATCAAAGGATAAAGGTACTCACATAGCATTGCCAGGGATGAGAGCAACACCTAAGTAAACATTTACCTTGTTTTTGGCATGGCACAGTTGCAGAATGTATAATTCTAGGTCACTTGCAGCTATGTCAGTGATAGTTCCCTAGTTTGTTACAAAAAGTCAGATTATTTACAGATCGTCTAGAAACATTCCCTATGATACAGACGGTGGAGCAACACGAGCTCAGGAGAGCGCAGAGGGGACATGTACAGGGTATACGCATCTAGCCACCCCACCCAGGAAGGGGTCCTTTCATGGCAGTGAATGCAGCTGGTTGTGCTGAAAGCCCCAAAACTCTCTGAAAAGAAATTATCATTGTGGTCAAGAGGTGGTGCTTACAGAAAGTACATCATCTGCAACACAGAAAAATCTCAAAACGTAAAACAATTCTAAATATTTGGTCATTTACTGTCTTGAAACCTGTGGTCCAGATCAGTATTCATCCCTCCGTAAATTTGCACTGTCTTGATACAATCTGCGTAGGAGGAGGAACTCTGGAATGGAAAGTCCAAGCTAGGATGTTCAAAGTTCATTGTCTTAGGTGTTCTGTTAACTTTCTTGTGGAAAATGTTCATTAATGATTGGGGGAAAATGTGAGGAAAGCAACTGGTAGTTTGGTTAGAGTTTAGTTTAAGCAGATGTATTAGGTATCTGTGCACTTGCAGAGTCTAAAGGACAGAGTCAACTGTCTTCAACAGCCTTAAAAAGCAATACTTCAGCAGTTATAATTTAACCCTTCCTGCAAGAGGGAGAAAAAGTGAGGCTTGTCAAGTGCTGTTTGACTGCATTAGCCAGGGCCATTACACCTCCTCTCAGATTTGTGTAAAAGGGAATAAACTGGCTTAGGCTGCAATAATTCTGATTTCTTCTGAGCTGCCAATACCATACTGCAACCCTCCACGGGGCATCATCACGGCTAAACTGACAGGGAACTTAGCTGATGTTGTTTTGGAAGTGCAGAAATACCGGCAGGACACCCCCTCCCTGCCCCACTCTGTCTGACTATTGCTGCCAACATAAAACGCAGCATCTACAAACTACAATGTCCCCAAAAGGCTCCGTGACATAGACAGGACCTCAACTAGGTGTTCGAGTGAACTGTATCACCACTTAACCACCGTCCAGAAAACAATCTGTGTTGTTCTGAAAGCTGCTTTATAAATCATTTTTCTGCATTAGTCTTAAAAAATACTCATATGTGTAAAGTAAAGGTCACATGAAAACCCTTTGCAAAACATGTAACAAAATGCAGTAGCCATTTACTTTGTAAAACACAATACATAATAGCTTTTGTTTCTTTTTACATTACTGCAAAAGCTTTTTGTTCTTACRCTATCTATATAGGTAATTAGTACATATAAAGATTAGAGTTAAAAGTTACCTAAAAAAAGAAAAAATAATTTTATCTTGCTGCTTATTTTAACATCCTTACTAAGCAATACAATCAACTAACATAGTTGCAAGGACCGTCTTTTAAAGATTTGAAAAGTAAGATGACTGGTAGAAGACTTTGTTACAAACTAGGGAATTATCACATTTTTAAGCAARTGTAGTCCTATGAATCTGTAGCTTATATTTTTATTCTCCAAACCATTGAAGGAGCTATTTGGGTTCATTAAATAATGATGTTTTTATGTATTAGGACATTAAAAGAAAAAATCACAGTAAATTAAAGCTATTTTACAAACCAAATACAGTTCAACTAAAATACAATACTGCACACGAAATGACAAATAAGTGCTGACAGCATGAACCACATTTGCTAAGAGTGTAGAATGAAAATAGAATTATAGTGCTGCCTCTCCAAGCAAAGAAATATATCGGTTCTGTTTTCCCGGAGAATTCACTCTCAACGAAGATACAGTACCTTCTTTATGATGGTAGTATTGGTCTCTCAGGGCTTCTAGGTTTGCCGCAAATTCACCAAGATCAATCCTAGTACAGAACAAAAGTGCTATTTTATTGAGACGTAGATTTTCTGTGGCCCCTCGCAGAACTAGAAACCAGTTAAGACAATATATGTTATATTAGGATAGCTCAAAATTCACTTATTGTTTAGGGAAAAGATTCCATTTTCTTTACAGCTTGGAATAGGATTCCTTCCAGAAGAAAGGCGAAGATCAGAGCTATCTCCTATAGGAGGAAATTTCATACAAGTATGGTTACATTAGAGAATGAAATGCCAGTGAAAATACTGGTATATTAAAAAAATTACAATGCATAAATAGAATAGACAATCAATTCACTTTCACAGAAAATTATTTTAATAAGAAAATGAAATACTCCTGTTTTAAATGGCTCATCTCTTTTTGAGGAAATGGGATCATCCACTGCTGAAATTRAAAGTGTGGTTAACAGAAAATACTTAGTATTGCTGAAAAACAGTGCAAAATACAACAAAGTGCCATAATGTCCCCTTTAGTCCCATGCTACAAACACTTTACTCTAACCAGAAATGTGGCAGGTTTGATGAGGTTGCAAAAATGCATTAAGGAAGGTATTTTAAGGAAATAACCACCCATTTGTCACATAAACCACTCTCCATCACGTGCCTGTCAAGCACACAACATAGAGAAGACTGTCACCAAGCACATCATGTGCCTGCTAAGGTCCCGGTCAGGCTTGCACTGTACAACATCGCGTCAGTTGGGCACTCCAGAAATCTTCAGTGCTACTCTGGTCTGTGTCAAAACAGGTTAAGTAGATGACTTCCCCTCCTGAGGAAAAAGATGACAATCTCAGCACATCAAAAAGCAAGTATTTTTGTTGAGGAAGTCACAAGGTACAGCATGAATACTGGCGATGGTCTCTCACAAACAGTGCTTATTTATTCCCTCCTGAAAATTCATTTATTTCTGGCCAGTACAGAACACCGAAGTTTAATGGCACACACTTATCAGGGCCGGGAGCACATACTGAATTCCCACAACTTTCCGTACAGGCATACACTTTTCATCTTCCTAGAGTATTAAGTTCATTTAACAGCAGTTAAGAGTTAGCTTTTCCTGCACTTATTTAAGCACATTATAATACTGAGGAAAGGCATTTATCTTATGTCAATGAAAGGGACAGGCTAACAGTAGCAGTATGAAACAGCACCCCAAATTTATCTTCAGTGCAATCTCATGGATTTCAGTGCAAATGTTGTCATTTTTTTTTCTGTATAATGTAGTTCTGACAGTTAAGAGCTAGCCTTGTTTTCAGTACTAGCCTTTGCCTCATCTTGGGTCTCCACAGGCTAAGACTAAGATTCCAAGTTTTGTAGCATTTTTGTGGGTATGTTTAGCCATCCAATCTGTTATACAGCACATTCTAAAGTAGTTCAAAATCCATTTCAAAAAGTTTGCAGAGAAGTGTTCAAAAAGGCCTATATATTTTAACTTTGTACTGCCAAGACAAATTCAGCTAGTGGAGAAACAAAAAGAAAGATTGCACAATGGAAGAAGTTTATTTTAAGTCTATGTTAAGCTGCTAGTAGGGCTTGTCTAAATACAGACTTGTCCATTGTACACACCCTTAGTCTGCATTTAATGCAGAGAGGCATAGAGATGATAAGGAATGGCTAGCAGGCTTTCCATTCAAACCCAGGCCCATGGTAGCTCTCACACATAACTATTTCCCTAAGAAATAGCTTGTAAATGACTTTTGCATCCAAAGCGGAATGTTAACCAAGACAAGCTTACCTCCCCCTGTGGGCATTATGGCTTTGTCACCTAAGTTCTGGGAATCTCTGTAAATGCTCTCAAGGTCTAGAGCAAGCTCATCGACGGGCTGTAACCCTGAGATCCAGCTCTTCAAYTCACCATGGCTTGCAAAGGATGGGAACCTGCTGCTGCGCAGATGTGTCTCTTGAGCTTCTGCTGTGGCTCACGTGTTGTGAGGCAGGAAATGGCCTGTGTTGGGCATGTGTGGATCATTGTTCTGCTGCTCAGAAACCTTGGCATCCGTACCAGGGCTTCCTGCTCGCTCCAGACCTCCAACTGCTAACACTTGCTCTATTTCTGGATCATTAATCCTTGCATTCTGCAGTGTAAATACTGAGCTATCCCGAAACTATATCTCCAGCACCAGTTACTTAGTCACATCTGCAAGGAGCCTGGACAATTTACAATCAATAAATTAGCTGAAAATATATTTGCTCTGACAACTACAATGTAAACGTCTCCAGTACATTCTACTGCTGTAATCTGATACTCTTTCCAAGTTTATGCAACTCATTCCACAGGGACTGTGAAGAGAATTGGAAACCACTCTTTGCTTACTTGATCATAGCTGATTATTTAATTCATGAAACAGCTTCCTTACCAAAAAAGTGCAGATGTGAAAAAGTATGCCTTTACCTAAACAACCTTGGGACTCCTTTGTTCTCGTTCTTTCTCTTGTTCTCGCTCTTTTTATACATAAACATATAATTGAATCTATGTTAAACTTAGTTTGGCTTTTGAGCTTTGTCACTTAGAGTATAYTGCAAGGATTGCCAGATAAAAGAATTGAGACTAATTTCCACGTTACATTTCAGCAGGTTAGTCACCCGAGATCTGCGAGTGCTGTGTTCTTGTGCTGCCCAGAGAAATTGTGCAGTGTCAGCACTTGGGATGGTTCCAAATCTCAGTGTGATATCCAATATCTGAACCTAGGAGCTTTTATCTCTGAAGGTACAACATCTACCAAATAAATTATGTAACAGGACATATCTTCGAAACATTTACAGTCTAACTGCAGGTGAAGTACCTCAACTTGTCCAGTCATCATTAGAGTAAATAACAGAATGACTAGCAAAAATTGGAAAACAAAATGGTTGTTAGAATGTACCCCCATCCCGGTCCTAAAAACATGCTTAGGAAGTTTCTTTGTTTCAGCGTCTAAACAACGCAACAAACAGCTGACAATCCGTCAGTGCATTTCAGTCTAGGCTGTGTCAGAGCAGAAGCTTTCCACCTTGAAATTAAAATTCAAGGAGAGAGAAGCTGAAACATGGCTTGCTGAACCCAGTCCCATCAGATACATAAGTAGAGCTCCAAGTGGTGGTGTTCAGACACTGTCACTAGAGAACATACAAGTGAAGTACACTCTAGCAGGCATAATGTTCACATAAAATCTAAATCCATTTGGAGGGACTGTGGCCAGAGATTTCTTTTATCCTCTTTACCCATTACAATAGCTGTTAAAACCTGAAAGGTTTTGGCCTGAAGAGATCTGGAGCAACGCCTCTACCTTGAATCCACAAGATTTTGGAAAGTATTTTTTTCTCCACAGTGAACTCTGAAACTTTCAKCAGGAAACTATAATACATCCTTAATGAAGGCAGCACTCATTCAAATATGCATCAGAAGCACAGCCATCACCTCRAACTGTGGGGCTGCACAAAGCAGACCTGTGACTAAGACACAGGACTGAGCCCTAAACTGAGGTTTTGCAGAGTGAGGTAATTTAGGTAGATGTAGATTGATCAGGGCATTTAAAGACCTAAAGCACAGAAGGTTATGTCCTGGCTCTTCATCCCTTTCAGAAGATGGGACTGCTGTAGTCATAGCTGGTGAACACACACCTTGATGTGATCTGTCATTATTTTTCTTCAATCTTGTGAGTAATGTGTCAAAATAAAAAATTRTATTTTTCAAATATTTGAATAATACTTACTGAGGACTGTCAATGTTTGTTGAGATTATTAAAAAGTTAAAGTTCTTTACACTATTAATTTAACTAAACAGAAATAGTATCTCATAATAGATGAGTATATACAGAAACAGGGATAGAGAGGACATTATAAACACATATTACACCTAACATGTTTGCTTATCATGGTCCCCAGAGAACGATTATACAGAACCAGTTGAAGTATATACCAATAAACTAAACCAATTTCCATTTCAAAGAGCCAATAGTTGTTATCAATGCCCAGTAAAATAAAATAATTGCCTCATCTGTCTCATATTGTTTAACTACTATTGTCTAATGGTACCACTGTATAAGAAGTTTGAACTCAAGCCACCTACTTTTGTTGGTACATCATCCTCCAGTGGGAGTAAGCCTTAATTACCATTTGGTCTGTGACATACTGAGCAGCCAGAAAAAACATTATCAAGATAACATGAAATCAAGATATACCATGTCAAGCAGCTGTTTTGAAAAAGTACTGGGTAGACAAAGCTGAGCCTGGAGTGAAGTCTTTGGATTCTTCTCTCTACTGTTAGGGATGAGTCTCACCACAAAGTAAGGCGATTGCCCCTCTGATTCATGTGGCTTGCTTTTAGGCAATAAGAGCAGTTCCTTAACAGAGGCACAACATCTGCGAGGATATTAAAAGGAGTTGAGAGTTAAGACAAAAAGAAAGAAGTGTTAACCTGACACAAAAAAGCCATCCCTATCTGGAAATACTTATTTCCACATTTTTGGAAATATTTGAGACACTGGGGAAAGTTTAAGTATCTCTACATATGCTTGGAATTTATTTTTCACACATAAAGCATTCCTGTGCAGTTACTATGTGTGTGAACCAGCACACGCATTTCCTCCTCTTTGATTTTTCTGGTGTTTGTTCCCCTTTCCCACCCCGGAGAGTCATTGCAAGAAGTCTCTATGCTTATAATCCTCTCAACGGATTGACTGGCACAGCCTCCAGGATTTCATACATAACTAGACAGCATCTTAAATAGAGGGCACGGGTTTTCACAGAAAACACCATTGCTTCACACTGCCAAAACTTCACTCAGGAACATAATCTCAGAGCAGATTTACCCCAGCTAAAATGCTTAAAATGAAATAGGTAAAAAGATTAAGTTTGAATAGCTCAATAGTGAATTGAAGTTGCACATGAAAAAACATTTTTTTCCCCTTAAAAAGATGTTTCCTGCTTCAGGGTAGCCTGACAAACCACCTTAAGTTTCTCCAGTTCTGAAATGGAAAACATCCTTAACAGCTTCCGGTAACAGTATCTTTGAAGTCCTGCAGTARTTATGTAACTGCTTTGGAAACAGAGGAGGAGCAGCTAGGAAGCCTGCCTCTGAACTGAGCCCTCCACTTGGGAAGGGGAAAAAACAAACAGAAAAAAACTTTTACTGAGTTGCTCTTTGCTGAGACCATTCCCCCAACCCAGCCTTCGTTGTTGCAAGTGTCAAGCTTTTATCATTTGACTTTTTGGGACTGGTCGTGGAGGAAGAAAGCGAAGCCTGAGCATCATGTGGGCAACTTTAATATTATCTGGACACAAATACTGAGAAAACACTGCTGTGACTTCTTCTGTCCCTGTGGGAGTAACAGTGCTGTGCCTTCYACTGAACTCTGCGAGGTCTGAAGCTTGGAAGAAAAGTTCAATTTAGAAATCACTGTAAAATTTTCAGGAAGGTATAAAAGACTTGGGAGCTAATTTAGAAGCCCACTGATCTGTTTAGAATTTGCAGCCAAACTCAATTCTAATTTCTGCTAACATAAAACCGAAATAACCTCACTATAGTTATTTTGCCCCCACAGTATCTAGGGAAGTGTGAATTTCAGCCCTGAACAAATCCTAGTATTCTGGAGAATGATCAAAGGTTCTCTATGCTTCCTGAATTATAACTTAAAATATTCCTTGCATTAATACCTTTAAGGAAGAACAGGCGACAATTCATAAATGCAAAAGGCAGTGCCTTGCAGGAAGCATACCATTACAAACTCTTCTTTCTAGAATAGTTTTAAAATGGGAAAGAAATAACTCAAAAGCAAGTGAGAATATAAAAGCTGTTCTGTCAGACTGTACAGCATGCCATGTTAAGCTTGACAGCTTCAATGTAATCTGAAAATTAGAAGACATTTGTATTACTAAAGAAAAAAACCCACAATTAAAATACAGTTCTGCAAGGAAAGGAAAGCTGCCCCAGCAATCAAAGGAGATTGCTAAAGTGCAGTATCAGCCAAAGAATAATATTTGCAAGAGAAGCAAGTAGGAGATCATAAAAAGAAAGCAGAAAGCAAATAAATCTGGTAGTACATTAACCAAAGAAGAGCAACATAGGTGAGATTCAAATACATTTGCATTATACCACAAAAAGAAAACATTAATTATTAGGCTACAATTTTTGGCTTCCTGTGCCAAAGTAGTTTATACTTAGAACATGAATTTTGTAGTCTGAAAGACAGAATAGTATCTCAGTCATGATCAGTTCTAACGGTGTCTAGTTTATTCTACATTTAATGGCTTGATCTAGTAAATCTTAAGGTCATTTTGAATGTGTATTATTAGTAGTACGATGCATCCTGAATTCAATGAAGCAAATATTAGGTCTCTTTGGGAAAAAATCAAGTTTGCTTTTACAGATTTCTTCTAAGAGGTAACCTGGGAAAATCACCTTATCTTTAATAGAAAACTGAAACTGAGAAGAATTTTCAAAATAAGAATGTTCAGAGTATTTCAAAACAATAAATAGTTCTGCACAGACCCAGTGAAATGAAAGTACTTGAAAAAAACAAGCTCTTTAACTCTAGTAAGAGTTAAACAAGAGACCAAAATCTGGTCCTTTTCTTGTCAGAAAACAAGCTGCATTTCCCCCTTGCTAGCTGATAAAACAACACAAAAAGGAATGTATTCTGCACCCATTGCGCCCTGTTCTCTCCGACACTCCTCTGGCACATCCAGCTCTCTTCATGTATTGCTCATAATGATTTGTGGCATTACTCAAATGGGATAAAAGAAGCTTTTAAATAATAAAAAAGAGACAYCAACTCTTTCTTCCTTGCCTGGCAGTCCTGCTCTGGAAGTAGCAGTCAATGTTGAAAGTCAAAAGTTCAGAGGGTAAAAATCCTCCAGGGGCTCTTGTTCTCAGCAAACATGGGAGATAGCATTAGCAGAAGCAGATTTCCTTCATTTCCTTCTTTCCACTTTCCTTCTGCACGTCTCTCCTCTCCCTGCCCTTTGTCTACAAAGATAGGAACAAGCCAGAACCAGCTTAACTCTGAAATGAGAGCAGAGCCTATTGCAAGTCCTCACCACACTGGTCTGCGGCTTGCACGCTGGCAGTGCTAAAACTGTGCTACTATTCAGTCCRCAACAGGGGCTTTTTCTTGATCTTTCTGTGATAGATTGGGCAGTTGGGTAGAGCTAGGATAGGTGGTAAAGCTGGCAGGGCATTARTGGTATTTCTAACCACTTCTGCACACACACAGAGATTTCCCTAGTAACATGTCACTCTCTCTAGAAACAAAATAAACCTGCAAGCTCCAGACAGGCTTAGCAGGGTTATTGCTGTTAAGTACAGACCTTGTTTTCCCAGGAATCTAGGTGAGATTTGGGCTGAATTTACAATTAACAGGAACTGCAAAGGGCAATCATTTCACTTAACTGGGCTTCGAAAACTTATGATAAAAATAAAAGCCACAGAATTTTACTGTGCAATCTTGACTCACAAAATTGTCCTTTTAATATGTTGTCACTTAAATCAGGAAAAACTGCTGGAACAGGGGCACAGCACTCCCACAGCACTTCTGGAAAGCTATTGGGGTCTTTCAGCTAAAATCATAGCTTCAGCTCTTAATTCAGAAATGAGTTTCAGACACAGAGCCAACATATACACTTAAAAGAGGAGACTTCAGTCTACAGAGAAATTTATAAAAGGAACCTCACTACTTTTCACAATATGAAACAGTTAACTTGAAAACTCTTAATTATCTTCAGGAAMTAACAGCATTAAAATGGTTCTTATTTAGACACTCAAGACAATAGCCATACTAATCCTAAGGTTCCCTAATAGTTTGAGGAATGCAGTAAGTTTTTGCAGGTTTAATTCCTTAATATGTTGTCATGGCCAACACTTGTTTTGGAAATGAAACTCAAGAAAATAATTTAAATAAAATTGTTACAACAATTATGCTTCACTAAATTACCTGCTGCAAAACCTTTGTGCAAGCCAAGTGAATAATGATTTTAAAAACAAGTAGGAATATGTCCTGACAAGTAAGTGCAACATAAAAATATATTATGTTTAAAAATCTTAACCATTTTAACCACCTATTCAAAACAAATCGTTTCTAGCTACAGTTTCTGTGACAGCTGATGTCACAGAATGCTGTTGCTATGTAACATTGCAAATGTATGTTCACRTACACTTAGAGACTTCGATTTCTCTATGGCCATGGCTGTGTTAAGTTTTTTATACTTACACTGGAGCCTGGAAAATTGATAGAATAGTCTAAGAAGCAGATATAGATCTGCAAGACAGAACAGTACAGAATTAAACCCCCGAAATCACTGCCTATCTTTTCTTCCCCCATTTGCTCAAGGGTATATTAAGACATAAATTATAACCTATTTCAAGTAAAGGGTGCTTTATTGCCAAAGGTCATTTGTAGTCTCTAACACTCTTCAGACATGATGGCTTAGCTCTCGTATTCCCACTTYCAAGAGCTTTCAGTCCCTTGTGGCAACCAGCCATCCCAGCAATTCCCACCTGACTCCTTTCCTAGCAAGTACTTCTGCACTGCTCATCTGGCACTGTCCTCGACTCTCCCGTCTGCTCCTCACTTTTCAGTAAGCAGGCATCTCCGAAGCTTCTCCAGCTCTTAATTCTCCGACCTAACAGAAGTTTGCTTCGATCCTTTCTGGTGCCAACGTTGCTGCGTAAGAGAAACAAACCCTTTTACTGTTATTCAGTTTAGGATTATTCACAGCCAGTGGAGACTAGTTTCCTGAGTCGTAGGTAGCTCTGCCTTTTGGCAGAGGGGGGAGGGCTAGCCAAAAGATGTTTGAATACCTTTCCTATGTTCCTTGTCCCTTTATTAGCCTCAAATGCCACTCTACCCTCTTAACCAGGTCCATCTACGCTCCTTGCTGCTCATCACAGCAGCACACTGTTCTAGCAACTTCCTTTGGCTGCCTATCAGTATCACACATCTGCATTTAGCTATAGGAACCGGTCCAGTGCCATTTTCAGATACCAGCTGCTTTCTTTGGCCATCACGACCTATTCTAGTTTGTCCTTAGATTTTTAAGATCTTCAAGGCAAGACTGGTGTGCCAGAGCACTGTGCAGCATGGGACTTGCAGCCCATGGGAAGGGCTCCTAAGCTTGCCTTCTCCCTGCAAATTACTGCTCTTTCAGGTTCTGAAGAGACGAAAAGCTGCAGGATAACCAGAGGGGTTGGGGCCTCTGTCCTGGCAGGCTTACAGCACACTTGTTCGCAGAGCCAAAAGCTGTGCTTCCTGCACGCTCCCGTTTGCTCCCAATTGCACACACTTTGCTGCAAGGGCCTTGAAAAGTCATCTTGCAACAGTCTGCCAAAGCCCTGTACAGCTCTGGATCCTCACCCACGAGAGGGAACTTTTTAAAGCATAAAAGGTCTTGAGGACCTGGTCTACCCTAGGGTTACTAAGCGTGGCACATGTTAACTGCGGGCAAGTAGACAGAAATGGAAATAACACCTACAGAGCAATAATGAAAAAGTTAGTTGTAACTTCCTGATCCTTTTCATATTGCAGTGACTGCGCAAGTTTAACTTRAAAGTGATCCAGATCAATTTGCCTTAGTTAGCGTCTTTCATCTATAAAATACCAAGTCTGCATACTCCCAAAGACATGAAGTTAGGTACCAGTCTTAGCTGGACTGCAAAATTATATTACTAACCTTACTTCCCCCCCCCCCCCCAAAAAAAAAAAAAAAAAAAAAACAACAACCCCCCCCCCCCCAAAAAAAAAAAAAAGCAAAACTAGACAGTATATATTGAAGAGCCATAGAAAAATCAGGAATGTCTTTTGAAAGCATTAGAAAAGACTGCTCAAAGCATATTTTGAACTCCTATTCCCATCACCAAGTAAGAGGTCAGAGTACTCATTGTCTTCCTTTTATTTTTGCTGCTGACAGCCAAGAGAGTGTAGAGATTCACTATAGAGTTATGGCCTATTTCATTCAGCAGTAACTGTCAAAATACACTCAGATTTGGACCTGCAAATGAACTTCCATTTTTTTATTCTCTGTTATACAAAACRAAACTCTTGCCCCGCACTGTTCAGAGGAAACAGACAGTTTGTGAGAGAAGGTATCACCACTGGCTAGCATGAGGAGCCTTTTCTCAATTCAGGAGTAGGGAAGAACCATAGCTGATTTTCAGGAAGTGCCCTGAGGCTGAAAGACAAGGTTCCCATCTCACTCTCCCCCATTACTTCTCTTCAGTATTTTCTATTTCAAGTGAATTAAGTGAAAAAGTGAATTTTAAGTGAAAAGAATTCTTTATATGTATTTTCAGTCCCCATCTGGAAAATGTGGGACTAACTTCAACCTCTTCTTGTTCCTGGGCTGAAAGATGTTTTGTCCATCTCTTCTTCTATCTTGAAAGGTAGGAATGGCCTCAAGAGTACATGAAATAGACTGATATCCATGGGGGCACCTTACATACAGGATGCATTAGACTTGCTAAGTTTGCTTATTGTGCGATGCATCTTTCTCCTGCAGTAGTTTACCAGCATTTTTAGGTGAACTCCTGCAATGCTGAAAACTTGCCTTTCTACATAAGGTACAAGCACCAGGTGAAACTAAGAAGAATCATGTAAAAAGCAGATCACCTGGACAAAGCAACCTGATACTAAACTGCTCACATGCATCTCCCTTTCCTTTTCAGGCAGTCTTCTGAAAGCATTCAAATGACTCTTTTCTGTTCAGGCAAATGTCAGAGAGAAAACATAAATGACAGATGTATGAAGACAAACAGCATCAACACAGCTCATTCACCTGGTTAACAGTCCCACTGGTTGTGTCAATGTCAGGCAGAGTACTTGCAGAGAGACAGACAGAACCACTGATTGCTCAGCATTTGCAGCAGTGAAGGAATGAAAAAAAGACACATGGAGTTGAAATACCGCATGTGTTTTAGGACCAGAGAGTAACATGGACTGGCTAAATTAGAGCATCACCGAAGAAGTCCTATGGCTTGGTGCTCAAGAACCTGCAGTCATGCTCGCTATCGTAGTGTCAGCGAGAAAGTACAAAGGCAAGTTGCAACTGTTTTTTCCACAGGCTAGAATACAGAAGGTACGGAGCAGGCTGATGCCGAGTCGAGCAGTGTACACAGTGGCAGAGATACACCTGAGGGGAGGCGAACAACGAAACAGAGACAAATGCATTCAACCAATGAGCTGAGCAAGACTCAGACATGGACTGAGCTTTCCGTTTTAAGCCAGAAATTTGACAACGCAGTCAGATACAGCAAATAATATTTACAAATCTATGCAGTACACTATGCACTTCTGTACTGCATTGATAAAGGAATGCATAAAATAAAATCATGACAAAAAACAGATTTCACAAAGAATGGGCCAAAGCGTCCACAAGATTTTCACAAATGCATACTATCATCCTTAGATGTCTAAAGCTTACAGGTAGATACACAACACTTATTCATAGTGTGCTAGTACTGCTTTTCTCCTCTGTATTAGCTAGCTTTGAATAGAAACACAATACCCTCATATCACAACAGGATTCACTGCAATTAAAGAGAGACATAAATTCAAATGGACTAATACAACGATTTAATAAGGAAAAGAACACAGAACAGTAGAAATCTTAGTGGATTCCTAAGACAAATCTGTATCAGGAAAGGACTGAATCTGTCAATGGAAGAACTGCTCAACTACAATTACACCAATTAGAAGAAAATTAAGACAGGCTGAAATAACTCACTAGATAACAGAATTTTTACTGCTATGTACAAATAGCAAAAGCATTCTGTTCTGAACCATCAAATATATACCAAACTGCTGTATATAGATAGGAAAACATTTTTTCCTTTTCTTCCTCTCATATTGAATATCAGACTAAACAAGTAGCTGTACTGTTTACCACTTTAGACTCAAAACTTGTATGACAGAACTTCCTATAACATTAACATTGCACATACACGTTGAACTCAGAAAAACAGGAAAAAAGACCAATTTTTTTTCTTCCCTCTCCCCCTCCCAAACATCAGAAGGCACTCTCGAGGTAAGCAGACCAACTAAGACCAAAAGATACTGCAGTTCTTGCTGAGGCAAACAAACAAACAAAACAGTTTCTCACATTGGAAGGTATCTGGAGAAGGTTAAACACAGATTTTTAACTCAGAGGGAGAAAGATAGCCAGGAATTTTCCATAAACAGTAGCTCAAGGGACAGCTATGTTCTTCCAAAATGGAAGCAAAGGTGCAGGAGCAGAGCAGCCATAATTATACCCTGAATATCCACCTAATCCAATGCAAGGATCATCTCATGTATAAACTTTATTAGGGAAAGAAGGTAATTCCCAAATTCTTACTCAGCAGTTTAATTGAAGATACCACAAGAATTGAAGACAGCAAAATTTAAGACAAGAATGTATTTTTCTCTCACCCCCATTTCCCATTTTCTTGTTTTTCCAGTGATGACAGGCTGGTAGATAGAAAGGAAATACACAATCCACCCCATATTCTTGCAATACAAGTTRAAAAAAAATATATATATATTTATTGGAAGGCTGCATGAAGGCACAAATGAGCTTGATTACAGACATATTGCAACAATTACAAATATACACAAACACCTTGAGAGAGATAACAAAGCAATAACACAGCTAATACAGGAATAAAATGTAACCTGCTAAAAAACTTCTCAGATACTGAGTTCTTTCAGTAATTAACTCTAATCCACACCATCATAGTGTAATGCTTTTAACTCATTACTTGCATTCATGCTCAACAAATCTGCACTTTGACTACTGTTTTTAGCCAGTGGATTTATAAATTTGATCAAAATTTGAACAGACTTTGTTCAATAGAATCAGGAAAATATGGGAATAATCAACTAGATACTCAGCCAACCTCAAATGTGGTTTCACAGGTTTCCTAAGACCACAAGTGAAATCACCAAGGAACAGAAATTAAATCTAAGTTTCAAAAAGCTTATGGATTTTTGTTCCATTTTTACTTGCATTTGAGGAAATTGCTGTATTCCTGCAGGAAAGGAACAGTCTACATCTCTCAGGGGATATCCTTCTTCCTCCAAAGGAGGCTTAGATTTCATTTGAAACGCCTGCTAAAACAAAAGTTAGCAATCACAAACTAAAGTGTCTTGCACAGCTCAGTTGTTACTACTAGCATAGAACATCTTAGTTTATAGATACAGCATTAATTTATATAGTTTTCTACTACAGTATAGCTGTTTTTTCTCACTATTTCAAATATTTCTGTGGAAAGGGGAATTGTTCTTTTGTTATTAAATGCCAGTGCCAGGGATCTAAGTAAAAATTACAGCATAGTATTTTCTCAAAGGAAACCACAAAAAAGAATTGTGTAGTTTTASTACAGGTAACTCCTAGGCCCAACTAGAGTATTCTAAGCAGTAATTTACTACACAGAGACAGTTTTCTCCAACTCAACCCTCAATCACGTGTCTTAATGGCCCCAACTCCTTCTCACCATAGGAAGGTATTTACGTTGTGGTCCAGTTCCAGTGAGGACAGGATGTGCAGAACAAAACCTAGCATAGCTATACCATTTCTCCTGACACCATGTCCATGTAATTCCAATATAAAGATGAGGTAGCACCTTCCTTTAGAGCCCAACTAGTAGAACAAAACCAAGGATTACTCTCCCTGATACAATAGCTGCCTCTTAACGCAGTGTCAAACCTCCAGATTTTTGTCTCTTCTTCAGGGCATACTACTAATGCAGGAACAACTGAGTAAAAACAGAAAACATAACATCACTACACACTCCCACTTGAGTTACAGCTGCAATGCAGAGGCCACAATCCAGCATTTTCAGTGACTTCCTTTGGTCCACTAAGCAGTAATGAACCTCTATTTGTAATAGGACAAGTGGCTATTACCCAACAGGAACACGAGGGATATCCTGAGTATTTATTACAATGAGACATCGAAATAAAAAAAATGAAAGATTAGGAACTTTAGTCCAAATCTTAAAAGGGCTAGAAGAGTTACTCAGCTCCTCAGGGAACAGACAGAACTTGCTCATTTGGTAACTGAGGGCTTTGTTTTCTCTCTTCTTTCCAAGAGGACAACTCTTCCCCTTYGGGAGGTTTTTGTAACAAAAGTCTGTATTGTAATTTTATAGCTTACACTMATGAATGTTCTGGTTTCGTATGAGATGGCTTGAACATGGGAGAGATGCTCTGCATAGTCCATACTCTGTAGACTCTAAGAATCAAAAAGAAATAGACTACCATGACTGAAACAGAAAGGAAACATCAAAGAGTGCTGAACAGTGTTACAACTCAAATTCCTTACAAGACTAAGCATTAGAATAGAAAAAGCACTACAAGACTTAAACAAGGTCCTTGGATGAATCCTCTTAATAAGCAATAATTTATATTGAAGGAGAGATTGCATTCTTTGGTTGACAAAGTATTCAAGGTTCTTTCATTTGTCTTGGTGACCATTTTCTATTTATTTAACAAAATACATGGAGTCTAAACTTTTTGCCAACAGTGCAACTCACAGACTCCAGGAAGTTTTGTCATTTTCTTTGTTTCCAGGCCTCTATTTTTCATTCAGCTGAAGTCCACAGGAATTTCACCCAGGCAGATGGATTCCTGAACAAGAAACATTTGAACAGGAAAGGGAATCCTCTTCTATCAGTAAAAGAAGACTGCTAAAAGAAAAGTACTGCTACTTTCTTGAAAAACTCTAATAGTCATTTCTGCCCTTGGGAATATGCTCTCAGAGGAGAAGTAATTAAAACAATCTTATCTAGCTGTTAGCTGGAAGACTACCTCCAAACAGTCCCACCTCTTCTTCCAAGTGCGCTTCATCTCACAGCTACCAACAGATGAAACCAAGAACTTCCGTGGAACAACTTGTGGATAAGATAAACTCATAATTCTCTACAGAGTATCAGCTGCATTCCAACATCCAAGCCAGATTCCTTGAGGGAAAAAGAAAAAGAAAAAAAGARAAAAAAAAGCTGCTTGACTGTCAGAGAGGAAAGTGCTGCTGAAACAGCTAGGAAGTTTTTTTGTTCGTTTGTTTTACACCTTTAACCGTACACAAATAGTACACACACACAAAATGCTCATTACTACTAAAAATTGCCTTATTGTAGCCTTAATTATAGTCTTATGCAATCAGTGATGATGCAGTGTGTAAGTGATAGGCATYAGTAATGAGGAGGACAGCAGAAACCCACCCAGATAGAACAAAGAAACCAAGTACTTAAAGCATTTACGATAAGCTGTACCTCATTGTCAAGTGAATTCCTCCAGTCTCAAGAGATTCTGATAAAAACATAGCTGCAGAATCATAATTCACGACCATAGTTCACAAGCAAAAATGAAAATCCATTTATATTTATTAGGAGATGGTTGTGCACAATTCCTTATCTTATTCAAAACGTCTACAAATAGAGTTCAACACTTCTGATCGCACACAAATGTTTGTTCAATGTTCTTAGTTTGGTAAGGCCAGTTTAGTGCCTTGTTACATTTTCAGGATTTAGTACATATTTGTCAGTTCTTTACTTTCATCTGGTAACAGTCACACTGGAATAGTAAGGAGAGTTCAATAAGACACTTTATAACAGCAGCTGAACCTGGGTTACAGAACTTTAATTTTGGAATATGCTCCAGATGTAGATTTATCTAGGTAATTTTCCGTTTTAAGATTTTAAAGCAACACTATTAAAGGCTTTTTTCCCCCTGCCCCCAAGGGCACATGTGAGCTCACCCTCTATAGAGACTTTTATCCAAGAATCTTAAAGCACTTCAGAAAGGAGGGCACCATTTAAAATAGTGGCATACTTGAGCTGGAATCCTATCTTTAAAATAATATATCTTCTTCTTTGTCTTATGTTTACAAAAGGACAAGTATCAGATTAAATAACCAATCCTATCTTGACCTTAGTCCCACCAAAAATATCAGTTTTGATTGCCTGTGATTTTCTCATATGCAATCCTACCACTGATTCAGGAGCTCTGTTTAAAATGCTCAGCGTTGAGTTTCTTTACTGAAAAGTGAGCACCTGCTATGGTTAATCGTTTCCAGATGGAAGCACTGGTCAAATTTTAGGCCTGCCACAATCTCAAGAGTATCACTTTATTGGAAAGTCACTACCTTAACTAACGTAATGCACTTGATCCCATACTGGTTTAACAAGTGTAGTAGACTATATATGCATTTCTCTAAAGCTCTCAGAGCTGAAACTACATAGCTACAGTGAAGAAATTCTAATTTTGCCTTACTTAAGCTGAACCTCTTACAACATTATTTTAACTTACTATTTTGAATTAGAGCACTGATTTTATACAGATTTTCAGCCTGCAATTCTTGCTGAATATTTGAGCGGCAAACATGAAAATATATGTACAAGTGTTAGTATACTATCAGAATGCTGTACTTCCTTCTTTAAAATATGCTTAATAAAGCATTAGGCATGTCAAACAAACTTTTGTAAACAAAAGATAAATTACTCATGTTCTGCTCTGATTATACCCAGATACATATTCTCATAAAATAAACATTCTCTTGTCATTTTCCATGGCCCACATATCCATATATATGAGGTAAACCACTTAAAATCATCAATAATATATAAACCTCAGTACTCAACAGGAACATTAGGAAAAATAAAACTGAGTAAGATGTCAATATCAAGAAAAAGTGACACTTTGTTCCACTGCAAAGTGAAACCAAACAATTTATTTGTGCTAAATGAATGGAAAGAATGTATTCAGAATACATTTCTTTTTACATTGTACCGGCTTAGGCTGCTAAATAAGCATTCATTAGTGCCACATTGTGCTACTTTCTTGTACTCTGTTTCTACCAAGCAATACAACAGTTCTGGCTGTTATACCAATATATTCCTATATGCTCATCTTATACCTTATTTTCTAATAGGTTTTTGAACATTTAGAATATATGTTCAAAGTTTGTTTCAGGGGAATCACAATTAGCATATTTTAATAGGGAAAAAAAGTCAGCTGTTCTCTACAATCACATCGCCTTCTGCAGCAAAAAAATCAAAGAGCACACTTTAATCAGCTATCAGTAACCTGTGGGCAGGACCACACAGAGCTTAACTGTGACGAATCACACAGTATGGACAGCTTACAGGTTAATGTAAATGACAAGTGAAATACTCAAATCTTAAGGTCCAACGAATCATACATTCCATACATTCCAACAAGTCAGTTCCCTCACTCTAAACTTCAGTCTGTACCATACATTTGAGGTGGTCTTGAACAGGAGAAGTATGGATGTGTTGTGTGCGTTGAATAAAACTTATTTACTAGGTGATACAATAGAGTATGTGTCTTGGGCACTGATTAGGTTGTCTGACTCACTTTTGCACTAGAAGCTGTTATTTCAAATAACTGAAACGTAGTGCCACGTTACCATAAGCTTGGTAAACACTATAATATTTCAGAATTTATAACATAGCCCATCATGCCTTTAATTTTATGCAAATTGTCATGAAAAAATATAAAAAGGTATCCCTTTAATTTTACAAACCTAAAAGCCAGGAAAATGAAGCTTTGGAGCCAAGCAAAACGACATAATGCCGTATTACCAAACAGAGTAGCAAATGTTCCAGCCAGAGAATGGACATACATGTAGTTCAAGTAAACACTGATGGAAAAATTTGTTAAGTTAGTGTTGTAGACCCACAACACTGGCTGCATTTTATACAAACGTTTACAACACAATTAACAGTGAAGCCTATATAACCTCAGTGCAAATAAGTCAAATCCAAATATGCCAAGTAAGCCTTTGGCTTTTAGTAAACTGCTCCATGTTATGAGTCCAATTCTGACATACAGACTGCTGAGCACATGCACTAAGGCTGAGAGGAGGGATGCACTGAATGCTGAAAAGTGGCTGACTGCGATGCTGCTGATGGGACCGTAGGTTGCACAGGTGGCGGTGGTGGTGGTGGAGGTGGCTGCACTGGGGTCTGCGTGTTTGGAGAAGGAGGAGGAGTGGGACGTTTAAATTTGTCAGGGCTGTTACTTCTTCGTGGTGAAGGCCTCTGCAGAACAAATATTGAAATTAAGTTTAAACACACTCCTGAACAACTTTAAGTGCAAGTTCTCTGATCAACGTACTACTGAGCTTGGCAAAGGAAAAAGAAAAAAAAAAATCAAAGTGAACAATTACGTGGGAAAAAAAATCCATTTCAAAATGTTACAAGGATCATAATATTTTATTTTATTTCAAGTAAATTATGCTACTCTGAAATGGAGCAAAGGAAAGTGGAAGATACTTTTACCTATGATAACCAACAACCTAAGAAAAAAAATGAGAGTCTGTAGAGATAGCGTGCCATTTGTCCTTGCCCAAGCAGTAGGTGCCAATGAACTTTTAACTTTACACTGCTGGCATGTAAAGTCAAAGTACGTTGTACCCAAATGTAGGTGGGAATGTTTCAGCTTTAAAGAATTTGCCCAGAGTCTTTAGCACTCACGCTCAGACTGCATACTGAAGCAACACCAAAGCATAATTCAAGTTGTTCTTCAGAGTATCACATGAAAAAAACATCATAACCTTTTTAGCTGCAAGAGTGAAACAGCAGTCAGAAAGCTCCCCTCAGCAGAAATTGCATTTTTTTTAATATAACCTGGATGCTAAAACACACAAAGATTTAATACTCACAGTATTTATCTTCACAAAACAGTGGGAGAAAAACTTCCTTTAAAGTTAGGAAAGTAAAAATATAAATTACACTGCGGAACACTAACTTCTGCTGTTTTGAAACCAAGGAGATGCACAAAGATCTAACCCAGCAGGCATTAATTAAGAACTAATTAATTAAGAACACACCCAAAATTAATAACCAAATGAAGACAATCAGTTCTGGAGAGAAATGTGAATACAGTGCTACACCAAACAGACTACATGCAAAGTCAATTTATTCTGCAATGGATACTATAAATGAAGAGTCAAGAAACAAATTACAGTTTGGTCAAATAATATATTTTGTATCTATTTTTTCAATGTAACTATATATAATAGTTTATTTTAACGCTCTCTGGGAAAAGCTAAGGGATCCTCAACAACTGATTGATTGATATTTCTGAAATATTTCCATTTCTGAAACACTTAAAGACATTTACTGCATTAGCAGACTTCTAATAATACAAAAGGGCCTGGCTTCAGTATGGAGACAAAGACAAAAGCCACTTATCAACACCTCTTTTGAAACAGTTATTATTTTGTCCTGGAGGTCATCTTTCTCACAGTGACTCAATGTGACCCCAATTAGTTTACAATTTCAGAATCAGTAATATCTCACAGGGAGCAAAATAACCAGGTTCCCTGAAAAACTGATTTATAAATTTCAGTTTTTCATTTTTTCAGAAGCTCAAAGATCTTCCTGTGACCAACCCATGCAACATACAGCAAGGGGCTGGACCAGAGTCCTGGACCAGCTCCTGCTCAGCTCCAGCCTGTTGCTCGAGCCACTGCTGTATTGCTCCTATCTCTATTTTGTCAATGAAAATAACAGTTTACCTTAGCAAGCTCACCTAACATAATTCAGAAGTACCTATATTTTCAGCTCCAGCCTGTTGCTTGAGCCACTACTGTATTGCTCCTATCTCTATTTTGTCAATGAAACTAACAGTTTACCTTAGCAAGCTCACCTAACATAATTCAGAAGTACCTATATTTTAACATTCTACTAAAAATTCTACTGAAACACTTTTTAACATCTGAGAACAACAATCATAAGTGAAAACCTTACAAAAAATTATTTACATATTACTGTATCTGTTGAGAAAAATCAAAATGGGCTTGATAAACCAATTAGAAGCTATTTTGCCATGTGATTAATATTTAAGCTTTGTCTGCTCATTAAACTCCACAAATACTTAGAAAAATTTTGATTAAGTAGAAATGCATCGAACAGAGAAAAGGGAAACAAATCCAGTTGAAAAATACTGAGAAAAATGTCCTAACAAATGTTTAATATATTAACTTTCTTCTTTGCCAGTGAAATAGAAAATAAGAGTTAACTGCCTGTTACAGTGACATGGTGGTAGCATTGTGTGTCATCCTGAAGAAAACCTGAGCTTGGAGCAACCTCAGATGACTCATCCGTCAGATGGTGGAGACTAGGAGAAAAATGAAAGCAATGTTTTTACTTCCTGGGATAGGCTCAGTAGCTTAGAATATCACTTCTCACACCCTGCCTGCTGATCCATAAGACGATACCTATCACTGTCCTTAAGATGATAATACATCCTATTCTTTTGCAGAAAAAAGGTTCTTCAAAAAGAATCAGTTTCTGAGGGGTGAAGAGAAAATCAGGGTTGAAGGAAGCAGCAATAGATATCTTGGAGTAAGGAGACAAAAAGCAAACATTTACAAAAATATTTTGTAAGAAAGCTTAAGGACAAGCAGTCATAACTTTTTAAAAAACCTGACATTGGTGACAAATATTTACCACTTTAAATACTTACTGTAATACCATGGGATGGTCCCATATGTTGCACATGAAGGCCTGGGGAATTGTAGTAAGACATTCCAGCTCTAGTCAGTGAAGTTGGTGGTGTGAAACCAACTGTGTGACTTGCATATGACAGACCTAAAAATTGTTAAAACAACATGTTATCAACAAGATAACAAAGTAATTGATACCTTATTCGATTGTGTCACCTACTACACAGTGTTAAACATGACTTTGCACTTAATATAAATAGGTTAAGGCTGACTTGGCAGTTTGATTTCAGCCCACAGTTATGTCTCCTCCAGCTTTCCCTCCCTCCTCAGAGAAAAGGGCTCTTGAACAAAATACTATCTGAAGAAGCAGACGAGCCCAGAGAAGCAGTCTTGCACTTGGCAATAAAAGTTTCCACATGAAAGAAACCAGCTGGAAGGGGCTCCTTCTAGGCATCCTAGATCTGCACGGAGACCAACAGCTGCCCGGCTGCCTCCTGTTTTGCCTAGACCTGTATAGGCAGGGACTCCTAGGTCCTAGGGGGCTGTGAGGTTAAAACACTCTGCAGTAAGCTGCCACAGCTGGACTATGCTAGCACTAATAGAACAGTTCACACTGAAAGTTATAACTTACTTCATGCAATTAAGAAAAGTCTCATATTCAAAGGCGCAAATATCTAGTTCCTTCAGTTGAGATAAATTCTTTTTAAGTGAATTAAGACATCTGACTTCCATCCAAACATTTCCTTTCTATAAATACTATTTATAAAAATGCAGAGCACCTGAATAGCTAATGAACGTAAACAGAAACAGCCACTGCTAACTGCTTCTCAAGTTCTGATCTTAAAGTGCTCTGAAAGTTTTGAATTATTTCTCAAAACAGCAGATTTTCTAAAACTTCTAGCTCACTATTGTTTTCTGACATATATCAGTCGGATAGGGGACAAAACTATTTTCTCAGCTGTTTGGTATCAGAAACCAACAACTGTTTTAGAGAAGCAGGACCAAAAAATTTCTAAGTACCTATGAAACTTTCATAACAATATGTTGGATTTGACAGCTGTCATACTTCTGCAACACTAAAGCAACACAACATAGTGCCACCGCACTTAAAGTATATTCCAATACCTGGATTTGTTCTTAACTACCTATGTTTGATAAAACAACATCTCAGGAAAAGAACTCAAGCCTCAAATAACTAAAGTCATGCAAGAAAATATATTATACTTCCCCTGCCTCTTTAAACTAGGAGGCTGATGCCACTCCATGACCAACATGTGTCTGCTGAAAATTACCAGCAATTCCAGGGGAATCACTGACATTTTAGAACAGTTAAGTAATGCAAAAGTTTAAACAAAAAATAATCTGTTTTCTGACTACCTAATTTAATTGTTTATACAGCATATTTTGTGAATAAGAGTTCTGCAAGCACTAGGACAGAAACACAAGTCAGTGTTCAAGTTAATTCTAAAAACTAGAATGAAGTGACAACTGTGTTTCAAGACAAAGACAAAAACCCAGAACAAGAAAGAACAAAATAAAGCTTTAAGTCACCTTGCAACATTCTAATTTTGAACTGCCTCAGGTAAAAACAGCTCCGTAAGTTTTACAAATGCAAGTCTAAGTCCACAAGGCAGTCAAAGAAGTGACACCAGAGCAGTGCACACACATCCAAGGTAGTTCAGTTATATTTCTGTAGCCCAAAATCTATGTACCTAGTCTATTTGCAAAAGCCAAGCATGAAACAGTTTATCTAGCCTAGAGAAAAGACTCATTGGTAATRACAGCAACCTTCCCCCGAGCTGCCTAATATTCACACTTTCACACACCATGCAAACCTCAACAGCATCTCGGCTTCAGGCAGAGCCTCCCAAAAGAATAATCTCAAGCCAGGCAAGCACAAAAGGCTCCAGGACTCAGGGCAAGAGTCTGACTCATTAAACCTGCCCTGGCTACCCACATGAAATTAGAGTACTTCTAAATAGTTTCAAACTGTTTTTCCACAAATTCCAGTTCATCATTTCCCAAAGGAAACATGCCAAACACCACAGTTACTTGATGCAAAATTTAACTGTTGCATTATTTTGTGCTGGGTACTTTTGGCATAATCTTACTGCATTACTTTATATCTAAAATTCACTCAAAAACTATTTGTTTTCATCAACTACTGTATTTATACATACAGTTGTATGAAATTCCCTCCTGATCTCATTAGTCCTCTAACAAGTTGCTGCTTCTATTTTTCTGAAGTCTGACACTATCAACTGCAGATATTAATTCATGAGAGAAAGAAGACAGTAACATAGCTGCCTGTGCAAAACTGCTAGCCTAGAACAGTTACTACTATACAAACACGACCAACACTGTGAACTCCATTAGAAATGATCAATTGAGCTTTATTTCTAACTCAGTTTCAGACTGCATTTTGGCATTCCCTACCTACGTAATATAATTCCACTAGGATGCAAGACTCTGCTTCCTATTAGAAGAGGCAGCTGATATAACAGTCAGCAGAGAACTACGAATGAGTTTCAACTCCAGTGTAGAAGCAACAAGCTAACAAAGTACTCTAGCACGGACACAGCAGCATCTCAGGTGGGTACATTTCTAGGTAGGGCTAGGACACAAGCCTGCACAGTGCCAGTTTCCCCCAYGCCTGCTTTTCATAACCACCACTGGGACTGCAGGCAGTGTGCACCTGCGTATTAGACCATTAAGAAAGCTGCGGGTGTATAACCACGAATGTCCAAAGTAATTGTTTCAGAATATTTACTTGTATGATCACATTTCTGTTCACCAAGTTACATGCTAAAGATTAGGAAATATACATCATTTTCCTGGTAATATATCTTGCAAAACTTTGGAAGTCAAGAGATTTAGCTCATTCACAACCCTCTAAAACCTAAAACTCTCAAAAAAAACAAACCATCATCATACATATTTCAAACATAATAACAAGGCTTACAGCTATAGTTAATTTACTCTTTTACCAACATCAAGATGAAAACTATTTGGAGTCCTTCTGAAAAAATAAAGTTAAGCTTGAAAACCAAAGAGTTTAAAGACATTTGATATGTTCTAGCAGACCTGTGTAAGAAAATGTCTAAATCTCATTTTGCAGAATGTGTCGGTATACAGCACATCTCATTCGCCCTTGCGTAAGATTCTTCCTGTTAGGCTCTAAAGGAGAACCTGAGAAAGCAGGGTATGCAGGATTTGCTCCATTATATACAAGTGAATTTGTGATCACCTATAACATCTGTGGCCAGCAACTTCCAGTGGATGTTCAATGGCAACTTCCAGTAATTTTAATGGCAGTCAAAAAAAAAAAATTACAAACAAATGTATTTCCTTTGACTTAAAAAAAAAAATACATTCAGTTAAAAAGCCAATTTTTTGAGGTTAGGTATAATCCATTCAGGTTCTTTTGGAATTCCAAAGAAAATATCATCCATTTATTATATTCAGAAAAGGTTAGTTTGCTTTTCTTACACAAAATACTAGAGAGAGGGATTCTAAATTTTATGGTAATTGATTTACAATAGAAATTAGCAGAAGAACAAAAGCCACTCTTCCAATACAGAGAAATGGACCTTTCTTTCCAACATTTTCAAAATTAGTCTTCAAGAAGTTTTTCATGTAGAAACAACAACCACCACCCCATTACTAGTTCATCACTAAATTCTGGAAACCTATTTGACTTATGTGCCTTGTTGTGGGGCTAGGGGAGGAGGAAGGAAAGGGAGGGCTCAAATGACAGCTTAATTGACTTTAATATGTGGTCATAGTGTAAAACAGAATACTCTGAAACATGCTGCACTAGGAGAAGTCTAAGGCAAAACTACCCTTACATTTATGATGCACTTTTTCCTAGATTAGCTCTCAAAGGCTATTTACCTAAATATATTAATAGAGTACATTACTACGTGATGCATACAAAAACTTTAGAAACTTAAATATTTACCAGGTGATATAGGTCTGCTAGAACTTGGTGAGGGTGTATAAGGGATAGGACTGGACACAGTGCGAGGTCTTAATCCTTGTGCAGACATCTCATTAAAATATCTAACAAAAAAAGGTAAAGAATAATTAGATCAAACTTTCTAAAAATGTGCCATGTTTTAAATGCTCCACTGTGGTATTTTCAATTCCCATAAAAATATATTAGATTAGCATTGGACCAATCACTTTTAGGAAATCATGACAAGAATATTCTTTTCGTTGCCAAAGGCACAATTATCGGCTTAATTTGCAATGGAAATAACAGGACTTATCTTAAGTCATCTGCAGTTAAAACCATACATGTTGCACACAATTGGAATAGTACATATTAAGGCACTGACCTATACTATCTTCTTCCACTTTACACTTTGTTTCTATCTTGAATTCAATAGCTTATCTGGCTGAAATATATCTTTCTGAAAAGACAATCAGCATTAATTTGAAATCGCAAAGAGGTGAAAAAGCCATTATAGTTCTGATAATTTGTTCCAACAGCTAGTCAGCCTCACAGTTAGAAGCACGTCCTATTTGGTACATGCATCCTTCCAGCTTCAGCCTCTAGCCGTCTGCTCATTATGTCTTTTGCCAATACAACAGAGAGCTATTTTGAACCCACTACATTGTCCCTGTAAAGATACAGGCTGTAGAGTAGGACAGCTCCAAATCTTCTTTTTGATAAGCTAGCAAATTAGAATCTCAGGCAAGGCGTTTTATCTCATCTATGATAATTTCAGTGGTATTAGTTTGTACCTCCTTCACTGCATATATTGGATCAATCATCAAGTCCTACCTCATATAAAAGGAATTTAAAATTATACCAGCTGCTCTTGCTTGCCACTTACTTTTTTATACATGGAAAGTAGTCTAATTTATTTTTTCCATAATGCTATGCTGGCAGTGTTCAGGTTGACTTGCTTATATAATTTCCCCTCTAGATTTTTCAGTCATTGTCTAGATTAGAGGTCCCCCCCTGCTCTCCTCCTCCTGCAGATAAATTTGCAAATCAGTACTGCCAGATTTACACCATTACATTTAGCTTTGTATTTTTACTGGACAAGTAACAGGAGTAGTTGCAATATAGAACAACAGTTGACGAATTAGAGTTTACTTAATTGCAAGTTTTTCCAAATAGCTAGTGGTAGCAAAGTTTGTTAAGTTAAGCTAACTAGGTTACTCGTACACCACAAAAATCACTTGTAATGCAAATAAGCACAGATCTTTATGATTTAACCTTATTTTATTTTCCATAGAGACAGTCTTCCGTAAGAGTCATCCTAGTTACCTGGATGATGTCATTTGGAATAACAGCACACCATTAGTATGCTTCCTGGTTTCAGAAATTTCCCTATTACTCCAGAAAATAGGATGAAGGATTGAGAAAACAAAGCTACTGCTAGTCAGGGGGAAGAAATGTTGGGAAAGCTGTGTATTTCACATTCAGCGAGGCATCTTCACCTACCCACATCTAAAAAAAATGAGTATCAACTACGAATGCAACAGAAAAACCTGGATATTGATCCATCAGCATCATCATTTTTAAGAAGAAAACGCAAACTGATAAAAATTAACAGTTTCAAATCAAACTACATTTTGTTCCGTAATTGTCTRTACAGTAATTTCCTAAGAATTACCATTCTAATAGCTCTGTTTTCTGCTTCCTCATTTAGTTTACTTTTTATTAATTATAATGCAAATTGCCCTTTTGGGGGGGATTTTGTCATGTCTTTGTAGTATCATGCAAATCAATAAGATGACAATGAAATTTCTTACAAGTATACAATACTTAATAACTTTTTTTCCTATGTTTCATACTTAGCATAGCCCATTCTTTCTGGATGAACACTAATATTTTACATAAATTCAAATTTTCACTAAGTATTAGAGAACAGAAACAAATCCAAGCTCATTACTTGATTTGGTATTTCTATTATAATGTAAGTATTTGCAGAAAACATTAGGATAATAAAAGCAGACTCAAAACACTAGAATCTAACAATTGTCTAATTTGTACAGCTTTCAGTATATCACAGTGTCAGCTATTACTGCAATATATTGTTGCCTAGTATTTCACTAAAAAGAAAACATTGTTTTGAATTTTCTAAGGGTATTCCTTGAAACAAAATATCTGATACTTTGTTTTCTAATTATGTCTGATAACAAATATACTAATGACCCAAGAAGAAATATCTCTGTATCAGAAGAATACACAGCACGGGATGACTTTTTCTTCACTCTTTAAAGGATCACTATCAATCCAAAATAATGTAAAATAGTACAAAAAACTGTGAGCATTTGATAAGAAACAAGAATGTTTTATTCAAAGTGTACTTAAAACCTCTTTCAAGATACAATACTGTCATATCACTATGATGTGAGGAAATACTGAAAGGCATTATATAAAACCATGAAAAGTTCAATACTATCTGTAAGGTCAGTGCAATGCAGATCACAATAGAGAAAAAACAAGGATGTTATGTTCATAACACAACATATGACGTGCAATAGGCACAGCTCATCAAGAACAACTCAAGAGTTCTTGAAATGCTTCCTTCTTTCTTACTCTAAGGCTTTATGTATTACTCACCCCGGATTTGGCTAAGATTCCTGTGTGACATATTTTCTGCAAGAGACAAATTAGCCCCAGGTAAGGACATTGCTCCTACCTGCCTCACAAACTTCTTGGCATTTTCAGAGTTAGGGGCAAAACAAAGGTACCATGAGTTAATAATCCTGAACATCAGCTCCACAGATCATTTCATTTCAACATATATTAAACCTATAAACAGGTCATTTCTATAAATACTCATTCTATAATATTCAGAAAGAAGTATGGATATTGATTAATAAGCTTGATGACAGCATCTCTAGATAGCTAGAAAATACAAACCTTTCATCATCCATTTCTAAGCTGGATTCACTTTCTGACAGTTGCCTGCAGAGTGCTTCCCTGCGTTCCATCTCCCTCTGCAATTTTCTTTGAAGCCTCAAGTTTTCTTCTCTCATATGACGCTCCTCTTCCAAATATTGCGCCATCTTCTCTGAATCTGAAATTCAGAAACTTTTGTTAAAATGTGAATAAAATTCCACTTCACAGACAGGCAAATATGAGGCACTTGAATTTACTTAAATACTTCAAGGACAAAGGCGTGGAAAGTGCTCAGAATGGACCATTCAGATGTTCCATCTCTATGTCTGCTTCAAAGCCTAATTCAGAATGGCAGCTACTAGAACAAATAGCTGTCTGACAGAAAATTGGGAAATAAAAGTAAAAAGCAAAAGGTTTTAGAGTACTTAGTTAAATGGATTTGAAAAGTAGAGCAAAAGTTCATAAAAAATAGTAAAACTAAGCCATAAAGAAAAAAAAACATGACGACTCCTTTCAAAATACTGGAATTTTATGTTTACAAAGATTTTACTACAACACAGGAAAGAAATTATATTAAAGATGTATTTCCTCTTCTAGCAAATAAACACAAAACAAGTTCTGAAAGATAAAACACTAAAACCTATGTTAAATTGCTACCTTGGGTACTTTCAATTGCACTTTATCATAGAGATTTGCCAGGAGGACAGGTAGCAGTATTAAAAGCCAAAAAGTGATTTTCTCTTTATATCAATGGGCTATTAAACTTTTCAGTTCTAAACAGAGTTGAACAAACACCACTTAAATAGCTGGCATCACAGACTAAAGGGGTTAAATCAAATTATGGAAAACTATGAAGCATTTTGACACAGTTTTTAAATAAAATGGAGACTTACTACCTATACCATTCTCTAAGACCTTCTAGTACTTTATCAAACATACAGTGCATTCTTTGATAGTTAAAATTTTTATAGTCATTTCTTTTTGCAACATYTTTCAATCGGAAGAATATTCTTGTTTTAGAATCTTGTTCCCAAGCTGGCAATAAAAACACAATTTATCTCCAATTCTGTGGAAGTACTACTTTCCCAATGCTGCATTTCTCTCTACTCTGCGGAAATATTAGTATCACTTCTTCCCCAAACATAACAGTATTACATATTTACAACCGGTATTATACCAATACATTTCCTAGACAGGAAGTAAGTACTTTGAAAAAACAAAATGTAATACAAATATCAAAATTTAGTCAGTAGACTTCAGTAAGTATTTATCAATAGTAGTAGAGGTTCTCTAACGATTACACTCTGCAATCAACAAACTTCCTTCTGAAAAGTGTATTTCAATTTGATCTTCAACTTGCAAGCAGCCTATAAACCAGTAAATCAATTATTTATCAGTGTTGCTATCATTAATACAGCTATGTTTAATCTATTCATAAATAAAAAAATTCTAATCCTAAATCTAATTTTCAAAGAGATTGTCTTTAAAATGCTTCTAAAATTTTACTCTAAATCACAATAATTCAACAAGAAATCACTTAAAAATAAAAAAGAACACTTCAAAGCTAATTAATTAGGCTAGATCCGCACACAGAGTGCTTTGTATCAAAGGCCTTGTTCTCATTGTGAAGTTCAGGGACACTACAGTGCAAAACTGGCAAGTACAAAGATTACCATTCCTTATCTTCTTTTAGCTGACAAATTATTAATGCCACGAACTCGGGCACAAAGCCTCTGTGCAAGAGCACTCTCCCATCATCTCTGTCTGTAAAGAAGGTCATTGCCTCTAGCAAGTTATTTCTCTAAATAGTAGCTGAAATGTTCTAGTTGGTCTCTCAGGAATAGCACACTAAAGGGGGAGAACACTGTCCATTTTCCACCTTTCCAGAGTTTTTGTATCTATCAACTCATAAGTAGGTGTCTACTTATTTAGAAAGATAATGTTCCTGATCAGAAACCGTGCTACCAAAAAAAGGCATAATTCGTGAACTTAAAACAGAAATTTTAGATTTAGCACAAAGAGATGAAGCTAGGGGGTAACAAAGATCATGGAGAAAAACAAGTGATCTTTTTGTCATCTAAGAACAAGTGCTTCAAAATGACATCCTCACCTTTAAAAGGTATGGCAAAAACCGGGCTTTCTACTGCTGGCAAAGAATCTATGCCACTTTTCCCAACAGAAACAGGTGGGCTTCTATAACTATTTATTCTATATCTTTCCAAAATTGTATCACATAAGTAAGAACACAGCCAGTTACTTGTTTTGCTATACTGTGAAGTCAAAAGGCTACCTTAACAATTACTTTTAAAATAAAGCTACAAACAGGTCTTTAAAGGTAGCCAGAATCACTTAACAAGTGAACTGCTTATAAGTGAATTTTATTTTGCTAGCTAGAAATTCTTTTAAGTCTTAACTTGTAACTAGACTCTTACAATGTACTTCATAGRTGAGTTTTGAAGAATTTTATGTCAAAACACCGCTAAGTGTCTGAATTTAAAAAGAAATGTTTTCTGTCCCAAATATCAAACTCACGAAATTCTAGACAAAAAAAAAAATCTTACATTATAGAAATTTAAAAAGATTTAAAGGTAAGCTGTTTACTCACGCTGTAATTGTGCAGCCCTCAGTTGTTTCTTTAACCTTTCCACTTCATTCTTTAAAAATCTGATATGTCTCATCATATTTTCTGGAGAATCTATCTCCATTGATATGTCTCTGGGTGATGGTGGAGCAGATACTGGCTGGTCTAACTTTTCCTGTAAAATTCTGTATGAAAAAGAGTTAAAATTTTACCATCAATTCTAACAAAACCAAACACTCACTGCAAGGATTCTGATAGACAAATACTAGGATTTACATTAATGATCGTTTTTGTTTGGGAGAGTTTTCTGGGGATTTATAATGCTTTTTTTTTTTTTTTTTTTTTTTTTTTTTTTTTTTNAAATAGGAAAAAGAAAATTTGTTGTCCAGGGACACCTTTAAGGGGATTTTCTTAAATGTTCAGATGTTGACAGTGGCAAACATTTCTGCCTATAGTTTGGAAAAATAAACCACTTTGGACTATATACAGGTACTTCAGTTTTACATTAAAAACCCTACTTCCACAAGATTGTTTCTAATCAAGTTTGTTTAATTTCTTTGGAACGTTTTATTTATGTTCTAAGATGAAGACAACATATCTAAGATAAAAAATGAAAAACAGTACTCCCAATGATGCACAAGTTTTTGTGCACTGCTGGTCAATATTCATTGGATTGGTGAAAGAAAACTTTATTGACAGTTTCTGAAGCAGATATTCGCTTTATTATCTGCAAAGAGAAAAATACTTCTCATCATGCTCTTCTCACATAGTCAAATACCTTCCTGTGAAGTCAGGAGTAACAAACTTTTCATATAAAGAAATAAGCATACTGCAGATACTGATGTTCTAAGTTAAGATTCTTGGAGTTTACATAAGTACTTTTCCATSTGAAAACAGGAAACAGTTCATTAGAAATACGTTGATATGTCACATCCAACTCTGCCCTGAAGAGCAGATACAGCACTATGCAAGCATAACTCTTTGCATGGTCTAGGATATACACAAGCCATACAAAGTCATATTAAAACATGGTCTATGACTCAATTGTACCTCCTGGTAAGAAGGCACACAGTCTGGGATAGATTAAACCAGAAATAGTTTGGTTTAAAAAAGTTTTAAAGACCAAGATGCATAAAAAATCCTACCAAAGGCCTATCCACTATATGGCTTTACCACTGTTGAATATTACATGAAGCTCTTCAGAGCACCTTCCACTCAGCARGGCTCCGCAAAACAAAACTACAAAAATTGCAGTTCATGTAGTCTCAGGTGTTTGCCAAGGCACCGATCGGGATTCATGGAGTCGTATTAACATAACTCTCCTAACAATGTAGAGTAGGAAGTAAGGCATTCATCATTGCTTCTCCTCTACTCCCCACAAAAAGCAGAGTTCTTAGAATATGCTCCCCTCCAGAGGCTCCCTTTAATATGTATTTTTAGCTTTTCCAGGAACATAAAGCCTCATTATTTTTACTTCTATTGAAGAAGCAGCAGGAAGCCTCAATGACACAAGAGTACATCATAGAGAAAAAGCTAAGTCTTCTTCAAGGAGACAGAGAAGCAACAAGAGCTTCCCATATAATCGATACACTAAAATGTCATATTATTTTCTTTGGCCAACACACAAACCTGACCTAAGAAAAGAAGGTATAAAAGTCTACCAGCAATCAAAAAAAAAAAAAAAAAAAAAAAAAATCAGTAAATTGTTTCCAGCTTTCCCAGCTCACTTCTTACACTACTTAATTGCATCTAGTTTAGGCAGTCAAGCATGTAATATCATGAAAAGAAGGAGCTTTACAACTACTTTAACCTCCGTGTTTTCATAAATTAAACAATGCCTGTGGGACTGAGACAACTGTATTTAAACCAGAGCTAAGTATTAGACAGTGCTTCTTCCACAGTAATAAACAAACTGCAACAAGACAAACCGTTTTTCTGCTTCAAGCTTATCCATTCTCTTCCAGAGTCGATTCACTAGTGCTTCTTGTTCTTGTTCCAAAGTATTTTCAAGGTCAATCTTCTCACGTCTTAGCTGAGGAGGAAAAACAATCAGTGAAAACGACAGTGATGTATTTTCTGCAAAGAACTGTTACTACGGAATTTTGTTACCATGATGAAGTTGTTTTATGTGGTGCTCTAAGATACCAAGGAGGAAGCGAAAAGGAAGTCAGCACTGGGAACACCACATTGGTCACAGGGCCAGATTTTGTGAAAAAATTCAAGGAATTCTGGAGCTGCACAATTGTTAAGTCCTTAACATAGAAATTTTTCCCATAGAACTTGTTCAGGTTTCAAGTTCTTCTTTATTTCATGGTTGGTCAGAGCCAATATGCAGCAACTGATGAAATGACAAGTCTATTAAGAGATGTCTCCTATTCCATGAATTTCTAAAGTTCAAACTGAATTTAATACTATGTTCTAATGTGTAGACATTTATTCTTGGGAAAAAAAATTAGACATTTTTACCAGAATAATCACCTTTAAGTATGCCAGAAACAGCAGAAAACATGTTTGCCTTGTGTTAGATCCAGTGCAACATAACAAAAATAGCAAAAGAAAAAGGACTGCCATAAGCGTTACAGCATCAGTCCTTACTAGCAGAATCGCTTATTTCGATCTTAGCAAAGGCTTTATAAAATACAATACTGAAGTTGACATTATTCACATTCACTTATTGTGTGAACAAATATTCTTAATTCAAATACAAGCTAATAAAAGTGGATGTAACTGCACATGAAAACTCTATTATTACTGTTTCAGAACAAATACAATTAAAATATTATCAAGAATACACTAGAATACTAACAGTATTCAATAATGTAAGCAGCTGAACTCTAAAAGTTAACAGGAATGAAAAAACACTTGAATAGATCAATACCTTTACAGACAGAAACTACTACAGACTTATTTTTCCAGCCAAGACTTGGCTAACACTCACCACTTTCCTGATAGGCAAATACACCCACTTTACAACTTGGAAAGACTGAAAACAGAGATATTAAGTTATCTCCTTGCATGTTTATTGCATCACCATAGCTGAAGGACTACAGTAACATTTAAATTCACAAGACCTTTGTTCCAGCTACTATATTAACCGAGAGATTCAAACTGAAACTTACGTGCTTCAGGCAGCAGTAAAAGTTTATGTACAACTTTCTTCTTTAAAGAAGAGGACAATTAGTTACAGTATATTTAACATGTGTGTGTGTGTGAGAGAGAGAGAGAGAGTTTTATATATATATATATATATATATATATATATATATATATATAAAAATTAATACTCATGAGTAATGGGGAACATAAAATAATCAGAAAATATTTAGCAAAGCTTTTCACATCTGACACAGTTCTTACCACTTTTAATAAAAATGAGGTTTGAACTCAGGTTCTAGATTGCATACATTACTAGGCATGTAGGCCTTATAAGGAATGTAGCCTTACACATCAGAAGTCACAAGGAACCCGCTTGGTCTACACCTGATTAGACTCTGGTTCCTGACAGGTGCTTCACTCCTACACTGCCAGAGCTGGGGTGGCACGGAGGGAAAACGCTCGCTCAGCCCCTGAGGAGATGAGGCTGCTCAGTGCACTGCTCACTCGCCAGCTTGTTTGGCCAGTGTTTGGAGCTGAGAGAGTTCAGAGGAAAGGAAATATACAAAATTTTCTGAGAATTTGTATGCTGTGCTCTYGCATTACCAACACGCATATCTTAAATATATCAGAAAGCTACCTAAATAAACATGATGAAAAAGGTTGATTGTAGAACAGTAATTCTGCAGCAACGTTTTTTGCATCAATTAATGGAATATGGTTTAGATTCACTTGTTTTGACCTTTCTTAATCATTTTTACAACTACATTACTGAACTAGCCCAAATAGGAATACAAAAACATTCTAGTGAAAGTAAATGTATTTAATTTAATGGTATGAGAAAGCACATACTGGAATTTAGACACAGATATATTTAGAACCTCCGATTTTAAAATCTGAAATTATCCTTGATGTTACAGCATCCCTCACCAAGGCAGCAGAGTCTATTAATTAGAAACCTATGTGTAGGTGAGCATGCATAGTGACAAGTTCAAATCACCAGCCACAATCCAGAAAAAAGCCTCATGTTGTACCCCGAAGCCTGACAAACACRCTCTGATGAGCCACCAAAGCAGCTGAGTTGCAAGAAGAAGATCTAAAGCTCTGCTTTTCCAGCAATATGAGAACACACTGGAAGCAAGCATCTTCCTTTGCTGGTCTTAAGCATCGACCCAGTTCCTCCCTTGAATACGTCAGGATATTCAAAGATCTAAGGAGAAAAACCTTGAATTGAATCTACGGGACAGGGCCACTGCAGCATATTGAGCAGAGCAGGGCATTCAGACTGGAGGTCTATTTGTTTTGTTGTAGGTAGTTTCCGGTGTACTTAAACTCCAGCCAAAGAATTTGTTTGGAACTTCATGACATTTTGAACTCAAGTGAACACAATGGCATCATATCTCAAGACCAAAGCAGAATCTCTGTCAATATTACTGTAAGTCTACATGAGTTCCCAAGCTACATTCCAGTTGAACAGCATTTAATTTTTACAGCCACAATAGGAAAGGGAGGATGTATTGCTTGGATTTTTTGGACTGTAATTTCTCCATTTTAATCTTCATCGTGTTTCTCTCTCTCACGCACGTGCACGCACACACACACACTTACTTCAAATGCAGCTACAATATCCACTGTCTGTGTATTCCTGGATTACTGCTTCTTCAGCCTTCTTGCCAACTTACTTACAAACACAATTGTTTCCCTCTGAAATGACAGTGATCTTCCTAATCAACGAAAGTTGAAAACAATCTCTGACTAAGCCCACAACCCTCTTGGCTCCTCATTGACCCTTCCCTCTTTATTTCTTCGCTTCTATCCAAGAATATTTTTCTGGAAATTTTACATATTTTATGATCCTTTTCTCCTTTCAAATAAGCAGGATATAGGAGAGGATTATTAGCATCTAAGTTGTTATTTCTCTTTTCTTTTAAATGCACCTCTTCTAGTTACCCACTGTACTGTATGAAATAAAAAAGCAACTAAAAAGGGTAACAGAAAGACCACACAGACTYGGCCTCTGTAGGGCAGAACTGACAGCTATTTTATTTCCTATCAAATCACTGAACTATAATGCACAAGACCACTGCTGTTCATTTTAACTAAAACATTCAGCTAATGAAACAGTCACATGTTGTGAAATTCTTCACCATTAGCCTTCAGAGAAAATGTTCTGTTGCTTCAGGCTGACTTTAGAAAATTAAAACGGGTCACAATTGAAACCTAAGACTCAACTTCATTTTTGAAATTAAGAGCAACACTCTACAGAAGCATCATTGCTATAAAACAACTAACTTCTGGTCAACTGTGGCATAAGCAGCTCAGATAAGAGGAAGCAAACGAGAAAAGAATCAAAGCATAGGTAATTCGCGTTCCACATTTAAAGAAACAGTAATTTAGCGATCAGTGTTGCAGCTATCTGACCACTGGTGACAGCGATAGATCTAGAAGGTATAAAGCTGCAAGTAATGCAGTCCTATGAGATTACGTTCAAAATATGAGGCATTGCTGAAGTACTCGTTACAAGCCCTGTAAATAACAGGTATCCCAAAGACTATGTTGAAAACTGTGGCACTCACTCTTCCTTAATTCCTAGTAAGTACAAACACAACATTGTGCTGCTGCAACTTCTGGTAGCTTCTTGCTAAGTACCATATGTGCCCCAAAGGCAGCTGTTTCACGTTGCAATTAATGCAGTAAGCCTTTGTATGAATTTGTACAAGTGATGAAAGGGAGAGAAAAATGCATGGAAGTGGTATACATGCATGCCGAAGTTCAAAGTAACTTGAGATTTATTACATCTTACTGTAAGAGAAAACAAAGGTATATGATGTATAGCATTTAAATATACAATAAACTTCAAAATAAGACTGAGAGCCACTTTAACACCTTAACAATATTCAAAGGTCAGATATTTAAGTGAAAGACTTGACAAAAAAGAAAACATAAGCAATTCAGTTTTGAGTTTATATGCTTTCTGAACAATCTATTTTTGATATTGCTATAGAGTTGAATAAAGTAATAAGCTCCAAATTTAATGATTCCACAACTCTGCCCAAAATAATGGTATCAAAATAAATACCAACAGAATTTCAGTTGTGGCTCATACTGATATTTCAAAGAATAAAACAATCCAGTATGTAAGCTTAATTTGTATTCATTTCAATTTTGATTAAATGGCCACCATCACCACCTTGTGGCTAAGAAAGTTATTTCAATTTTATATCAATTTCCATGCTGGTTAAAGATTTGCTGGCAGCTAGATCTTTCCACAGTACAAGAGAGACATGGAGCTACTGGAGAGAGTCCAGCGTAGGGCTACAAGGATGATCAGAGGGCTTGGAGCATCTGTCCTACGAGGAACGGCTGCGAGAGCTGGGCCTCTTCAGCCTGGGGAAGAGAAGACTGAGGGGGGATCTTATCCATGTGTACAAGTACCTGAAGGGAGGGTGTCAGGGGGACGGGGACAAACTCTTTCCAGTTGTCCCGTGTGACAGGACAAGAGGCAATGGGCAGGAACTGAAGCACAGGAAGTTCCACTTGACCGTGAGGGGGAATTTCTTCCCTGTGAGAGTGACGGAGCACAGGGACAGGTTGCCCAGAGAGGTTGTGGAGTCTCCTTCTCTGGAGATCTTCAAGGCCYGCCTGGATGCAACCCTGTCTACCATGCTCTAGGTGACCCTGCTGAGTAGGGAGGTTGGACTAGATGATCTCCAGAGGTCCCTTCCAACCTTACTGATTCTATGATTCCTAATTTTTTAATTTTCAATTTGTTCCATAGATTTCTCTACATATAAATTTTGAGTTAATTCTTGCTCTGAGTATCATTTTCACTTACTTTCTTCCAATTTCATCACTAAGTTACGTAGTAATTAATCTATTCACAACGTCAAGTGAAGCAAGACAGTCAAATACAAAACYGGTAGAATTTCAAGTCACCTGCAACAGAATAGTTCCATGCCCATGATTGTTTTATGATGAGAACAGCAAACAAATTCACAGAAATAATGTACTATGCTTACACCATTCAACTTGCAGGACTTTTATAAGCCAAGAAAACCAAAGTTCTTTAACTAATCTGTATTTTTCATCAGTCTGCCTTTCAAACCAACAGGACTTAGACTAACAGTGCTGAGATGCTTTGGYACACATGTAAAGTTAGACAAATGAGCAGTCCCAATATCTAAACTTCCAGTGGAAATTCAAGACCAAAACCAGTGATATTTTCTCTCTAATCTTCATTGCTGTCTACAGAAAAAGGGTGTAGCCTAATCCCAAATCATTCTTCACGAGTATATATGCTGTTGACATCTAACAGTTCCAGATTCCTGGGCTTGCCACACTGCCATAAAAGGATGACCYAGAGCACAACTAGGCCACATACATATGATTTACTCTTGTGCCTAACTGCTATCAGAAGCGGCAGGCAGTCTTTCTCCCCAGCTTTAGGATGGTGAAAGCTGATGAACAGCAACAAGAAGCATTACTTATAAAGCATTCATAAACACTAACAGCTGCCTAACAGATGTGAGTTAGGCTTGTGTTAAAGGTAATAAGAGTTGTAAAGGTCATAACAGAAATGAACATTTCCTATAATAAATTATGTTAATGATTTGTAGCTTTGACTGAAAGTTAAACTCACTTTTTTATATTCTTGATACTATCCAGTTTCTCACAGATTTAAAAATTAAGTAGGTCAAAACTAACATAAAACAAGTCGATTTTTTTCTGAAATCTCTTGTTCCGCAGTTACATAATTTTGGAAAAAAAAAACAAAAAAAACAATTACCTGTTCCAGGGTGAGCTGCTTTGAAATAGTATCATTTTCCAGTTTTTTAATTTTCTTCATGAGTTTGTTCACTTGAAATTCCTGTTCTTGCTCTAAATGCTGCTCCAGTTCAGCTTTCTCATGCTGTAGCTAAATATTTAGGAGACAAGSAGACAAGTGCTTTAATCACACAAATAATAGTATAAGAACTTATTATGCAGCATTTATATGCACTATTTCTTATATTAAATTCTCCACTGATAGTATTTGGTGGTTCTCAGATTATTTGAAAATGCAAAATCCAAATAACAGCATCTCTAAGAGCAACATTTTAAAATGTGTTCAATTTATAAAGCAGATGGAAGTAAACTGCATTTTCAAATATTTAATAGTCAAAAATGTCACATAATACATTCTGGTATTAGAAATACAGCATGATAGAAAAATCACTGACATTTTAAAAATAGAAAAGATATTAGTGTTCACAAAAGCATTAAATTTAATCTAAATGCACCCTCTTAAGAGTATGCAAAGCTTAAAATGCAGATATTGGTTCTTCTTTCTCCCAGACAGCTGAAAGTTTAAAATCATGACTGAAGTCATACTAATGGAATTATTGTGCAATAATTTTTTTAAAAAAAGTCTTACATCTATTCTTATGCAAACAAAAAGATTTTGATGACATAAAACATATTTCAACAAAAGCATGCTATAAATTTCTCATCAGTTGAGAACAAATCTTTTTTCAGTTAAGATTTCCAATTAAAAAATCCTTCAAAGTTCACAACCAGATGTAAATACAAAAACTGTCCATTATAATGCACAGAAATCATTGTATGGAGCAGTCACTTTCAACATTAAATGTCAAGATCATGATAGCATCCCTTTGAGATAGAGATTCAGGTCTGCCTACATATAAAAATCATCACCACTGTCACCGTGATGCAAACRTGAGAGTCTGACTTACTGAAAAGTAAACCACCAAAAAGTAAATTACACTAAAAGAATGGTGTGATTACACTGTAGTCTGCCTAAATATAAAAAATTGAAAGTACTTGTACCACCTGCTAATTTACTATGGTAGGTCAGCCCTTCTGGGTACCTCAGAAGAACATGTAAGCCAGATGTGTTAAACAGTAAGACAGTGCAACAGGTCTCTGCAGCGCTCAGTGAGGAAAACCTGGGGACATACCTGATAGCCACGGACACAAGTCAAGGTTGCCAGGCATCCACAGTGAAGAAGAATATTTTAATTAGAAAAAATTAAAAATTGCTTAGCTCAATTGTTCAATTCCCTTTGCTGCTATTTAAAGAGAAAATGACCTGTAAAGCATATCCTGGCAGAGGGTATAGAGTAGAAGCTCTATGGAGGAGAGCACCTGGGCAGGCAGCAACTACTCAGCTGCATGCGCTGCAAAGGAAGTGTGCACTGTGCTTTCAAGGCTTATCAATCTGCACAGATTTTGTTTTTCACAAATTAAGATACATACTAGAATCATAATGAAAAATATTTGAGATCTATTTTSTCCACTGACAAAATTACACAGATTTTTCCAAAACACAATTAAACTGATTACAGAAAGCATCTTCAGTTTTATACCTCTACTGTCTTGCCCATAAATTCCCACAAACTTGAGGAAGCTGTCCGGACTCTAGCGTAATAATACCTTGGACTATCAGAACCATTCTCAACTCAGATAGTTAAGAAATTTTCTTAAATTGTTTAGTCAGAAATAAAACCATTCCATTTCTTATGGAAGAAAGTAGGGCTGCTAAGTAAGATTTTCATCAGAAGAAAATTTTAAACTTATACCTTTAGTAAAAAAAAATAAATTTGCACTATTAAAATACTATTGGTGTTGTTTGATAAGCAGACATTTGAAGCTTCTTTCCTGAGCAATGCAGTAAAACTCAGCTGCAAAACATTTTTGTATGAACAAGACATTATTCAGTTTTACAACCTTTTAAGCCCCTCTCCCCATTTTACAGTTTCAGGCTGAACACCACCACAGAAAATAAGGAATACAGACAGCTTGCAGATCACTACCTAGCCCAAGGTAACATGCCTCTTCACTTTCATCAACCTTAATCATGCTTAATCGAAAAAGCTAGACCCTTTTTTTTCACCTAACAAAAAATTGAGTCCAAAGCTAGTTGCTGTAATCAGCTTATACTTAGTTAGCAAATTAAACAGTGTAAGAAGGCACATGGCCAAAATCTCTTACTCAGCCTTGAGTCAGATGCTGGTCACAGCAAGCGTGTGATTAGGGACTATTAGCTTTTGCAGACAATCCAGTGAGTCTGGCAAATGATACAACTATGTAATATAACCTCAAACCAACTTAAGCAAGATACACTATTTGTTATTTTCTCCTTTATGCAAATGCAATTATTATTTAAAACAAATTAATTTGTAATAGTACAGTCTTGTTTGTCAGATCATTCCTGGTAAAGCTTGTGCRGGATTTGCATCACACAGGATTGATAGGGCTTACTCATTAGATCTGTAGCTGCTGTGTAGGACCTATTAAATCCCATCTTGGCAGTATGAACACACCATAACCAAAGGACTGTGGCAGCTGATCAGAAAGCTAGTAAGTAAAGCCAGCAGAGATTTACCCACAAAAATATTCTCCATTCTGATTTAAACATAAATGTATCAGGAAGTGAAGTGACTAGGAGTAAAAACAAACCCATAAATTCATTCCCCTTTAGTGCTAAAAGGGAYTACAGCATGAATACCCTCTTGGAAATTCCAACAAAGCTAATTTACTGTGCACTCCTTTTCTTTATCCTTTTGCCTTCACTATTCAAAGTAGGTAGAAAGCAGAAACAGCACTCCCCAAAACCCACGTTAATGGTATCTGTTACTCACAACCAGGTAAAATCATTTTTCTTAACTGGCTTTAATCAGTTAAAAAAAAAAAAAAAAAACTGTTAAAGCTTAAACATTGTTAAGAGCTAGAAATGCTGTTTTTCAATGAAAAAATACCAATAAAATAGTAAAGTAAGAGAACAGGGTATTTTCAGACAAACTGTTTTTAATTATATGTTGTTACAACAACTGTTTACAAATACCCCTTTAGCTGTCAGCAAAGAAGGAAAAAAAAGTCTTAGAAAAGGACCTTCATGACAATGGCTTACAGACATTGAAATGCATATGAAAAATGTAGGAGATGGGGGAGGGAGGGTCTCAAGACAGCTGCATAGGACCAGAGATGGACTTTGGGCAAGAGAGTCAGCAAATACTTTAAACAGAACTGGACCATGAAAAATAAAGCTTATCAGCCACAAGAGTGCCTGCAGCAGTTTGCTCAAGTCCTAAAGATGTTTTATACAACTACAGTAATGTTCTCCTCCCTCTACGGAAACAAACCTCTTGATAAAATGTAGGGCCACGCTTACTGTACTTCCTTACACCACCACCTTACTCTGGAACAGCTGAAAGTGCTTCTATGAAATAATGCACCTACTTGATGAAGTTCCACTTTTTAAATAATAATTTGTCCATCATACTACGACTTTGAACACTGCACTACTGAAAAGCTGTATTTTTACAACTGTAAAAAGCTGTATTTTTGACAACTCAAAAGTTGTCACTCTTCCTCTACTGTATCTCGAAAGTCCTCTATATTAACAAACAATGTATCATGAGCTTGCCTCCACTTTATGTCCAGATGTTCATCAAATAAACAATATATGAGCTGAATCTGTGTTTATTCCACACAATCACATTCACATCCTTGAGCTGATGCATGGTATTTTGGAGAGCAGGAAGGGCAATTGCTTGTGTTTATAGATTTATAATTTTTGAAAGAATTGTCAAGAACCAGACTTGCATGAAAAATGTTTCAGTATAGCTCTCAATTTCTTAATTTGCCTGACTGCACGTATTGTGCTATTATCTTGGTATGTCACAACATTTTACTTTCAAGGACATACACTTGGGCCAATTTGTACTTGCAAAAATACAAAGGTTATTGACAAATCTGTATTTCACTTTGAAAAAAGTGCTAGACAACTTAAAGAATAATTGAATTTGTAAGTTAAAACAATACTAAGATTAATTACTTTCGGGGTCAGTTTTATTTCAMAAAAGATTGAAATTTCAATATTTATTTCTTCAAATCTCAAAACAGTAACACAACAAGTRCATGCAGACAACTGCAAGCATGGACCCTGCATCAAAACACTTCTAGTGATCCTCTGAAAATAATACTAGCACTCTCTAATGGCTAGGAATAAGAGAATCCATACAAATTAATATTCCAAACTTTCTGGAGACTTAGGTAGACAAAAGTATAACTGAATAAACCAAATACACAGAGAATACAAGGCTTATAAAAACTGTGTGAGGAACATCTGTCATGAAAAGCTTTTCTCCACTCCAAAAAAATTATTGAGATGGATGTCATCTCCTTGCATCTTTGCAGCATTCAGTCTAGACACTTACAGTTAACACAAGAAATTTAACTAGTAAAAGCATACACTTATTCAACGATCTTGCAAAGGCAGTAAAAGCTAGCACCACAGTTATAAACAAGAACTATCAAGCAATGGTATGGAACCAGAAAGCTTGACCACAGAAAGGCAGCAGTATTCCAGGTAAAAAGCCGCCTTTTGCACGCAACTATGTATGTTTATTTTTGAAACATTTACTACTTGCCAGACTGATTCTATTTTCTTACAACAACATTGAAAAACTGATGCAACTCTGTTTTATAACACTAATGCAAATCATGCTGAACTGGGAAATTCTTGTTAAGCTATTAGTGGGGAGCACTGTAGTTTGTGCTCTGGCAGACAGCTTTCGCATTTAAAATGTACTGACATTCTGGGAGCTCATTCCAGACGCCACTCTGAATGCAAAGCATAAGCCCCTACAATTGTGAAAAACAAAGGTTTGACAGTACAAAAACACATAGACACTAGGGAAGAAGTCCCTCTGCTAAGTGGCTTTCAACTGAATAATATAGCACTAATTTCAAAACAGCCACAGACTAGTAAATACTTGAAAATTTGAGAGACCTCAAATCTGAGGAAGGCTATCTAAAGTACTTCCCTCCCTCTGTTCTAAAAGCCAAAGTCTTAGACAAAACAGATTCATATACAGCTTTTGTTCCACAGTCATACAAAAAGCAGGAAGCCATTTGATGCACGATATCTGACAGCATGAATTTTGGAAGCCTAGTTCCATGGTTAGCTCAACATTGCCTGGCAGGTAAACACACAGACACAGCGATTAGGAATTTAAAAAGAGAAACAAATTACTATCTAACACTTCTACTGGAGACTATTACACTTCTGGTAAATCATCAAAGCCTCTATTAAATTTAGTTAGAATCCTGTCCAGAGTGAAGATACCACAAATGGAAGTGGACAGGTACCAATTCATTGCTTTTATTAACCCTATAACCATCTCATCAGTCTTGCATCCTCAAGTAATAGCAAGGAAGTCATGAAGCCTGCCTTCATTCACAATATTCTTGTGATCACAAGAAACACAAGCTACCTTGTATCAGAATTGCTACATTTTAGTAGGTAACCACAAATACTGGTACTCASAAGTCTTGGGAAATTTAGGAAAAAAATACAGTTATCTTAGCTTTCTGTGTCTCAAAAATCTCATTTGGGAATGCAGCACTATATCTGMACAACTGAAAGAGTATCATGAATTAGAAGAGTCAAGATACTATAAAAGTAAAGCCCTCTTTTCTATTAAAAAAAATTACTTGTAATATCAGAATTCTTTCTTCTCAGAAGCTTTATCAAGTAGTTTACCTAGGTATAGAGTCCAGGCTTTGTAAGTGAGATTCAGAACATCTAAGCAACAGCTAACCTTCCAGAAAACACAAAAAAARGTCAACATCAATGTTATTTGCAGTCCTTAACTATATAAGAAAATAGCCTGCAACTCATGAATATTCCAATATCAACTTATTACACCCAAAATCACCATAGAAATAGGAAATATCTGAATGTTTCCATGAAAAAAATATTTTTAATTCTACAGGTAAGGGATCATTTCCTTTGTATAAGTTAYAAGCTGCTCAGCACTTTACCAGTGCTTGAGAGAATATACACATTTTTACATTTTCCATGAAATTTAGCACATCAAAGATGCAATCAAGCCATGAAATGAGATCTGCATTGAGCAAGTGCACACAAAAAAGAGCAACAGTTTTTGTATTAAACTTGGTTTGTTTTTAAAACAAATTAATCCTCCAGCTGTACTGCAAGCCATGAGTCTCTGTAATGGTACAAAAAGCTATCCAGATTTCTAGACGATATAGGTTCCAACTAGGCAGACCCCTCTGACACAGTTTAAAACATGCTTTGTACAAGAGCTTTGATAAATTCTTTATCATCTTTTCCTCTGAGCATTGTGGTTACAATTGTAGCCAAACAGTAAAAAAAGATATCCAATGTCACTTGCCTTTCATAAGCACTTTTACCATCCAACATCAACAGCATGCTGACAGCTGTTCTCTTTTTTCAGTCAACTGGGTTAGTATTTAGAAAGAGGATAAACTTAAAATTTACTTCCAAGTGTTGTTAGCTAATGATGCTGACAGAAATTATACAGTTTAGTATTACTGATTGGAAACACAAGCGCATTTTTCRAAAATAAGAAATTGTTACCTTTCAAAATCTTATGGTTGACATGATCCTGTTTATCAAAAGCTGAATAAAACTTAAAGGAAAGTCATATGAAATGAAATAAGCTTCAGGCTTACATACTGGAGGCTGATGCACGGTTTAATAAAAGCAGAAGGTAGTCAGAATTTTACCTCTGTTTCTTGTTGTTATGGCTATGTAATTAGGTTCTTTCAGCAAAAACCTACAGCTTGCCAATCAAAAGCTAGGTATATTTACAGGATGATGTTGAATCTAAAACTGAGGGGTTTATCCAGATGCCTTACAAAAAGCTCCAATAACTTCATCAGTTATATGCCTACATCCTGGTTTTGGTATACTTGCATCTCTGAATCCTCCTCTCAGTAGTGAGAATGAATATACCTTTTTCAAGGGTTTCCAGTGGATAACCAGCTTAACACCCTGGAATTATTTCATACACTACAACAAGGCACTACCTTGGGCATTTTGAGGATAGAGCTTAATTTTGTCCTTAATTTGGGATAATAGTCAAAGGAKACTTTCTGAAAGCCCATAACAGAGAAAAAGTTAATTGTAGCTTTAGGTAGACAACAAGGTCTTACTTCTCTCTGTAATGTATGAATCTATCTTATATAATATTAGTATTTTAAGATTGTTAAAGATACAGCTTTAAAGCAGTATCTTGCTTGTCTATAAGATGAATTCTACAAAAAGGCTAAGGCAGTCTTTGCTTACCAAAGTATACTTCAAGCTATTACTAGGAACAGGMATTCAGTTGCTGCAAAACCTGTTCAGTACAAATTTGTCTGTAAGGTAATCACATGACTTCAAAGCCTCTTCAGCCATATCAAGGATTAATTTGTGCTTTTATTTTTAAAGGAAGCCTTACCTTGCTCTATACAACGCATAGAATGCCTCCAGGTAGCTTGAATCGATATTTGATTTTTAAGTAGTCCTCTGAATCAAACAACATTGCTCAACATGCCATTTTACTACTGCAAGAGACTAGTGGAAAACTTTTTCTACAGTGATACCTATATCTTATCTCAATTAGAAAAGAACACTTGATACCCTATTTTTATTCCCATCAGCTTCTCTATTTTTCATTTAAATTTATGGTTTTGAAAGCAAATGCAAGCCTTAATTCAGAAAGATTCTTGATGCTTAAATTACCACGTGATATAGGCATTAAACTACAAAGTCATAAAGTCCCTCTTCACAGTAACAAAAGTGTCAGATGAGATTAACTTTAATGTTGTTTGCAAACAACATGTTTACTAACTGTAGGGCTAAATGTGTTATACATCTCAGCTGCCGAATGTAGGAAATGCTTACAACACACAAATGAGGTCCCTTAAACTTGACTAGCTTTTCACGATGAAGCTGATAAGTAATTACATGAAAAGAGAAAGTGGGTCACCAAAAATTCACCTAACTTACTAACCTGTCTCATACATAGACCAAAAGCAAGCATCTAGGCAAGTATAACAGAATAGAGCAAGCATGTACAATGTTTCCTAGAAATATTCACCTGCTCTCCAAAAATTATCATCTCAGGCAATCAGAGAAAGTTTCTACATATTCCTCTACCATAAACTGGCCCAGCATCTTAAACTTTTTACTTTTAGCATCCAGTTGATATAAATGTTTCAATTTAAAAAGACTGAATTATTAAAAGTTTGAGTAAACCTGTGGATAAAGTTTGCTGGTAAMCTTCATACACTGCTGCAAGCTTTTATATTTTACTATTTCAGAACCCCATCAAATACTCCAGATAATTGTCCATTTCACTAACTTTTTAAATTAATCAGTAATTCCCTTCTGTAAGACCGTTAACATGCAAGTTGCATGTATTTCTTTGCATTTCAGTACAAACTTTCAGATTCTCGAAACAAGTTCAGAGATACAAACTTTACAGGAACATGTTTAAAACAAACAAAAAAACTAAATAAAATCCAAACTTACTACGCATTTGTATGTTTGTTTTTATCAATAACAGCTTTATACCAGCTATGACCTGAACACATCCCTCTGACTGAAGTCATAGTAACAAAAACAAAAGCTCAACCACCATTCAGCCTTGAGGATCTTGGGAGAAATACCAGTAAAGGAAGTAATTACCTGCATCAGTTTTCTTGAGAGCTCGTTAGTGAGAAATTCCTCTTCCTTTTCATAGTTTACTGCAAGTGTTTCTTTCTCTTTCTGCAGAGCTTGAATCTTCTTAAACAGAGTGTTACTGATGAATTCCTCCTCCTGTTCTGCCCTTGCTTGCTGTGAAGTAAATACATGGTTTTAAGAAAAAAGGAAGCAAGTTTTTGTACAATTATTCTCTAGATTCCCCCCATATACATATATATAGAGAGAGAATATATAGGAATATTCACATATAGTCATTTAATTGTTTTAATCTTGTCCACAGCTGTAGAAAATGCCCTACAGTTCTACCCTGAGGGTTTCCAAGCTTTATGAGAAGAGTGCTACTCTGTAAATTTTCCCCATAGAAAAAATGATGACAGAAGACAATTCCCATTTCAGCTCTCTTAAAGTACCCAGGCATGGCTCCAAAGAAAGGCAGCCTGTGATTCTCTCCCTTTCTCTTGTATTCCCTACAATTTAGATGTTCCCAGCCTTTTAAACACATCTTGAGAAACTTTTATCATGCAATAAAGAAGTTATCTTTAGGAGGTCTGCTCTAAAAGGCCGCATACTTCATATGGGCAAATAAAAGTTCACAGGTACAAACTGGCAGAGCCAACTCCTAATTCCACAGTGAGAATGCAGTTACCCAAGAAAGACAGAGCATCAAAAATGCAGAATTATCAAGCTACAGTCTGTAACAGTTGAACAACAGTGTTCAGGAGTGCTTTTAGCCACCAAAATCAAATCCACATAATCTGAACTGCAGATTCATGGTTTGTCCCAATTCTAATAAAACGGCACCTGCTTATAGGTCCCAGTATGAACAGATTCTGTAGGAGTTTTACTTCAGTAAAATTTGATAGAGGAAAATTTAAGAATTAAGAAACCAACARCATAAATGGAATTTTACTTCAATAATCTTCTACCCCGAACCTGCCAGAATAACCATTTCTTTATGCATATTGTACATTGGAAAGCACTCATAAGATTTCATTACGTTAGTGGTTTTTAGCTGGAATGATGCATTCCCCTGTAGTCCAGGAGACAATTACTTAAACAGAACAGCCTTCCATGCCTACAAGAAAAGTTATTTAAAGAACAAAAATGTCCTTAAAGCAGGTGGAACAATAGCACAATTGCAAATATCCGTGTTTGATCTGCAGTATCACTAAATCTAAAGCAGCAGTTCTGAAACTTTTCAGCTGAGTTGTCCATCCTCCAAGTCTCTCTTTACATCCTCACCTGCTGCTCCCCTGCATCCCTTTCTCCGTCTCTATTGCTTTTCACTACCTGCCACCAGCTCCCCTCTCCCTCTTAACAGCAGTGCTGGCACCAACCCAAGCTTTTAAAAAGAAAGAAAGAAAAGAAAGAAAAAGTTTGGCATAGCTTGTTGGCTTAGGTCCTGCACCGCATCTCCTCTCTAATGTTGGTGTATCTCCCTAGGGAAGAATTGCTTACTCCAGCATGCTCATTTTTGCAATAGTGTAAAAGTCTGTCACACCAAGGCAACGTACAGTGGTCCAAGAGCTCTGCAGAAATGCTAAATTGTCAGCTTTCACCCCAGACCATTACAACACACAGAATCTAACTGATATTTCAGCAATGTTATCTATCAAATGCTAATTGTGGCTTTACTGAAGGCTACTAATTACCTTATATCTTCAGAGAAATTTCAAAACGGAGTAAGTCAGTCAAAGTGCAAGGGCTCATTATCCCCAAATCCCTAAAATTCATGCATGCTGTTTCCAGAATCATCTTTTTCATTGTTTTTATAAACTACACAGGATTTTTACTGGTGTTTGTTTTTAAACGGTTCAAAGGTAATACAGTAACATAAGCCAAGCTTACCTAACACTGAATTAAAAGCACTTGCTTCTAAAATAAGGAAGCAGGGTATTTTTACTCCGATTTCTATTTCTATTCATTTCTAACTTGCAGAAATTTATTCTGCTCATGCTTTGTACCCACCAGAAGCTCTAAAATCCCGTTATTATGGCACTGAGCCCGAACAGCACTTACTAGCGATCTTGGTATTACATTAATGGTAGGTGCTTAAGCCCATAGGAGTATGGGCTGCAGAAATCCCAGCCCTTTTGCAGAGAGAGGGTCCTGCCCAGCTCGCGCTGGCACTGGTGCTCATGAGAGCAGGCAGCAGGCCAGCCAGGGAGAAAGCACCACCCAAAAACTAATCCTTTCCYTTCCTCCTCCCACTTTTCTTTCCTCCAACAGCTTCCTAAACTGGCTTACAGGCCAGGAAGAGCTCTGACACGCAGAAATAAAGAATGAGCAGCCACAATTTAGACCTGTTTGAACTGCTCTAGAATAATCCCCCATTGCCTATGCTGGGCAGGGCATCAGCTTGTATTCAACTGGCTCAGAACAAAAGCAGCATATGATCACACCTGCCTGCATTATGCCATGGGTATCTATCTCATGGAACAAACACCAGGAAGCCTATGAATCTAAGTGTGAACTGTAAGTTCCAGACATCCATACATCTTACTAAATACCATGAATGCCCACCTAAGTTACCTAAGGGTCAGTAATTTCAGCACAAACCATTAAGTCAAAAAATATGATACAGCTATGAGACTAGGTACAAAACCATGTGAAATGTTACCGTATTTCTTTTAAATAAATACATACTCTTTTTTTTTCCCCTGAAAACCTCTCTTTATCTTGTCAATCATTACATTGGAGATAGTTTAATTATGATATTCTAAGGGTCCAGCACAGGCCCTGTCACTGTAATACTTTTTCTAGACTATCTATTATATTTTCATATAGATAATCATCTTTATTAAGGATCTGCATTTGAAAATAAATCTTGATATGATCAGCAAAAAAGGAAAGCAGAGCATGGAAATCAGAGGTAGTAGGTCTAAAGGCTATAAAGTTATTGGTTTCTGCCTATTATTCAAATTGCATTCAACATCCACAAACACTAACACCAATTGATTCCTGTATGACATATTGCAAAAAATCTAGCATGCCACAGAATACTTTCAGTGACTAAYAACTAAGACACTGAATGATATTAAAGTGGTAACATCAGATCAGTCAATTTCTGGAAATCTGAAATAAGTCATCTACTTCCACCACAGATTTTCTGCATAACCACAGTCAATCCACTTGTGTCTCAAAACTCCACGTAAAACTCACAGAACTCTCAGTGGCATTTCAAGAATGCATCTATTACAGAAAGGTGTGTAATTAGTTTGATGAAGATAAGTGTCAAAAACTATCATGTTACTTTACAAAAAATCAAGAACGAAGGGGGGAGAAGCACACAGACACACACAAACAAGAACTATTATATTTTCTGGGAAGAAAATTCCTATTATTTCTACTGCAGTAGCACGTGTAATCCTGGTGAGTAGCACAGACTGTGTTAGGTGTTGTAAAAACTTCTCTGCTTGAGCTTACAACGCAACGGACTAATTTTCAAAAGACCTAAGAAACATATTAGGAAGTGAATCTCATTAGAAGTTATTTTTCCACAAGCTGCATATACTAGGATAAATTGTGAAATGTTTAGTTTTAAAATCATCTTCTGCTCTCAGTTCTTCTTTCTGCTAATATATCAAATTACTTTAGCAGACCAAGCAGAGTGCCAGATTTCCCTCTCTAGCTCCTGCTGCAGCTTCTGCTCATGATGGTGCTATTTTACAGAACAMCAAAACCGAGCATTTCTGATGAGAGATCACCTTTACCACAGTCAAGAATCGCTGCTGTCCATGTTCCCTTCTGCCCCTGTTAGCTCTTCTAAAAACTGAGATATTCATTCCTGGTACGCAAAGCACAGTAAACAAGCAGATTCCATGATCTCAAACAAGAAACAACAAATTAGTCAATACCAGAACTATGCTACCCTTGATCAGACATGAGCAAGAAACGGCCTTTTAATTTTAGCTCTCACTTCAGACAATTTCAGTAACGAACATTTTGCAGCCTGCTCCAGACACTTACACCTGACCATGCGAAAGGCAGATGGCAAGCTTGGATCRTGTACTGACAGAGCACCACCTGTCTCCAGCAGCATCCAGAGCAGAGCTGACAGTAGATCTCCTGGGATCCTGCGCGAGGTGSTCTACCAAGCCCCGTTTTGTTCTAACCAACTCTTGAAGTTTCCTTATCCACAGCACAAGAGCCACCGTGACCTCCTTGCCCTCTACGCATCTTTTCACGGTGCAGTTTCCATCTTTAGGATCTAATGGATAATACAACCAGCAGATGGAGCTGAAGTGCAATTTTATCTACTTGCTGCATAGAGAAGAAACTCGATCTTTGCTTCTGAATATAGACTGAAAGGTTGAGGCAACTTTGGAAAGGGATGGTCTCAGTTGCTGCAAGTTACACAGCACTAGGCTATCACTTCACAAAGCAGCCTTCCAAAACAAACTACTAGTATATGAAGAGGCGAAAAAAAAGCATGAAGAACAATAAAACAGAACGACATGATTTTAAAATATGAAACTCTTGCATAAAATAACTAAGTTTCCCAATTTTCCTTTAAGTACATATTCCTCTTCTAGCTCTGCTAACTCAAGTTACTGCTCTGGCCATGCTTTCTGGCATCAGTTTAAAACAGTACAGAAAACTCTTTAACGACAAATGAAATTTATTATTCTAGTGAACCAATTCTGTGCATTTACAGCAGAAATTTATACACTACAGCTCTCCCAGGTTGGAGTTTTTTTCTACAAGCCTCCCAGCCAACACCTGAAACAACCATGCTGCATGCAATATGCATTTTTAGGCAAAGAGAACAGTGGACAAGCAGCTGCCACAAACAGCTTGCTAG
>NW_028186419.1:221598-235625 GCF_003343005.1 Rhea americana
AAAAAGGACTTACAGGCTTACCACAGACCTTACTCTCAAAACAAACATTAAAAAAGTAGCTAACTTCAATCTGAAAAATTCAACTACTGTAAATATTACCTATCTTGTAACATTAAAGTTATATACAGAACTGCCTCAAAGTACAATTCCTATTACATTTCAGATATTCAGTAGTTGTGTTCTGCAATACAATTGTAAGAGAAAGAAAGGAAATTTGGTTTCTGTTACAGTAATAAAGGAATAGCTAAATGATAAAAAATTGAAGTGTTAAAACACAGTGCCTTTTAAACTCAATTTATAATTGAAAATTCTCTCCCTCTAAGCTTGAAGAAGAATTAGGCTTTGGCTGGATACATCAAAACACTTCTGTCACAACACTCCTGTTTCTGAACTCCAGTCATGGAGGTTTTCACTCTGAACCAACTAAGMGATAACAGCATTTTGCCTTATGAATCTGCAAAGGCTGCAGACTGATTAGAGAAACTAACTGAATGAAATGATGCCATACGCACCCTTTTCTTCCAAGTCAGTTTTAACCACGATCAGACGTGTCAGCGAGATGTACTCAATGTTAGAAGAACTCACAGAAAGTCAGTCACCTTCAAGGCATGGCTGCACACATCTTAGTTTGGAAAGTTACATTAGAAATAGCACTTAAAATAAGCCCTCAAAATTGACTAGTTTCCTAAATAAAAAATTTCACTACTATTTACACACACTAAATTATCTCTTAGTATCGACAGTGAAGTATTTGTTTGATGATAAATAATCCCATTCCACTTTGAATTTGTAAACAGCTAAAATAGCTTCTCTCTGTGTTTTGATACTGACCTGCAAGTGTTTCGTATTTTGCTGAAAACGACCACAAGTGGTGAAAATGAAATAAGCAAGAAATGAACATACAATTATTTCACAAACATGAATATTCATAAAATTAATACATTTGTATCATTRCAGATAACTTATACCAAGCTATATATAATAATTAATACAGTGCAGTTCCTCAAGTTACTTAAAATAATTAAAAATAATTTAAATACATTTCTTCAAAACGTAAAGTATTAGCATCTACTCTTTACAGGTTTTTACCATATCAAAACATTGACCTTAAACAGTTAATAAAAATGCMACACTTAAGAAAATCATTGTAACAAACAACATGTCAAGGTAGCCTCTAGCAAGTGTATCAACCCTCAAATAGCTTTTACTTAGCAGTTTAACCATGACCACACACTGTTATGCAAGTCTTCATGTAATTAAAACTATACTGTAATAAAGCACCACAAAAGAAAGGTAGCAAAGTTGTACAGTCAAACTATTATTTAAACATTTCCTAAATGAGTGCTCCACTTCACACCCTTAACAATCTTACTATACACTAGGTACATGCTTTATAGCACTTATTTTTCAGTCACTTAAAACATCATCATGTAGAACAGGCTCCCAGTTATCAGGGTAGGAGTTACTGCTTCCAATCCACAAGAACTGTAACATGAGCTAACAGAAATTACAGGCCAAGACAGGAATGACTTAGTAGGAAAATTAAATCTAGCCCACAGACCTTTCCAAATGGCTCTATTTCATGCAGGCATTTTTCCACCTCAACACTGCACACGCACACAGAGTATAATCTTTCTGCACTTCTTGCATTTTCAGGTAGCAGCAGATTTCTTACACATACTTAAAAGATCTGTAACACATATGTGCAACAAAAGCGAAACATTTCTTCTAAATCTACAAGTGTTAAATGTTTGTCCGAAGCATCATAGCCACCACACGGGCAAAGGAGACCACGAAGGCCGTAAGAACGGTCCCGGAGGGGAGCTGCGTCGCGTTGCCCCGCCAGAGGTAAATGACAACAGGCAACAGCCCTGCAGCAGAGGGTGAGCCCGCTTTGGCAGGGTCTTCGCAATTCTTGTGAGTTTGTAAGCGACGGACTGCAGAAGCTTTGCTTTGTGAAAGTCAGGCAACAYGGAAAATAAAGTTACACTGTCACATCAAACATCGAATCAAAAATTTGAAGTATTTCTCTGTATCAGTATTTTCCCGTTGACTAACTGAAATAGGTTTTTACTTTACTTTAACTTAGAAAGACATTGCTATTTTACTGGTGAATTTTTAGGTAATCTTGTGCTGTAAACAGACTGCTGGTTAATCAAAAAARAAAGAAAGAAAGAAAGAAAAAGACTGCAGAAACACGTGGAACAGGTTTTGCTTTTGTTCAGCCCAAAAATAAAAGCTGCTGAAATTTTAATACAGAACCCACAGGTACACATAACTAAACTTGTAGTTTTATGGCAAGTCTGCCCAAATTTTTGAACATGCAGATTTTACAACATGAATGAAAGAACAAAGCRGATAAATTGTATGTAACTATTCCTGTAATATATATTATTTTTTACTGTTTTATTTTTAAATTAGTTTCCATCCCCTGCAAAATCATTAATATTATCAGCCTTTAAAAATGTTACAGTTTTAAGTTGATTTGCAGCTAAAATATTTAAGTTAATGCTTATTGGTTTCTAAGTGGCATGGCACAACCAGATTGCATCAACAGTTTAGTACTGGGGTAGATCAGTCCAAATTATTCTGTAGTATCAGATGTCTAACGCATAAAAATAAAACCAAGATCACTTCTTAAGTTAACAGATTTTAATTTTTTTCTTCTCTCTCCACATAAAACATCATTTATTTTCACTGCTGGTCAATCAGTCAGCAAACTTAGCATTGCATACTCCCAAAGTTTCAGAGAAGAAAAAAAAAAAAGATTCAGCAGAAAAATAGCCTACTAGGTGACTGATTTACTAAAACAGTTTTTTTTCACATAAGTATACACTAACCCCAAGCTGTGCTTTAAAATAACAAACTTCTGCTCAAAATATGTTAAAAGTAACTATGCTGCCACAACTGTTTCTCTATTCAAAGACAAGTAAGAACAAATGAAAGCATAGAGGAGAGGTTTTATTTAACAGCCTTCCCACCAAATAATCTTCATGAAAATCCTACTTCATTTTACATAGCTCATATAAATCATTTAACGTATGCAAATACAAAACATTTGTTTTTCATCATGACCTATACCTCATCAGAGCATATAGAAATAGTCAAAGCATTATCTTTTTGTAGCCACCTTTTCTAGGCAGAGCTGCCTAGTATCAGCAGCTCTCCCAGCTCGCAGGCAGACTGCTGCAAGTTTCCTCACTTTCAGCGTGAGTCCTGAGCTCAACCTCTCTATTCATCATCGTTCTCTTCTAGAGCCAAATGCGCTGAAGCACTTGCAGATCTTCCTTTTGGAGGAGCGTAATCTGTGGTACAGCTATTTGATCAACCTTCCTTCCTTAAAATTATTAGAACCAGGAAGGAGAGCTACCATACTGAAATACGGTTTTGGGGGTTTCCAAATTGTAGTGTGGGATGCTGACCGTGCAGTTTCTCGATTCACTTACCAATTTCTTAAAAAGCATTTTCAAGAAATCACTAGTTTAAATGTTATTTGGATAACCACTGGGGATGCCAACATTTTTCCACACTACCAAGGTAGGTCTAACCTAGTCAGTCTATGTAACAGACTTCTTAAGAGCACTCCGCTTTAAAAACCCCCCTAATTACCTCTTATGCACATTGGCTTTCTAAAGAAACATTTTTTCACTGATCCTCAAGTGTATGAGACAAAGCTGATTATTGTTTATAACCACACCTTGTTCCAAATCAACATATTCACAAAGCAAGCATCCTGGTATCCAGTTAACATGTATTAGCTCTAACCCTATCACAGCAAACAATTGTTTTAACCTATCTTTCCCTAGGATTTAGTGAAAGGAATAATTTCCTTCTTTCTCTACAGCATGCATCTCAAAGTATAGACCACCACATTCCAGAGCAATCACATTTCAGGCTTCCCAGGTAAGTAACAAATCTATTGACTAGTTGGAGAAAGACGATGAAAAAAATAATAAAAATAATTTCTTTGCTCTATACTCTGTCTCTGGTCTCAGCAAATGCAAAGAGATGCTTGGATGATGTGGGGGAAATAACAATCATGCCTGAATATTCAGCCCATACAGTTGCTGGAAAATTAGGTCTAACAGAGTGGCAGTCATGAAAAATTTTCAAGAATTTTTCACCACCTTTTCATCCGTAGAGAGAAAAAAGAAACTTTCAGTGAAGTGTTTCATTTTGCATAAAAAAGGGAATTTTTGCAAACATACACCTGAGGTTAGATTTACAGCCTCCCTTCTCCCCCCCCCTCCACTCAGCCACCCAAAAAAAAGACTTCTTGGAGTTCCCCCCCTGCCATTTCTACTCTCACTCCTCTAGAATCAAGAAAGATTTCAGGCTCTATAAGGGCCAGGCTTTAGTCCACAGAATCAACTCCTGGCAGCACTAGCCAGGCATAACTACTACTCTTCAGCTGCCACAGACATAAGAAATATGTATTGTTCAAAGCTCTTGGCTAAGCAGTGAAAAAAAMCAAGTTTTGTGTAGTTCATAGTAACTGCTTCTGCTGTTTATTTGAAAGTGAAGAGAAACAAAGTGGCGATCCTACCACTGCAAAAATACACCTTCCAACATCCTCTCTTGAAAGTAGAAATTGAACTGTAAGGAACAGAAGGAAATAGAGGAATCATTTATACCTCTATTAAGGACCAGACTATAGCACTGGGTGAATTATTTATCTATGCGGTAAGAACTTTAAATATGTTTGGCATCAACAACAATAAAAGAACTAAAGGCAACTTAGATTTACAGCAATAAGCAGAAACATCACATTTTGAGACAGTTTACAGAATAAAACATCTTAGCAAGGTTTACAAACAGCTGAAACTGCTAGGATGTTTCAATCTACAGTACAGCTAAAGAAGTACCATACCTAACTCATCAAGTTTACCCCAAACTGAAAAATGCTTATGGTAAAAATGTGTTATATTAATGCACAAAAGATCAAATTTCAAGCAAAGTCAAATTCAGAGTTGGTAGAGGAAAAAAATCATTATGCTAAAAGTTTCTCCCTCAATTAGAGTATCATTTGGTTAGCTGAAGGAACGTCYGCTTTCCAGTATCAAAATTACAGCAATGGAAGACATGAAGGGGTAGATGACTCAGGAACCAAAAAAGCACTATAGGATAACGGTTAGCTTACATMATCTGTATTTTGATAGAAAATTTGAAAAAATTACAAATCCAAATGTTAGGATTAAGCGCTGTTTCAATGCTTTTCTAAACATTTTGCTTTAACTTTGATCAAGGAATCCTTATACTCCAGAGTTGTAAAATCTACACAGCGACAGTTTGTGGTTCAGTGTTTCCTATTTACACGTTTGCCTTTTTACTTCAGAGTAGTTTACCCAAAATGTCTTGTCTTCCATTACTACTTTGTTCTTTCCTCCCATATATTCAAATGGGAGGATGACTGCTCATTTAGTTAAGAATGACAAGTCTTCGCTCGGATAGGACTTAATAGGAGTAGAATTTGAGATGCTCCCTTGTAGACGTTCCCACACTGCTGCTTTGGAAGCAAGACATCACAGTAACATTTTCTATTACTGATCCATGGAAAGTTCTTTTACATCTTTCCTCCCCCTCCCTCTCTTTTCCAGAATATGTCTTTGTCTCTTTTCTATTCACTGTTTAGCTTCCAAATCCTATGCAAAATTCAGTTTGGACATTTTGTCCCTATCACTCTCTTCCACCCTTAAAAAAGGCAAAGAAGATTTACCTCTTGCTTTGTGGCTAAATTCAGCAACCTCCTCCCACTCCTCAAGCCTGAAAAGGAGCAGCAAAGCAACTGTTTCTCTCTGTTGCTTTTAAGAGGCAATGCTGAAACACATCAGATGTCTGCTGACTATTTTCTCTCCTTTGGAAGAGCATAGTCTTGTTTCTTCATTCCAATCGCATTTCAAGAACTGTTTGGGAGAAACTGGCACTACTTCCTCCTGCAGTGTCCTACAAATTTAGCTCATCTAGTTTACCAGACACCGAATTCCCCTTGTTAAAGTGGCAGATGAATATTTGCTTTACTCATGCTAATCCTCATATATATAAGAAGGACAAAACAGTGAATCGACTGATTACCTACACAGAAGCCCGAAAATCACTATCCTATGCACTTATGTGGTCTTCCAGTTTCCACCTGAAATTCCACCCAAGTGAACTCTATGAAATGCACAGTGAAAAATATATTTTATTGGAGTTACTTGCATTTGTGTAAGACTGCTTAACACAGTACAGAGCCATCTATCTTTCACAAGAGATTATTATTTCTTCATTTAGTACATGGAGTTTTAGTATTTCTGTTCTATAGATGGAAATAAGCCCCATGCATACCAATGCTTCAAAGGATGGACTTGGGAAATACTTAGTTTAGCATTGTCTGAGGTTGGAAATAAAAGCAGTAGAAGGAAATGGGCAATGAAGACAAGTTACCCAGGAATTAACAAATGCACAAAAGTATCCCACAGACAATAAATTCATCCCAGAGAAAAGCAACCTTCCTTCATCCTTTGAATACAGCAACAAAATTCAAACTCCATTACACTCAAAACAGCAACTAAAACAAAATACAGAAATACCACGGTTGAAAATTATTCCTAAATCTTGCCTATGCTAGTTTTTGAATACTGGGATTATCAACAGGGATGCAACCTCAAAAAAGCCTCAAGCTTTACTCCATATCACCCACACTAACAGGTGTGGGTAATGCAAAACTCCCAACACTGGGGGGGGGGCTCATTTGAGCACATGCTTGGTATTGGATTCATGAAAAAATGCTAGCAGGTCCAGAGCAGCTCAAATAAACACTTTTATTTTGGGCAAGGTGAGCCTGGTAGGTCTCCAGTGCTGAAAATATTTAAACAACTTTCTCCTGCTAGAAGTGTGTTGAAGTCAATGGAGATACATACAAAGAAAGAATGGCCACTGGTCCCGCTGCATTTTCAAACCCAACACCAAACAGTGCTCTTGAAGAAGCTCTCTACAAACAAGGTTTTACACATTATATCGATATACAGCCTCAACAAGAAAGTGTAGTCAATCTAAGAGAAATGCAGATATGCAAATTAGCAAAGCTATAGAAACCTACATTATTAAAAATTCCAAAATGTACTCTAAAACACCAGTTCTAATTTCACTTCCACCCCCAATGCAATTCAAAGCAATGCACCTATATCCCTGATAACTGGAGGCATTCCACCCTTATTAAACACCAGAATACCAATGAAATAAGGGAGAGATGCTGTGTAATGTTTAAAGGCAAGAGGGACATAGCTGGTTACCAGACTTGGTTTGATATCAACACAAGTAATTTAATGACAACACTGTAATGTCTGTTAATGTTTATTAACTAAACAAATGCACTTACTATCTAAAGGATAGAAATACGAAAAGAATCAGTCAGCAGGGTTTTATAGGCAACAAGTTTTGGTGAATAAGCACAGATTCATCTTTCAAGCAAGGACTATCTGCAGTAAGGATAGTACCAAAGATGTAGAACATGTACAAAGCACAATGTAATAAAATTCTCACTGTAAATTGTTATTCAGTAAGTCACTTCTATGAACTCTGGGAGACATATTAGCAAGACTAAACAATAACAGAAAAAAATACAGACACCTTGATGGTTTGTTTCATCTAACTAAGATGAGTTTTACTAAAACTACASTTCCGAAAATAAGGAGTATTCACCACCCCTACAAACCAGGGGATTCTCTTTCAGAGGTGACTAAAAATGGATTTAGACAGAAGAAACAAGCAACAACTCAGTATTAGCTTCACAAATGACGTTGTAATGAAGAATACTAAACAAACCCATCAAGTCTCCAATGCACATGAGTGTGACACAGTTTGCTTTGACTTGTGTACATAGTATTGGTGAAATTGATTTAAAAGAATTCTTTTTTAAAGGGGTTGGTACCTCTTYGTAAAGAGAAGTAGAGAGTGTATAGAAAAGAGTCTCAAAAATCCAACAAGAACGTAAAATGCCTCACCTGAGACCATGGCTTCACACTTGCTAGCACTAAATCATATGCTACTGGACAGTCCAGTAATACAAATTTGGTCTGGAAAAGGCACAGGTATACAATAGTATTCCTGCCAGATTTGCCAGAGCACAAACTAGTAAGCTCACAGAGGAASTCAGATAATACCTGATGAAAAAATAAAGCCTGTCAGATCATTTAAATTAAGCTACCAGAAACATTTCAACAAATCTGAACTAGGCAAATGTGTTTATACTAGATCAGTGCATCATACGGCCACAGCATTTTTGATCTGGCACATTAGACTTCCAGTTTATCACAGCCTGTGAGCTTACTTTAGTTTATCAGACTAGGAGGTGCCTGTTATAGCCTCCAAGGATCTTCAYGCAGAGAGAACAGCTCAGAAGAGCTCATTAACATAGCCCAAAGGCACAGGAAAAAACAAGAGGTCAACCTTGAAGAATTTGACTCAAGAATTTGCATAGGAAATCAGAACCTTGTAAGCACAAGACTAAACAACATATTCTTYGTCTTCAAATCAAAGCAGGATACTCTTCCCAAAGATAAGTTTTGATAAGTTACGGGATTCAATGCAGGTACAACTCAGAAACATGATGATCTGTGACCCAAATCAAACCAGATGATTTAGTAACTACTTCAGGGTTCAAACTCTCTGAAAGTACAAGTTCCCATAATTACGCTTGTTTATTAACTATAGTTAATAACCACTGTTCATTAACTATACGAATCAAGTTCTAGACAGGACAGAAACTGATAGCAGTTCCTCAATTTTATTTCATCTGTATTGAAGACAGGTTGTCTACTAAGCTGTCTACAACAGGTAAGTTATAATGTGCTGTTACCATTTCACTGACAACGTTTCTTCCCCTAGGAATTAAATATGCTAAAGGCTACATATAACCACTGAATGTAAGCAGATGATAATACACCTTTACAATTATCAGTTTCCTAGTGGCAGCTACTAGCATTGTTAACCTAAAAAAAAAAGTTCATAAAGTTCATTATTAAGACTCCTTCCTTTTCATATGCCTTATGGAAATCCAGCAGATACTTCTTGAAAATCTGAGGCAAATGTAAAATTCAAGACCTGTATTTCCTTTGAATGTCTGCTCTTCCCAAAAGATTTTATATGAAGTTTCACTGTTAATCTCAGAAAAGAGTCTTTATTCAAATTTGATGAATTAGTTCTAGTTTTATAAAAATTCTGAACTATTCTTTCATTTAGCTACCTGATGTGTAACTTGTCAATATTCTGAAGTGTTTTCATCAGCTACAAACTACAGCTAAAAACAATGCAGGCAGATATAAATGCTCCAAAAAGACTTCTCACAACTACAGAAGACATCACAAAAAAGGCAGATCAATCTTTTTCACATACACAACTAGGTGTATGAAAACAGACATTTATTATTAGCAAGACCAACTTTGAAATAAAGGCTCAATAACAGACTTAAAAATTATTGTTTAAAATATTAACCTGTTCACTTTTTTGATTTGCCTTCTACCTCCAATAACTGCCGATTTCTTACATTCACTCCCATTAACTGAGCACCTTTAAAGGGTTCATTTTTTGACTCAGTTGGCATATTCYGTCCATTTTTTCCTACTATTAATACATGTATTCTGTACTAGAACTACTCTGTTTTTAAATCCTCGTGCAAATTCCAGAGAAGGAAAAAAGCTGCTAAAAAGCATTTTTGCAGGGGATTTCCAACAATACGGCCCACCTATTAACTTGTTAACTTGCCCAAACTATCTATCCTGGCTGACATTTTCCATAAAGGACCATGACAGCAGATCACAAAAAAAAAAAAAAGACTCCCAACCAAACAACCAAGAAAACTCACCCCACATACACTTCCCTGGGAACAAAATGCTACAACTGTATTTATTTGCAGCATCTAAGTCTTTTTGTTTATTGAGAAAACTATAACCACCCTACTATATCACACAGGATTTTCCAAGTATCTAAGCCCCAGAAAAGCCTGTTTGTTTTCAGGAGATGCCTGTTATAGGCAGCAAATTTCTTCAGAATTTGTGACTACGRGCACAGAAATCGGAGCTGAGTAGGCCTTTTTCTTCCATTGTTTCTCCCAACATTGCTTTGCAGAAATACAAAGAAGGGGAGTAAGAACTCAGAAGAAGCAACTGCCCTCTGCTAGCCCTCAAGATTAAGAATAAAAATCCGAGCCAAGTTCAGATTTGAGGTGCAGAGAAAGAGCAGGTGGCTTAGCTACAGATACAAGGGTAAGAACTGTCAGCAAAATGCAGCCTCTCACAAGCTACAGGAGACCACGGCAGCCCTGAGTCCGAACATCCCTCATCACCAAACACTCCAGAAGTCACAATCGGACAGTAACAACTAACAGTAAGTTCACAGAAACAAGCAGCTAACTTTATGCCATTAGCGTTTGGTATAAGACTGTTCCATCTTCACTGGTGATGCTTTTGGGGGATCCGTGTACCACCACACAATGGGATTTCTAAGATACTTTTCCTCCCTCCAAAACAAACTGGAAAAAGAAAAAAAAAGAAATCYGAGAAGCTGTTCCTATAAAATCTACATTACAAAGCATTAAAACTGCTGTATCGAGCATTCTGGAGTGGGAACTTTTTCAAATTAAGGCTACTCAAATACATATCTTCATCTTAGTTAAAAAAATTAACAGAATAACTTTAGTTTTCTAACATTACAGAAAACACTTGACTGTAACAGGCCAATTCACGTAAGTGAAATTACTGAATCTAACACCTGAAACCAAGCAAGTGTGTACTTGCAAGAATCATGGACCAGAACTTCAAGTGTTCTATTTGTACGAGGCCTGTCACTTCACAACAAAAAACAAAGAAAAACAAAATGCTTAGTATCGATCAAGGTTACACGGCTTTCACTGCAACATGACGACTTTGTTACATCAAACACTGAAAAGAAAGAAAAAAAGTGTTGCAAATCCATGTTCTACTGACATCAAAAGAAGAATCCTGACCAAGACACACGAACACGTGGGTGAAGTATTTCAGCTTTTGTGACACACACCAATTCAATCCGTTGTAAATGGTCCCCTACAGTTTTGAACGTACTCTTGTTTCACTGGAGAAGTTATGTTGAACCAGACTTAGTCTATTAAGTATGACATTTCTTTAAGAGAACTTTTTCACCAAGAAAGTAAGGAAGTTCACATAGGAAATCCACTTTTGGTAATGCAGCACTATAACCAAAACAAACTACTTAACATTACAAACATATAGCACTGCAGATTTTCAACTGTGTGATTTTTCCCTACCAAAGCACCATCCACTGCACTTCCTAAAAGCAAACTTGCAGAAACGTATTGTGAGAACATGTAATTAAAGATTGCTAAATATGCACAAAAGGGACTCTCTTCAAATGGATCAAGCAATCTYAGTTATTTTTTCTTAATACTTGATCTGAAACTTGCAATGTAATGCTCTTAGCACTATTAGATAGCACTTCAAAAATTTACCTAGCTCCCCTGTCCTTGCAACGCCCCTCCTCATGGTTTGTTCCAATAACAGCAGGTGAGATAAAGGTATCATGTACATTTATGTAATTTCAGTCTTGCACAAGAGTGATAGCATAATTTCATTTGCATTTCAGGCTGCTGGAAGAAGTAGTGWTTGCACACTGCTTTAAAAGCACCGTCAAGCCAAACCCATTTTATAGATTTTACTATTAAAGCATCTGGCTTTACACATTTTAGATGAGAGTCAATATGAAGTTATCCAGCATATAAGCCTGTAAATTCAACACCTTTTTCTCAGTCCATTTCGTAAGCACAACTATTCAACACAGGCTTCCTACATTTAACACTTATTTTCAACCCTCTGACACAATGGTTAGCTAAAAAATACAGCTAAGAGGATCCTATGCAGTAAGCTACCAGATTTCCAAACTGTACGCATTCATGCTGACTAGGCACAGGCACAGAAACAAAAAAGATGCATGTTAACATACATGTCGGTACAGACCTGAGGGGAAGGAGGAGAAACACTGTTTTCTATTTGGTCAAGGCTAAAGCGAAAACAGTCAATATTCAAGAACACTGAAGACAAGGGAGGGAACTAAGTCAAGTTAAGTGCGTCTGCAGCAGGATCCTGAAAGATATCCAGAGGATACTGGAAGGTCCACAGCATGGTTGGAAGATTCACCTTCACCTACAGCATAGTGGTTTAGTTACTTAACCTTCTTTTTCAGTACCAGTTAGTTTTATTCATGCTTCACGTCTCATCTTTAACAAATGGTAAGAAACAAAGCTGATCTGTGACATTATGTCTGTAACAGGAAACTCGTATGCTACATAAATCTTCCAGGATGGTAATAAATCCGCAAGGAATTTGAGCTGGGCTGTGGAGGAGTAAATTGACAAAGGTTTATAATCACAAAGAAGAAAATTAGAAGAACTTTATATTTAATTACATTTACATGCAAATGGCACAGGTTTCAATGTTCCAGCAAAGTTCATCACCAGTCACTTTCATACTAGAGTAACATGAGAAAGTATTCTGACTGCAAATGTGTTTACATTAAGGACTACGTAAAATCACAGCGCAAAGTCTTGTTGGCCTGAAAAACCATATGTTTTGCATCATTATTTTACTGCTTGCTGAATTAGAAGTGGTTTAGTCAGTCGCATGCACAGTTTAGCACACCTTTAGCAAAACAGGCATGCTAAAGATGCCAGTTTTCTAGACAGCCTACAGGTTGCTGTAAAAGAGCGACACCTTTTTCTTTCTTTATCCAAGAAGTCAAAACTATGCAGGCTGATCTTCAGATTTAAGAAGAACACTTTCTTTTTGTAAATTAAAGCCTGACGAAWCTATAAGGTAACCAGGCCCTACAGAAAATTTCAAAATAACTACAACTCTTTTCTGCTAAGTTATTTACAAACAATATACCTATCAGGGTTTAGAAGGATACTGTGTCTTTCTAACAGGCGAAGAGAAAATGTCTGACTGACAAGATGTCTTAGCCCCTTTCAGCATTAGAAGACACTCCACTGCTACCTAATTAAGGCACATTCTCTTCTCGTAAAGTATTAACAAAGCATACGTTTCCCTAACTGGCACTATATTTGTCATCCTTGAATAAATTACTTCTGTATTGTATTTCATGCACTCTTCCGGCCCACATCCTGCTAGACACTGAATGCTTACTACAGGGAACAGACCGAGAGGTTTGCAGAGATAAGTGCCAGATCCCATTTCTTAGCAAAACGTATCAACAATGACAAAACACAATTATGAACAAAACAGCTATCATGCTTGTAATAAAACAAAGCTCCGTGAAAATCAGATAAGAATGAACACATACAGGTGGGATCAGTCTCTCTCAGGGAATCTACATCTGGACGAGTAGGGATGTACAGGACAGTGCGGACAAATACCAGGGTTTCCTGTAACTGGTCTTTTACGTGTTGTCTAGTTTGCCTTCATAGAGGCCATGATTACTGTAACACCTGAATGATCACTAACAACCAAACTGGCAGAAAACTACTCTAAACTCCTAATTCACAGGAAAAAAGAAAAGTCATATTAATCACGCCTTTATATCTACTTTATATATGACCGGTGCCTAATCACATAATTTAAAAYACTATTAAATTTCAAGGTATCCTCTAAGTCAGTAGCTAAGCTTTCCCCAGGGCAAAGCCGCATGTCACCTGCACTGCTCAACGGTTTTATTTTAAATGAGTTTCTGAATAAATTCTCGAATACAGCAAGTGAAACAGAAAATAAAGAAGAAAAAAAAAAGAATTAAACACTTCGATAGTAAACAAGTCACTTTCCTGCAACTTACAGTTTCTTCACATTGCCTGAGGCGGCGACGGCTGGGAAGATATTCTGTAATCTGTGCAGATTTTACTCTCCTTTGCTCAGGGAAAGGAACCGCACCGCTGCTCCGAGACGCTTCAGGGAGCACCCCCCCACACACACACAGGCTCACGCACCCCTCTCACCTCGCCGTCCCCCGACAAACCCCCACAAAGCCGCCGCTGCGACCGTGCCGGCCCC
>NW_028186419.1:236475-254366 GCF_003343005.1 Rhea americana
GGCGAGGCGCGGGCAGCCGCGCCGGCCCCGCAGCCCCGCTCGCCCCGAACTCGCCCTCTGCGTTCACTGCTCGCAGCCATCGACTGTCGCGTCGTGCCGTTTGCCGCCTCTCCCTCCCTTCTCGCAGCCATACACACTGTATTATTATTATTTTCTGGAACGATCGTGCACCTCAGTCCGCTGTAGATGGTGTGTTTGGAAACAGGCAGAATTTTAGAGGACTCTGCTATTATGCAATGACAGGGTGATGGTCGCAGTGCTTTCCTCACAGTTTTTTTTTTTCGGCCAGAAAACCTGGTGTTACTTGCGCCGGTCTGAGCGGGGGGTTATTTTGGCTGCTGGCTGCCCTGAGAAGCCAGCGGAGATGGTGCATTTCTGTGGAAGGGGGCCCGTGCGGGGCCCTGCTGCAGCCAGCCCTCGGGCACAGCGAAAACGGCCCAGGCAGGCTGCCCCGTCAGCCCCTCGGAAATGCCTTAGTTTGCGACGGCATCCGCACACGGCAAAGAAAATATATATACTCTGGAGAATTCGAAACAATAAAACATTCCTTCTGGTAGAAACATCTCTCTCTAATCAACATTTTTTACATTTTTTTTCCTTCTTCAATCCGCAGAATAACAAAGGGGGCGTGTGTGACTGTGCCCTCTGTCTTTTCCTCTCTAACTTCTGAATCTGCTGGCCGCAGTATCAAACACGTTTGGCGGCGAGACAGAGCTCGCTAATTCACCTGTTTGTGGCAGCTTTCCTGAACCCAGCAGCCAGCCGCGCCGAGGCCCGCAGCCCACGCCGGCAGCTTGCCGGAGTAACCGGTAGCCAGGCAGCACGTTTGCTGGCCAACCGCAGCCAAAACGTGTGGTGCAGAATTGGCCGCAACGGCACACGGAGCGCGGGGTGATTGCGGCAGATGTAGGGACACGAGGCACAGATCCACGGGGGATCGGGGCCGCGTTATTCCTCCGCTGATGAGGCAGCTTTTCCTTTTATGCCCCCTTTCCCCGGTCTCTTGAATCAGCTGGGGAGCCCACAGAGAACTGAGTGATGAAGTTCACAGCGTTTTACACTCTTAAAAACCTCTATCTGTGCAGGCCAGCCTGAAAGGGGCCCAATTTCTTTAGGTTATAGGTACCCCAGCTGGCACTGGCTGCTTTTATGCRTCACTTGCTATGAAAAAGGGTTTGCAGGCTCAGGCACAGACTAAAGGAAAGTCTCAGTGTGGGCTTTGCTTTTTTCCCTCCTGCTACTAGCAATGTTGGGCCTCATTTTAAAATGAATGTAAAAAGCCCTTCTCTATTCTGCTTTTAATACTAATTTAATTATCCCCCAGTGGTACGGCTTTTAAATTGAACTTTTTGTTTAAATATTAAAGTAATGTTATAGCTTATACCCAAACCCTGGATTTTAAACCTAAATATATGAAAAAAACTATACACACAAATCTGCACTGTCATGTATGTAGAAAACGTCTGGGCCCACAGAGCAGCAATTTGGTCCAGATCACAGTGCAAGGCTGGAGTCCCAAGACTTCAGCAAACATGAATATTTATGTACCATTAAATCAATTTAAGACCTCTTTTTTAAAATAAAATTATATCTATATATATATGCATGTATGTATACACAGTCTCCTGCAGTGGCACCAGTGCAGATGCTGCAGAGCAGTTCTGCCACACAAGAAAGGGGAAGTGAAACAGTGAGGGAAAAACCCCGCTTAAGCTGACAAGTTCAGCTGGACCATCCAACCCCATTAGATTGCAAAGAGTACACGTAAAAGGCACTGAAAAGCAGGTATTTCAGTTATCATACTTGACGATAATATGAATAATGTCCTCATGGGGTTTAATTTATTTAGTCGGGAGGGTCAACGTCTTCCTCACGTTATAGCAGCTTTGCACCAGTATAGCAGTATGGTTTTTCATTCTTCCGTCTTGAGCGTCCCTCGTTATTTGTGCTGTGTTTAACGCTAGCTGAGCCTTGGTCCACGTACTCTTCCTTTGCATCCTTGCACTGCCAATGAACAAAGTTGACATAGCTGTCTGTCAAGCTGGCAGCTTCCTGCAGCCATCTCTGCTATTAATGTTTCTCAAATATATTTCAAGACGGTAAAATTTTCAGGTCACCAGGTACCTGAAATGGAGGAAGCGTTTCTTCTGAACCGCCTAACTAATCATACAGTAAATTCTAGGGAATATTGATTTTCCTAAGGTAAGCGCCTCCAGAACATATTTCTTGTCCAGTTTAATTCCTATCTGGGTCTTAGAGCAGGAGACAAGCTGTTTGTTACCTTGGATATGGATTCTGGAAAACCAATGTTCTGGGCAAAACGAGAAAGTAAGCTAACTGGAAATAACATCACCGTGGAAACAGATTTAACAGCATTCCTTCCGCTTTATTCAGCACTAGGTTACAGCGGATCTGGCTGCTGCGCGTTTCGGATTCGCGTTGCTCCGGCTTCCCCAGGCGAGGCTTTCCCGCAGCGCCGGCGCTGCCCCCCGGCAGGGCACCCTGCGGGCTGCCCGCTCCGGCGTCCGCGACCGCCTGCCCCCTAAGCGGGCCCGACGGCACAGCGTCCGCGTTGCTTTCAGCTGCTTGACTCCCTTGAAGGGGCATCTGTAAAGCTTCAAAAGAGTAACAGTTCACTCAGCATTAAGAAAAAATATTAGTGCCCTGATAAATTATGCCAGTGTTGAGCTCATACGTAGTGCAATCTGCGTGTTTGAGTGAGTTCGAAAAAACCATACTTTTGCTGAGGCAAAGTTGTTGATTTTAAATAGTGCTTTTTTACTACTATTTCAAAAAAAAGAAAAAGACCCGAAGAAGCATACCGGTTTTCAGCTTCCTCTAGAAGTGATGCAAGTGAGCAAAGTGCCAAGCACTGTATCGGTTCATGCACAAACTGCCATTACTGCACTAAGGGGCACCACGAGCTCCTCCATACCGCTAAATTACTCCTTTCGGTTGTTCAGATGCAAGAATTTGAGTAAAATATGCAAGAGAGAAGACTTGTTCGAGCAGAGCCTGCGAACAGCACCGGTTGGTGGTGGAAAACCCTTTCCGTCCCCCAGCGCGTGAGGGTGCAGCAGGCCGAGGGCGGGTGGCCGGGTCCTCCTCGCCGTTCCTGCTGCAGGTGCTGCGTTTGCTGAGCCCCCTCTGCTCTCTGCGTGCGGGCGGGCTGCTTCGCACCTGAGAGCGCTCCGGAAGAGCCTGCACCGAGCCTCTCCGGAAGAGAGAGGGCAAAAGGTCTTCATCGCATCAATCTCCCGCCTGAGTATTTGGCAGAGTTGGAAGCATTTTCCTCGTCCAGATCTGATAATGCACAGGGACTAGAAAGAGGGAGAAAAATTCCGTTCCAAAATAGTTGCTTTATGTTCAGCATCATTTTCTGAGGTGTGGAAAGCGATCTGCTTTTCCTAGAATACATCTTACATACAGTAAAGGGAATTCTGCTGCTGGCTGCTGTAAGCAGATTGCGATGAAATTAGGTCTATAATCAGATAGCTGAGGTCGCTGTTGCAGAGCATGCCGCGGCTTCCGCAAGCAGCTTGAATAATACAAGCATTTAGATCCGGCAGAAGATCGAACCGCAGCCGGTCTGGGGGGTTTCCCCCGGCAAGAGCAGAGTTACTGCAGCGGGCTCACGGAGAGGCCGGGCTTCACGCCGTCCTGCCGAGCCCAGAGCGAACACAAAGCCTTGTTCAAAGGCCCTGATACGGACAGAGCACTTCAGCGAAGCCCCGCTAAGCAGCCTGTTAATTCAGGCCTCTGTACTCCTGTAAAACTGCTCTAAATTAAGGTATATTAATGCATGTCTCATTTTAGATATGCCCCAGGCTCGCTGCTGGCCTCTCCCCGCTGCACCTCGGCGCTTCCTGGCGCCCTGCAGTTCGAAGCCGTGCTGAGACGGCACCCGGCTCATCCCCGCTGCCGCCCGGGACAGCCCAAGAGGGAGGCGGGGGCGGCCGAGCAGGAGTGACGCCCGGCACCCGTGACACTCGCCTCGGAGACAGCGCCCTGCTTCTCCCCGAAGCCTCCGAGTCGCTTCGGAAACAGCACCCGCGCGCCTGAGTGCAAGGCCACCCGCCTGCCCCGGCTCAATGGATTAAAAAGGGAGAGAGCGCGCTACCTTAATTAGCACCCCCAAAACCCCAGCGTATGCTTCGCACATCAGCAAAACGTCAACCAAACCAATTAAAAAGCACAAATACTATAAGCACAATTAGCAAAACCCTCTTTGAAGACTTAAGGTGTTCAGGAGTAGCAGTCGTAAACATACCTGTAAGGGTGGAGGGGAGAGTTGGTCCAAAAAAGGGCTGTTAAAGCCTCCATAGCACCAGCGGAGGTCTTCACATCCAGGAGCAGCAATAAAAAGGCAGGAATTTCTTAGCAGAAACTATCATTACAGGAGGTAATGGGCAATTAGAAACAGTATTTCACAAACTCACATCAACAGTAGAAATATTTGTATAAAATACAGTGGTAGTCATGATGATGGCTTAGAATAGGTATGTTCAGAGATCTAATAAAATCCTTAAAGTAATTCCAGAGGTCCATTAATCAGCTGGAAGAACTTCTATAACAATACAATTTCATTAAAATATTCAGTAGTTAGAGACCGAGAAGATAAAAGACTAATGGAAGCTAATTAACGCCAGGAAAATTCCTGTACAGTACTCAGAGTACCTGACTGAAACAGGGGAAAAAAGAAAAGGAAAGTAAGCTGAAGCAGTACTAAAAGAGTGTGATCTGTGTACAGGAGAACAGTCTGCTGAGAAAGCCGCTGGTAGATGTAGGGACTTGCCGCTGTGGAAGCAGGGTTACAGGGGAAAAGCTTACGATCTGAAAAACATTTGTATGAACAGAAAGAAACCCTGTTCACCAATATAACGGGTTAAGCTGTCTATTGATGCAGAATGAGACATGTTTTCTAAGAAACAGTTCAGACTAAAATAACCAAATATGCYGCTTTTTCTTCCAACCGACAATTATTTAATCAGAAACCTGCATTAGGAAAGAAATCTCTCTGGAGGATGGACTCTACAATTATGAAAATTTGCCACGCGGGAGCAATCCAGCAGCTAATGCATCTTCTGCTCTTGGGCTTTTCCTTTGTGTCCTTCCTTTCCCAGGAAGTTTTGTCAGATTCGTAACAGGTTTGTTCTGTTGTTCTGGCTGTGCCGTAACGATACGCAGCGCCTGGACGCCGTCCAAGGAAGCCGGTGAACAGCGGGCCGCTCTGCGTTGCTGTTTTATAGACCAACTGGCTCTCAATAATTGAACATTAGCATGATGGGAAAAGTACCAATAAAACTTTTATTATAAATCTTCACCTTCCTCCAGGATTTAGGGTCAAATAAATAGAGCCATGCATGATTAGCAGCCTGTTTTTAGCATCAGCAGTTATGAGAAACGTGGCACATACATCGAGTTTCCTTGAGCAACTCATTTTTTCTGTCCTTTGCTAACCCTTTTCTCATGCATTTTTTATGTAAAGCACTTGGACTCTGTAGCAGGCTGGACCCAAGTTTCCCATCTGCCTCTTCTCTACTCCTGCGTCCATGTCACTGCTGTGGGACGAGCAGAAAACTGCCGCGCTTTCCCCCAAATCCAACCAAACGGGGCCTGGCGCCCTTCCCTCGTGGTGCCTGCTGCAGGCAAAAGCCTGCATTAAACAGTCCTCCAGGAAATTAGCATTAATTAGTGGGGTGCTGCAATCCCGCAAGCGAAAGCCATTTATCCTGCTAATGTCATCTCAGCACTGCAGGAGCTCTAGGAATTTCTGACGTTACAGCTGTTACTGGCCACAAATAAGACGCGTTTGACACTCCTTGAACAACGGGAGGAGCTCGGCCAAATTCTTTGTGGCGTCGCTAGCAGGTAGTACCGAAGCAGAAGTCAAAGGCTAAGAAGAATGCAGCAGTCAGCAATTTGAACAGATGCAATAAAATCCCATGACTTACAATTTTGCCTGTACGGAGCACGTTCTCGTTGGAGAAAATAGGAAAAAAGACAAAAGCACGTATTAAGGGTAAAGCTCTCGCTCTGGGGCTGTCTGCAGCATTTGCTCTTACAGGAAGGATTTCTGTTTTCTTTTAAAAGAATAGCTGCCACCTTGTTTTTTCCTAAACGTCCTGAACTAGTGCTTGAATCAAAGCATTCAGACTAAAGCAACACCTAGAAAACCCTCTGTTTGTGCAACATTTAGCAGGCAGCTTTGAGCTCTGGAAATCTAGCTGTACGGTTGCCGTTTCGACATCGACTCCGTCCCCGTCGGGGCCGCAAGCAGCCGCGAGGCCGGGGCGCCCGGCGGGAGCCGCCGGAGGGACGCGCGGCGGCCGGGGCCGGCGCCTCGCCTCGCCTCTCCCTGCTGCCGCYGCCGGCGCCGGCTCCCCGCGCCTTCTCGCGGCTGGTCACCGCCGCTGCCGACCGCCAAACCCGCGGCCTAACGCTGACCGCCGGCAGCTGCCGGCGCGTGCTGAAAGCATCGTCCCTCGCGTGCGCGAGGCCAGGGCAGGAGGCGTCTGCTTGGCGAGGTCCCGGAGTCGCTGCTCGTCTTGGCTCGGCCCTCCAAACGCGCCGGCAGGGACGGGAGCCGCCAGCTTTGCGCCGCAGTATCCTCAGGAGGGAAAAGGTGCGCTGCAGCGCCGCTTCCGAGGAGCCTCCTCYGTCGCGGGGAGGTGGCTTTTCCTTAGCTTTGCGGCGGGGGCGACCGCCCGCCCGCCCGCACGCACGCACGGGGAAGCCGAGGAGGCGGCTCACGCGAAAGGGACGGAGAGGAAAAGGAGCAAGAAGCCAGCGGTAATTACTGGCTGATGTGCTGAAGACACAGTTACATCGGGTACAATAACACTGCAAAATACACGTTACCCAAGAGTTTTAACACAATTTATTTTATGCTTAAATAATCAACTAGATCATCCAGTGTTTGTTGTTTTCATACATATGTAATTAGAGCTATTATCAATGAATGCTGTTTCCATATGAATATAATCGACAAATTAAAGGATTTCACCAAAACCCAAATAAAAATGCCCTTTAAAACACAGCAGCCTTAACAACCTAATATTACACTGCTAGGATGATTACAGATGATTGGCTTACTGAAAGATTCTACATCTTATAGCCAGTACACAATACAGTAATAATTTTACAGCGTGCTGCCAGTCTATTAGCTAATAATTTCTCTTCAGTTCATTTAAAAAGATCCCAAACCTGTGCTCATTAGAGCACCAACCCACTTCTAAAGCTGCAAGCATTACCCCTGTTATAAAGCGAGAACAGATAGCACCCCCCTCCCCATAATGCAACTACTGTATATGTTATGGGTTTTAGGTCATTTCATTGAAAAATTGGCAACAGCAACAAATATTAGATGAAGGGCTTTGTGTTTACAGATAAAATCTTATTTTCTCATGTTGCAGTATAGTGTTTGCAAAACTGGAAAAGATTTAATCAAAATAAGGTGAAACACATGCATCAAAATATTAGTACTCTGAAGAAAAATTTTCACAGAACTACAGAATTCCTCATTTTGGGAATCATTTAAATTTGCAGCAGATTTTAAAGATTTTTTTAAAATCAAGCTAGCATTTTTGCATATACAAACATTATAATTGCTAATATACAAGAATCTGTGAAGATACACCCAGAATATCCCGGTAGGTGTAGCCATCTGAGACACCTAGCTTGCTCAACGCATTTGCAATACTCTTTGTGATCAAGAAGGCAGTGCCTTATCAACATTTATTCTATTTTGTTAGAATTTATACAGTGTTATTTATTTACAGCAAAACTATTGATGTTTAAAAAAGAAACAAATAGTGTTTTATACCCTGACAGTTTGGGTCCAAGAAAAATAAGGCGAGCTGTTGTGGATTTTAGTAATTTTAGTGTCTTTCCATAGTTTAACCATTTCATCTTCTTACATCCCCTCTGGCCACAGGAATTTATTTCTTTTGTGATGACATCAAACTGCTTGAAATAAGCTGTTAACAGCATGGCATCTGGTATATACACTGCATTGTTAATTGCACACTCTCCAATCCTGTGAATGAAAGTGAATTTCCATGCTCTGTAAATTGGCTCATGCTAAATTAATTTTTTTGTTTGTTTTTTTGTTTTGTTTTGTTTTTGCATAAAAACCATGCGGTTAATGTGTGGAAGCAGCAAACACACGCACACTTTTATAGGTGAATGTTTAATTCCTGTTGATTTTTCTTCTGTGAGTGTCCTTCTAGCATACTGGCAGTTAAAGCGCACAGTCCTATGGAAAGAAAAGAGAACGTGGGATTATTTTTGAGCATCTCACCGGGATCAATTTCATGCCTTTTCCTTACTAAACAAAACGTTCTAATTGGTATTATGGAATTCCGTAATAGGATAAATCCTACAATTTCTAGGTATGCAATGAAATTAGTTGAGCTCCCAGCACGAAGGCAAAACGCAACCGCAGATGCCCACGTTGCTCGCAAATTGATTTACCGAGATGTTTGCCACACGCTGCATTTCATCATCGCAGACAGACTAACAGCTCTGCGCAAACGACTGCGAGAAACGCGGGCTCGCTCACGAGGGCAGGAGCAGCGTTATCTGCAGGGCGCCAGCGCCGCTCTTCTGCTCGTCAGCCGCAGCGGGCCCCGCGCCGGGGCGCGCGCCCCAGCCCAGGCGCCTTCCCAGGAGGGCTTGCGCTGCCCTTTGGTGGCAGAACCGCGCGCCCTGGCCCGCACCGACGGCCGCAGCTCGACCCTCGCCGCTAACAGCCGCCGACTCGCGAGGCAGCTGCCACGCCGGCCCMCGTGGCACCGGGCAGAAACACGTCTTCTGGCCCTGCAGGACTGATTGCAAAAATTCCCAGCTTTTCTTTTAATCCATATTTCGCAATGGGTTTATTTGCAATGCAKTTTTTTTGCAGCAAAATCTAGGAAAATGTATGATTTTTTCAAAGGTTCAAAATGTAAAAGCAACACCTCTGCCTCACAACAGGACTTTTTGCCTTTTGTGTCCTCATTGGGCTCTCAGTTATTTAGCACACATTTGGTCGCAACCTCCTGCAATACCAGCGTGGGAGCACAGCGATTTGTCCTGGGGGCAACGCTCTCCCCGAGCACAGGCTCGTCGGGGAGAGACGCTGCACTTCCCAGGGGCTCTGGCGGGGAACTGTGGGAGAAGCGTCCACAGTCGCCGGAGCAGATCCGGGCTGGAGGAACCTGACCCAGAATCCCGAAGGTCAGAATACGTTTTGGACATTAGCCTGGGCTGCTTTACTAATACCAGGGTGTTTTAAGCGTGTGCCCTTGCCCCGTTCCCGCCCCGCGTGGCACTGCGCTGGCTGGCCAGCAGGCTCCTCATCGGCACTGGGGCAGACCCCCCAGGCACGGCCTCCCCGCAGACCGACAGCCRCCAGGCCGAGCTCAGCTCCACTTTTAGCATTCAGCCAGCGCAGCGAGAGGCGGGAAAGGCGAACTCCAAACCCCGAAGAGAAACGCGGGAGCCGACGGGGGGTACAACTTCACGTTGCTGTGCCTCCGCTTTGGCGTGCTTTCCTCCAGCCCCGCTTAGCTCCGCRGAGGAGGAAGACCTGCCCCTCCGGGAGGGACCCGGCTTCTCCTCCACCCCGGAGCACCATCGGATTCGTGTTACAGGTCCTGTTTATTCTGCTCTTTAACCCTCCAGTCAACGCTATGCCAGACTGTATAGGAAAGGATAAAACACAGACTTCACTTCTGAACTCCTCCTCTGCCAGCTTCACAAAACCCAGACGAAACCCACCAAAGCTAAGAAAAAGCCTGAGGAAAGAAAGACGCAGAGACACTGCGCGTACAGACTTGAAGACATGGCTGACCGACCGGGTGGCACGGGCAGCTGCAGACCGGCTCCTCCTGCGCTTACCGTCACGTTTGCTCGGTGACTGCAGCCACGGACCTGGACTGCGCAGCGCCCCGGCACGCCGGGACAGAGGAGCTGCTGGGGGTGCAGGCTCTGYGCATTTGGTTTTACTTTGGAAGCCCTTATACCATCAGCTGCTGTTCTGTTACTGTCGTTAAGGTTGCATCAATAAAACTCACAGGAAACATTTGGTAAGGATTATTTGTTGGCAAATATTTAGACACTTCACTGGACTTTACAAGGACATTGACTTGCATAAGAGTCCTCAAATCACGTGCCCAGCTGTGGARGAAGTCCTTCACTCCCAATCATTTACGTGTAGGCAATTCCTCCGCTACTCAGGTTTTATTTAAATGTYGTGGATTTCAAACCCTATGCTCCACCAAACTCCTGAAACCTCGCACTCACCTCAGTTTTGCTTCGCTTTKTTTCAAGAAGAAAAATTCTCTTTCTACACATGAACTCAAGGTCGTTTTTACCTTACAGGATCAAGGCCATTTGCTCAGCTCTGTGGCTGAAGAGGGACACGAAGGACCGAGGAGGCAAGCCGCTGCCTGGCCTCCGGCTAACCGCGTGCTGCTCGCTGCTGTGCTGCCGACAGCCTTAAGCAATGGAAGAAAATGGCTCAGACTGACCGTTCGGCGTTCGGCTTTCATGAATAACTTTTCTTCTCCACGTGTCTGACTTCCTTCTTTGTCTTAACCTTATAACCTTCTCCCTGCTTCAAAGGAAAAGTATAAATGTTAACGCRGCCAGCAGACAGGGTTCACAATTATAAACCTGCTTCCAAAACAGGCTCCACATTTCGCTGTAAGAGGATAAGTAAAAAGCAGTTAAATCACATCAGCACTTCAGCTCAAAGGTACACACCACCCAAGTATCCACTCTGCCGAGCGGCAAAAGCACAGGCCTGAAATATCATCGTCAAGGCCCAAAATGYGTTCGTCAAGGCCCAAATACCGTTGTGCAGCAGACAGCCGAGGTCTGCAACTCTGAACCCAGCGGGGCGCGCTCAGGGAGCCCCGTTGCTGCCAGCGCGGTCCCTGTCCCCCGGGGAAGTGGCCGGGCCGGGATCGTGATCTTTCATGATGCCTGTGCTTTAAAGTGAGCAGGTTAGTAAAGGAATAAAGGCAAAGGGAAGAAAGCCAGCGAGAAACTTCACCAAAGCACAGCAGAAGGAAAACCAACRAAAGCGCCAAGCGGTGCAGGTTTCAGCGTCTTTTAGAACACCAAACCCCAAAATGCAGTTTGTCTACACTCATTAAAAATAGCTCAATAACCATCTAAAAATAAATACTCCTGCAACCACGAGCCTCATTCACATCAGAGAAGGGACATCTGTTTATGTGGGGTTATCAGCAGCATTTACCCCTCGGGTGATCTGTATTGATGCATTTGTAACTATTTGTAGTTTTTATGTAATCTAATCTGGCAGAGTAAATTGCAAATATTTCCCCTACACTGGGCAGCATTTTTTTCCATGATAAAGAAGAAAGAAAGGGGACAGGTTGTTTCAACTCTCTTCTATTTTTGTCATCTCCCTCCTCCCCCCTTTTTATTTTACTACCGGCAGAAAAGGAGTTTGCTACATTTGTTTGTTTCCAAGTCCTAAATTCTGTTTTTCCTCAGGCAAAAATTCTGTGAGCCCCAAGGACAGCCTTACGAGCGTGAAGAGGCGCTGGGGCGCCGCGCGGCCGGTCCCTCGCTTGTGCCGGTGCTGACGCCGGGCACAGCCCGGCCCTGCMGAAGGGAGGGCTCCTGCCACGGACAAAACCCCGTCCTGGCGTCCCGTTGCGCAGATGCCGCTAGCGAGATGCTCCCGCCTCACCCCAAGCCCTTCGTCACCAGCAAGGGAGCGTTGGGGCAAAGGCAGGCTCAGCCCGGGCCGCCTCGCAGCATGCCCCGCGGGGGACCGCGCGCGAGGGACAGGCCCGCCCCGCCGCCCAAGCGCCTACGCGGTCCGCAGCGGCGAGCGCGGCGCCCTGGCGGGGCTGCAGCCCGCCACCCCGCGCAGCCGCCGCAGCTCGCCGCCTCTGCTGGGACGGCCTGGCGGGCCCCGTTGCATTACCGTCGCACCAACTCTCCTCTCATGGGGGATAACAACGCGTCTTACTACCTTCCGGGTGATCTGTAGGAAGCAATACACGAAAAGGATCGATTTGTTTTTTTTTTTCTAGGTTCTAAAGGGAGAAAGCATGTTAAAAGAAGTTACTTGAATACAAAGACTCTGAGCAGCGATGCAATTGGTGATTACTTTTCTCGTGACGATGTTGCCTTCCTCGTCGGTAAACTGCTCCTCTGTTACCGATTCCCCAGGAATGTTTTTTGCTTCCTCACCCTAAAGAACGTGTTATAAGATTAGCAATGTAGCCTATATCCTGCCAAACCCACACATATTTCCACACCAGTCCGAGCAACAAACCATGCGAGCTTCGGCTCTGCTCTGCGGGTAGGGTTGCGTCACACGCCCAAGGTGAAAGCCTTGCTACATTAGCATGCCAATACCTGCGTATTTGTTATACAAAACGCGTCCTTGAAACATGTCGTGAGCTGCTAGCGTATTCCTCTCATTCGCAAATTCATGCCACGAAGCACCGTGGGCAATGCGTAACCCTTGTGTCACGTCAGAAAGCGGCTCTGGGCCCTCCGAGAAGGCAGCACGAGTTCCCCACGAGGCGTCTCCAGGCCGACATCCTTTAGCAGGAGGCTTTTCAAAGCGTTTCGGGGCCCAGCACACACAGCAACACGTTCCAACGCCAAAACAAGGTGAGGGGATTTTGAAAGAYAGCTCTGCCTGGCTCGCTGAACCCAAGAATAATAGGAAATACAGCCAAGAAAATTGGTATCTATGTAATACCCAATTTATATACGTTGTTTTCCATCTTTGGATGTCAATGAAAATACACAGCTGAAATCAATACCACTACCCTTGTTTTGCGGATAGGGGAACTGAGGCACCAATATTGTGCTTAGCTCTCTTTACAACATAAGCAATCCTTACCCGATGGTCTACATATAAAAATTTAAAACATGCAAACAAGGAATCCTTCCTAAAAATTAAAGGCTGCACTAAAATCAGCAACTGTATCCTCCTACCAATCCAGCCCGTGGAGAAGAGACGTTTTTTGTCCCGTTGGGCGGATCAGCGCTCACGCTTCCCCACAGCTGAACGAGTCTCGGCTCTCCCTATTCAGAAGGGCAAAATCATCTCTGCAAGTCAAGGCTGGCAATGAGCAAGCACTGCAGCACTTGCCTTTTCCCACCGATTAAAGGTCTAGTACCCAGCGAGGGGATGGTTGGGGAAGTCCCCCAGTCCCCTGGAAATGGAAAGAGATAGTATATAAAACATCTTCTATCTAAATCAACACTTGAAGTATTTTAATGAGGTCACTGCTGCTCAACGTCAGACTTTCGTAATGCTGTCAAGCTCTAGGAGGGGTGAGCAAATCGAAGCCTTTGCGGAACTTGCAGCCCATGGCGTAATCCCTATTTACAGCGCTCTGCATAGCACGTAGCTTTCTACCTAAGTTTTCGGCACGACGTTATAATGAATATATATAGTGGTTTTTTTTTCACTTTTTTCTCCACAAACAGGCATGTACGTTATGACCTACTGCTATTTCCGACAGCAGTGTCCGGCAGATAAACCCTCCTTTTCGTTGACGAGGCCACGTCAGCCATGTTTTCCACGGCTACGGATTTACGTTTCCCTTGTGTTGGAGATGCGGCACCAGGCAAAGCCCGCACCGCTGCGCCTCAACGAACGCGCGTCTCGCGTTACTATTTGTCAGTACGGGCTCGCCGGCCCCGAACGCGCGGCCCCCCGCAGCCCCACCTGCCGCCACCCCCGTGTTTCGGGGCAAAGGCGTCTGCGCCACCCTGAGGTTAGCGCACGATCTTTCCGCCCGCGCAGAGGGGCTCCGGCGCTGGCCTGCCGGGCGGGAGCGCGCCCGCGGGGAACGCCGCCGGCGGAGGGCAACGCCGAGCTCCACACCGGGCCCGGACCCAGCTCCGCCGCAGCGCTCAGGCGTCTCCGCGCTTCGCCCCCGGGCTGCGCGAGCACCTCTGCTGCTTTCAGCGCTGCGCCGGGGCAGCAGCGAACAYGCGTTTCCTCCCACCGAGCTCCCGGGAGCCATCGTTTCTGCCGTTCCTGCCGTGTTCAGAACGGGGACGTGACAGCTACGCGGCGCAAATACAGGCTGGAGWCGGCAACATCGTCATTCGGAATTTCCCAGGGCCGGCTGCATCTCGCCGGGGACGGCAGCGTGGCGGCGCGCTGCGGCGGAGGCGCAGAGCACGCGCACACCCTGCCCCGCGACCCGCGCGAGTACGGGCAGCGCAGGAGCGAGCTACCAGAGCGCCGCCACCCACCACGCAAACAACAATTTTATCAGCCCGTGCTGCAGGAGCCCCGCGCTGGCTCACCGACCTTTTCATGGTTTTATTAGATGACTTTATGACAAGAATCTAATAAAGCCCGTAAGTTACTGAGAATTAACGCTGTTGCCTGCAACGCGGAATTATTTGATTATGCTATGTGCCCAAGGCAGGTAATAGCAGACTATTGCTCCGCACAAGAAACCGTATGAGGGCAAACGCATCTGTTCATATGACTCTAGCATTGTTAATAGCGTACATGCACGTTGTGCTAGGGCATCTGTAAATAAATACACTAAAAGAAAGTTTACCGAAGTCCAGGCAAACACACTTATCAACTTCAGCAGGTTTTAGATTAGGATGACTGGCTGTTTCAGGGAGATTACCAGAGCACAGTCAACGCTTGGGACCACGCGTTTCAACCAGAATACATGGCTTATACCCATCTAAATCCCACTCACGTACATTCCTGCATTTCTTAACTTGCAATTCAGAAATATCCAAAGGAAAGAGGGAAAAAAGAAAACATTTAATCACCCCTATCCATCTGCAATTCATTTTGCTCTTTTATCAGATGAACTCACTGCATCTAGCTATGGATCTTACCTTACCCAACAATCTTGTCCAGCTGTTCACCGTACAGAAGGACTGTGTGTTTGAGGTGCCATGCAGAACAGTGGCAGTGAAGGACACAACATGCCATGCAGCACCGTTGTTTCCCACAGGAGACGATCATAAACCCAGAGGTTAAGCGAGGAAAGGTCGCTAGCATTTTAGTTACATGTACAGGCTGGTCCCGGGGAGCACACCACCAGAGGGACTGCGCTACGCCGCTGCCGGCACCCTTACACAGCAGTCAAAACTCAAATCCATGCCAGCAGCACCTCAAGAGTGCAAACCTCGGAATACCTTCAGTATCAAACGCCGCCGATAAACTCTCGTCGTAATTCTCTGCTCCTCCTCTGAGCTTGAATCACTCTGAATCTCACTGTCACTGTCACTGTCACTATAGCTCTAATAAATGCAGTTTTAGTACATTTGAACAGCACATTTAAAAAGACACAACATGCTGATTAGCAGTACAAGAAGAAAAAGTTTATCATGGACAGTATTTTTTCCTGTTTATATTATGTACATAATGATACTGTTATGTACGTAACGGCAGTTTTGCTCCAAAGTATATGGTGAAAGGCCTTTTTGCTCTTTGACACGCTGTAGGTTGATAAATAAACCATCTATGGAGCATCTTACAGCTCTTCAGTCCTAGAAAAGTGAGATTTAGAATGAGTCTGACCAGATGAATTTCTAAATATTACTTGGGATTATACCAGTTGTTAAAAACATTGCATACAAAAACCTTAAAATAAGCTGTAACTGCTTGCTGTTTTCTGCTCAAGAATTAACATTTCAGACAAACTCTCCTGATTCCCAAGGTATGTGAATTGAATTTTTCAAAAAAAGATGTGTAAAATAAGTTAGGCACAGTTGGGTGGAGGAGAAAAAAGACTGCAACAAAGGATATGCTGGGCAGGATGAAACTGCTAGCCAATATCCACCTGCCTGCAGTGCCCTGCTCTAGTCTGATATCCACGTACATATTAAAAAAAAAAAAAAATCCAACTCCATCCTGAACAAGTGACAAGAAGCAGGAGGAGATTCCCAGAAGGCACAAAGGTTTTGGAGGAAGAGTTACTATTATTAATAAACAGCTTATAGTGTTTCAGCTGTGATGCAACTTTGACATTTGGAGTCGCTGTGACCATGTTATACTACCCTTGCTGCAATAATATACCAACAGTATCGTGATCCTCACATTTGAAAAAAAAAAAACAAACCCACTTGAATCAGATGCTTGAGTAACATGCAGTCATTTGCAGAGCATTACACGGTGTCTGCATCGCTTCTGTAAACTTTTGGGCATTTACTGGGACTCRAGTGAGGCCAACAATTCAGTTCAGACACATCCCTGAGTAGCAGCCTGGTATCGGTGGTCTGAATTTATCTTTTGCTACGTATTGCATGCCAAAACACTGAAACAGTGGCCTGCAGGTGGACGACTTGTGGTTCAATAGCCCTTTCCCAATGAGGTCATGGAAAAAAATCTCTTATTTTGTAAAGCAATTACCTTTTGTTACTCCCTTTTTCATAGAAATTAATCTGTTTTTCCAAATTTTTCTCTTTAAGGGTCATTTCTGAAGAATGCCTTCCAGAAATATGGTAGTTAAAATTCTCTTTCTCTTTTCATGACAGCATATGAAGTATCTCACTATGACTTGGACTGCTCTATTAATTAAATTATTTATTGCCAGTAGATTAGAAGATGTTCTTGAAGAAGCATCCAGAAGATATTAGAGGCAATTCTCGTCTTCCCTCTAACAAACACTATTTTTTTTTAACCCATTCAGGCTTTGCATGAGATTTAGAAATCACATTATCCTGAGAAACCAGCTTATTTAAAGATCCTGTCTACAAAATGACTGATTTGCAAGATAAGATCATTGCTCTTTATCAACACAGCAAAAGTAGCGTGAAAAGCAGACTGGGGAGAAACGCGCACATTATGCCTCCCGCAATGCAGATGGGATATTCGACAGCAAAGGGGGCTCCAGAGCACAGCAGCAGATGACAGCTCCTCCTCCAGACGGGACGCCGGCGCGGGGGGACGGCCCTGCAGACTCCCTCYGCCTGTGCTGCGCTGCGGGTCTACGCCTATCCCCACAGTTAAAGTGGCAATAAACACCCACCCAAGGCTGCTCCAAAGCCCCCCAGCCCCAAACGAAATCTGCCGCCTGCCTTTAACTGGCTTTGCATCAGGCTTTTACTTACATTTTTAAAGTATTCCAGTAATAAGTTAATATTAGGAAAGATCTTCACTGCATTAGCTATGTCACAAACTAATAACAAGATAATAACAATCATATGTCACATAATTGCAAAGGCTGAATATGTTACAGGCTAATAAAAGAAATCTTGCTTGTATAATTGAAAGAATAGTTTAAAATGAAGTAATTTAAGCCTAAAACATTTATTGCAGCCCATTGCAGCTAATGTTTCTATTGTGCTACAATCCAAAAAAAAAAAAAAAAAAAAAGGAAAGCTATAGCAATTCTTCTGAAATGTATAATTTCCAGAAGTTCTAATCTGTTATGCCCAGGAAGAGACGTTCTTGGAAGAGAAGGACAGAGAAATGGGCAAGAAACGCTGCAATTCCCTTCCTGAGGAGCTGCGACCCTGATTGCTCCCACAGCCTATGCGGTGGTGACCCCCCAGCTGCTGCGACAGTAGATGCACCCAGCTGTGGGGCTGCAAACAATTCTTTGAACCGATTTTATTTTTAAGCCTGTGGGAAATAAATATAAGCCACTAGGCAAGCTATTGAAATTTCCATCTTCAGAAACCAACTTAAAACTGAGAGCCTGCAGTTAAGGATGTGAAAACCAGGCAAAGCAGAAATGAAGGGGAGCCCCTGAAAAAGCATGTTTCTAAAAAGAAAGATCCAGCATGTGGAGATGTGCTTTAGACCTTTGGTATTTTTTTTTTTTGATTTCTCTTGGCTGGATGCACATTAGGGTAGGGATGAATGAGGCCAGGGAACAAAACTTAAGCAAGATTAACTTTTACCAAAGACTTATTTT